>NW_027076076.1:15000-315000 GCF_963932015.1 Anas acuta | reverse complement strand
CCTTTACGCAGCCCCACATGCAACTGGACCCTCCGGGTTCGCTGTTTCCGAGCAACCCTATACATAGCCCTAGCCAGCATGGGAGAAGACTGAAAACCCGGGCCCCAGAAAACGCGTTGCAAGGTCCTTTGGACCATCCAAAAGTATCACCAAAGGAAGGCTTTGGGTACAAGTGAACTCCCCAGGGGAGCCTTTACGCAGCCCCACATGCAACTGGACCCTCCGGGTTCGCTGTTCATGAGCAAACCTAAACGAAGCCCTGGCCGTCATCGGAGACGACTGAAAAATCAGGCCCCAGGAAATGCGTTCCAAGCCCCTTTGGACCATCCAAAAGTGCCCCCAAAAAAAGACTTTGGGTACATCTGAAGTTCCCAGGGGAGCCTTTACGCAGCCCCACATGCAACTGGACCCTCCGGGTTCGCTGTTCCTGAGCAAACCTAAACGTAGCCCTGGCCGTCATCGGAGACGACTGAAAAATCAGGCCCCAGGAAATGCGTTTCAAGCCCCTTTGGACCATCCAAAAGTGCCCCCAAAGGAAGGCTTTGGGTACATCTGAAGTTCCCAGGGGAGCCTTTACGCAAACCCATATGCAACTGGACCCTCCGACTTCGCTGTTTCCGAGCGTCCCTAAACATAGCCCTAGCAGTCATCGGAGACGAGTGAAAAATCAGGCCCCAGGAAATGCGTTACGAGCCCTTTTCGCCCATCCAAAAGTGCCCGCAAAGGAAGGCTTTGGGTACAAGTGATCTCCCCAGGGGAGCCTTTACGCAGCCCCACATGCAACTGGACCCTCCGGGTTCGCTTTTCCTGAGCAAACCGAAATGTATCCCTGGCCGTCATCGCAGATGTGTGAAAAATCAGGCCCCAGGAGATGCGTTCCAAGCCCTTTTCGCCCATCCAAATGTGCCCCCAAAGGAAGGCTTTGGGTACAAGTGAACTCCCCAGGGGAGCCTTTACGCAGCCCCACATGCAACTGGACCCTCCGGGTTCGCTGTTTCCCAGCATCCCTAAACATAGCACTAGATGGCATCGAAGACGATTGAAAAATCAGGCCCCAGGAAATGTGTTGCGAGCCCTTTTCGCCCATCCAAAAGTGCCCCCAAAGGAAGGCTTTGGGTACAAGAGAACTCCCCAGGGGAGCCTTTACGCAGCCCCACATGCAACTGGGCCCTTCGGGTTCGATTTTTCCGAGCAACCCTAAATATATGCCTAGCCGGCATGGGAGAATACTGAAAAACCGGTCCCCAGAAAACGCCTTGCAAGACTCTTTGGACCACCCAAAAGTGTCACCAAAGGAAGGCTTTGGGTACAAGTGAACTCCCCAGGGGAGCCTTTACGCAGCCCCACATGCAACTGGACCCTCTGGGTTCGCTGTTCCTGAGCAAATCTAATCGTAGCCCCAGCCGTCATCGGAGACGACTGAAAAATCAGGCCCCAGGAAATGCGTTGCGAGTCTTTTCGCCCATCCAAAAGTGCCCCCAAAGGAAGGCTTTGGGTACAAGTGAACTCCCCAGGGGAGCCTTTACGCAGCCCCACATGCAACTGGACCCTCCGGGTTCGCTGTTCATGAGCAAACATAAACGTAGCCCTAGCCGTCATCGGAGACGAGTGAAAAATCAGGCCCAGGAAATGCGTTCCGAGGCCTTTTCGCCCATCCAAAAGTGCCCCCAAAGGAAGGCTTTGGGTACAAGTGATCTCCCCAGGGGAGCCTTTACGCAGCCCCACATGCAACTGGACCCTCCGGGTTCGCTGTTCCTGAGCAAACCGAAATGTAGCCCTGGCCGTCATCGCAGATGTGTGAAAAACCAGGACCCAGGAAATGCGTTCCGAGGCCTTTTCGCCCATCCAAATGTGTCCCCAAAAAAAGACTTTGGGTACAAGAGAACTCCCCAGGGGAGCCTTTACGCAGCCCCACATGCAACTGGACCCTCCGGGTTCGCTGTTTCCGAGCATCCCTAAACATAGCCCTAGCCGGCATCGAAGACGACTGAAAACTCAGGCCCCAGGAAATGCGTTGCGAGCCCTTTTCGCCCATCCAAAAGTGCCCCCAAAGGAAGGCTTTGGGTACAAGAGAACTCCCCAGGGGAGCCTTTACGCAGCCCCACATGCAACTGGACCCTCCGGGTTCGATTTTTCCGAGCAACCCTAAATATATCACTAGCCGGCATGGGAGAAGACTGAAAACCCGGGCCCCAGAAAACGCGTTGCAAGCCCCTTTGGACCATCCAAAAGTATCACCAAAGGAAGGCTTTGGGTACAAGAGAACTCCCCAGGGGAGCCTTTACGCAGCCCCACATGCAACTGGACCCTCCGGGTTCGCTGTTCCTGAGCAAACCTAAACGTAGCCCTGGCCGTCATCGCAGACGAGTGAAAAATCAGGCCCCAGGAAATGCGTTGCAAGCCCCTTTGGACCATCCAAAAGTGCCCCCAAAGGAAGGCTTTGGGTACATCTGAAGTTCCCAGGGGAGCCTTTACGCAGCCCCATATGCAACTGGACCCTCCGAGTTCGCTGTTTCCGAGCATCCCTAAACATAGCCCTAGCAGTCATCGGAGACGACTGAAAAATCAGGACCCAGGAAATGCGTTCCGAGGCCTTTTCGCCCATCCAAAAGTGTCACCAAAGGAAGGCTTTGGATACAAGTGAACTCCCCAGGGGAGCCTTTAGGCAGACCCACATGCAACTGGACCGTCCGGGTTCGATTTTTCGAACAACCCTAAATATATCCCTAGCCGGCATTGGAGAAGACTGAAAACCCGGGCCACAGAAAACGCGTTGCAAGCCCCTTTGGACCATCCAAAAGTGTCACCAAAAAAAGGCTTTGGGTGGAAGTGAACTCCCCAGGGGAGCCTTTACGCAGCCCCACATGCAACTGGACCCTCCGGTTTCGCTGTTTCTGAGCATCCCTAAACATAGCCCTATCCGGCATCGAAGACGAATGAAAAATCAGGCCCCAGGAAATGTGTTGCGAGCCCCTTTAAACCATCCAAAAGTGTCACCAAAGGAAGGCTTAGGGTACAAGAGAACTCCCCAGGGGAGCCTTTACGCAGCCCCACATGCAACTGGACCCTTCGGGTTCGATTTTTCCGAGCAACCCTAAATATATCCCTAGCCGGCATGGGAGAATACTGAAAAACCGGTCCCCAGAAAACGCGTTGCTAGTCTTTTCGCCCATCCAAAAGTGCCCCCAAAGGAAGGCTTTGGGTACAAGTGAACTCCCCAGGGGAGCCTTTACGCAGCCCCACATGCATCTGGACCCTCCGGGTTCGCTGTTCCTGAGCAAACCTAAACGTAGCCCTAGCCATCATCGGAGACGAGTGAAAAATCAGGCCCCAGGAAATGCGTTCTGAGGCCTATTCGCCCATCCAAAAGTGCCCCCAAAGGAAGGCTTTGGGTACAAGTGATCTCCCCAGGGGAGCCTTTACGCAGCCCCACATGCAACTGGACCCTCCGGGTTCGCTGTTCCTGAGCAAACCGAAATGTAGCCCTGGCCGTCATCGCAGATGTGTGAAAAATCAGGACCCAGGAAATGCGTTCCGAGGCCTTTTCGCCCATCCAAATGTGTCCCCAAAAAAAGACTTTGGGTACAAGAGAACTCCCCAGGGGAGCCTTTACGCAGCCCCACATGCAACTGGACCCTCCGGGTTCGCTGTTTCCGAGCATCCCTAAACATCGCCCTAGCCGTCATCGAAGACGACTGAAAAATCAGGCCCCAGGAAATGCGTTGCGATACCTTTTCGCCCATCCAAAAGTGCCCCCAAAGGAAGGCTTTGGGTACAAGAGAACTCCCCAGGGGAGCCTTTACGCAGCCCCACATGCAACTGGACCCTTCGGGTTCGATTTTTCCGAGCAACCCTAAATATATCACTAGCCGGCATGGGAGAAGACTGAAAACGCTGGCCCCAGAAAACGCGTTGCAAGCCCCTTTGGACCATCCAAAAGTATCACCAAAGGAAGGCTTTGGGTACAAGAGAACTCCCCAGGGGAGCCTTTACGCAGCCCCACATGCAACTGGACCCTCCGGGTTCGCTGTTCCTGAGCAAACCTAAACGTAGCGTTAGCCAGCATCAAAGACGACTGAAAAATCAGGCCCCAGGAAATGCGTTGCGAGCCCTTTTCGCCCATCCAAAAGTGTCACCAAAGGAAGGCTTTGGGTACAAGAGAACTCCCCAGGGGAGCCTTTACGCAGCCCCACATGCAACTGGACCCTTCGGGTTCGATTTTTCCGAGCAACCCTAAATATATCCCTAGCCGGCATGGGAGAATACTGAAAAACCGGTCCCCAGAAAACGCGTTGCTAGTCTTTTCGCCCATCCAAAAGTGCCCCCAAAGGAAGGCTTTGGGTACAAGTGAACTCCCCAGGGGAGCCTTTACGCAGCCCCACATGCATCTGGACCCTCCGGGTTCGCTGTTCCTGAGCAAACCTAAACGTAGCCCTAGCCATCATCGGAGACGAGTGAAAAATCAGGCCCCAGGAAATGCGTTCTGAGGCCTATTCGCCCATCCAAAAGTGCCCCCAAAGGAAGGCTTTGGGTACAAGTGATCTCCCCAGGGGAGCCTTTACGCAGCCCCACATGCAACTGGACCCTCCGGGTTCGCTGTTCCTGAGCAAACCGAAATGTAGCCCTGGCCGTCATCGCAGATGTGTGAAAAATCAGGACCCAGGAAATGCGTTCCGAGGCCTTTTCGCCCATCCAAATGTGTCCCCAAAAAAAGACTTTGGGTACAAGAGAACTCCCCAGGGGAGCCTTTACGCAGCCCCACATGCAACTGGACCCTCCGGGTTCGCTGTTTCCGAGCATCCCTAAACATCGCCCTAGCCGTCATCGAAGACGACTGAAAAATCAGGCCCCAGGAAATGCGTTGCGATACCTTTTCGCCCATCCAAAAGTGCCCCCAAAGGAAGGCTTTGGGTACAAGAGAACTCCCCAGGGGAGCCTTTACGCAGCCCCACATGCAACTGGACCCTTCGGGTTCGATTTTTCCGAGCAACCCTAAATATATCACTAGCCGGCATGGGAGAAGACTGAAAACGCTGGCCCCAGAAAACGCGTTGCAAGCCCCTTTGGACCATCCAAAAGTATCACCAAAGGAAGGCTTTGGGTACAAGAGAACTCCCCAGGGGAGCCTTTACGCAGCCCCACATGCAACTGGACCCTCCGGGTTCGCTGTTCCTGAGCAAACCTAAACGTAGCGTTAGCCAGCATCAAAGACGACTGAAAAATCAGGCCCCAGGAAATGCGTTGCGAGCCCTTTTCGCCCATCCAAAAGTGTCACCAAAGGAAGGCTTTGGGTACAAGAGAACTCCCCAGGGGAGCCTTTACGCAGCCCCACATGCAACTGGACCCTTCGGGTTCGATTTTTCCGAGCAACCCTAAATATATCCCTAGCCGGCATGGGAGAACACTGAAAACCCGGGCCCCAGAAAACGCGTTGCAAGCCCATTTGGACCATCCAAAAGTGTCACCAAAGGAAGGCTTTGGGTACAAGAGAACTCCCCAGGGGAGCCTTTACGCAGCCCCACATGCAACTGGACCCTCCGGGTTCGCTGTTCCTGAGCAAACCTAAACGTAGCCCTGGCCGTCATCGGAGACGACTGAAAAATCAGGCCCCAGGAAATGCGTTGCAAGCCCCTTTGGACCATCCAAAAGTGCCCCCAAAGGAAGGCTTTGGGTAAAAGTGAACTCCCCAGGGGAGCCTTTACGCAGCCCCACATGCAACTGGACCCTCCGGGTTCGCTGTTTCCGAGCATCCCTATACATAGCCCTAGCCGGCATCGAAGACGACTGAAAAATCAGGCCCCAGGAAAAGCGTTGCGAGCCCTTTTCGCCCATCCAAAAGTGCCCCCAAAGGAAGGCTTTGGGTACAAGAGAACTCCCCAGGGGAGCCTTTACGCAGCCCCACATGCAACTGGACCCTTCGGGTTCGATTTTTCCGAGCAACCCTAAATATATGCCTAGCCGGCATGGGAGAATACTGAAAAACCGGTCCCCAGAAAACGCGTTGCAAGACTCTTTGGACCATCCAAAAGTGTCACCAAAGGAAGGCTTTGGGTACAAGTGAACTCCCCAGGGGAGCCTTTACGCAGCCCCACATGCAACTGGACCCTCCGGGTTCGCTGTTCCTGAGCAAACCTAAACGTAGCCCTAGCCGTCATCGGAGACGACTGAAAAATCAGGCCCCAGGAAATGCCTTCCGAGGCCTTTTCGCCCATCCAAAAGTGCCCCCAAAGGAAGGCTTTGGGTACAAGAGAACTCCCCAGGGGAGCCTTTACGCAGCCCCACATGCAACTGGACCCTTCGGGTTCGATTTTTCCGAGCAACCCTAAATATATCACTAGCCGGCATGGGAGAAGACTGAAAACCCGGGCCCCAGAAAACGCGTTGCAAGCCCCTTTGGACCATCCAAAAGTGTCACCAAAGGAAGGCTTTGGATACAAGTGAACTCCCCAGGGGAGCCTTTACGCAGCCCCACATGCAACTGGACCCTCCGGGTTCGCTGTTCCTGAGCAAACCTAAACGTAGCCCTGGCCGTCATCGGAGACGACTGAAAAATCAGGCCCCAGGAAATGCGTTGCAAGCCCCTTTGGACCATCCAAAAGTGCCACCAAAGGAAGGCTTTGGGTACATCTGAAGTTCCCAGGGGAGCCTTTACGCAAACCCATATGCAACTGGACCCTCCGACTTCGCTGTTTCCGAGCGTCCCTAAACATAGCCCTAGCAGTCATCGGAGACGAGTAAAAAATCAGGCCCCAGGAAATGCTTTCCGAGGCCTTTTCGCCCATCTAAATGTGCCCCCAAAAAAAGACTTTGGGTACAAGAGAACTCCCCAGGGGAGCCTTTACGCAGCCCCACATGCAACTGGACCCTCCGGGTTCGCTGTTCCCGAGCATCCCTAAACATAGCCGTAGACGGCATCGAAGACGACTGAAAAATCAGGCCCCAGGAAATGCGTTGCAAGCCCTTTTCGCCCATCCAAAAGTGCCCCCAAAGGAAGGCTTTGGGTACAAGTGAAGTCCCCAGGGGAGCCTTTACGCAGCCCCACATGCAACTGGACCCACCGGGTTCGCTGTTCCTGAGCAAATCTAAACGTAGCCCTAGCCGTCATCGCAGACGACTGAAAAATCAGGCCCCAGGAAATGCGTTGCGAGCCCTTTTCTCCCATCCAAAAGTGTCACCAAAGGAAGGCTTTGGGTACAAGAGAACTCCCCAGGGGAGCCTTTACGCAGCCCCACATGCAACTGGACCCTTCGGGTTCGCTGTTCCTGAGCAAATCTAAACGTAGCCCTAGCCGTCATCGCAGACGACTGAAAAATCAGGCCCCAGGAAATGCGTTGCGAGCCCCTTTGGACCATCCAAAAGTGCCCCCAAAGGAAGGCTTTGGGTACATCTGAAGTTCCCAGGGGAGCCTTTACGCAGCCCCACATGCAACTGGACCCTCCGGGTTCGATTTTTCCGAGCAACCCTAAATATATCACTAGCCAGCATGGGAGAAGACTGAAAACCCGGGCCCCAGAAAAAGTGTTGCAAGCCCCTTTGGACAATCCAAAAGTGTCACCAAAGGAAGGCTTTGGGTACAAGTGAACTCCCCAGGGGAGCCTTTACGCAGCCCCACATGCAACTGGACCCTCCGAGTTCGCTGTTTCCGAGCATCCCTAAACATAGCCCTAGCCGTCATCAAAGATGAATGAAAAATCAGGCCCCAGGAAATGCGTTGCGAGCCCTTTTCTCCCATCCAAAAGTGTCACCAAAGGAAGGCTTTGGGTACAAGAGAACTCCCCAGGGGAGCCTTTACGCAGCCCCACATGCAACTGGACCCTCCGCGTTCGCTGTTCATGAGCAAACCTAAACGTAGCCCTAGCCGTCATCGGAGACGACTGAAAAATCAGGCCCCAGGAAATGCGTTCCGAGCCCTTTTCGCCCATCAAAAAGTGCCCCCAAAGGAAGGCTTTGGGTACATCTGAAGTTCCCAGGGGAGCCTTTACGCAGCCCCACATGCAACTGGACCCATCGGGTTCGATTTTTCCGAGCAACCCTAAAAATATCACTAGCCGGCATGGGAGAAGACTGAAAACCCGGGCCACAGAAAACGCGTTGCAAGCCCCTTTGGACCATCCAAATGTGTCACCAAAGGAAGGCTTTGGGTACAAATGAACTCCCCAGGGGAGCCTTTACGCAGCCCCACATGCAACTGGACCCTCCGGGTTCGCTGTTCCTGAGCAAACCGAAATGTAGCCCTGGTAGTCATCGCAGATGTGTGAAAAATCAGGCCCGAGAAAATGCGTTCCGAGCCCTTTTCGCCCATCCAAATGTGCCCCCAAATGAAGACTTTGGGTACAAGAGAACTCCCCAGGGGAGCCTTTACGCAGCCCCACATGCAACTGGACCCTCCGGGTTCGCTGTTTCCGAGCATCCCTAAATATAGCCCTAGCCGGCATCGAAGACGACTGAAAAATCAGGCCCGAGGAAATGCGTTCCGAGCCCCTTTGGACCATCCAAAAGTGCCCCCAAAGGAAGGCTTTGGGTACAAGAGAACTCCCCAGGGGAGCCTTTACGCAGTCCCACATGCAACTGGACCCTCCGGGTTCGCTGTTTCCGAGCATCCCTAAACATAGCCCTAGCAGTCATCGGAGACGACTGAAAAATCAGGCCCCAGGAAATGCGTTCCGAGGCCTTTTCGCCCATCCAAAAGTGCTACCAACGGAAGGCTTTGGGTACAAGTGAACTCCCCAGGGGAACCTTTACGCAGCCCCACATGCAACTGGACCCTCCGGCTTCGATTTTTCCGAACAACCCTAAAAATATCACTAGCCGGCATGGGAGAAGATTGAAAACCCGGGCCCCAGAAAATGCGTTGCAAGCCCCTTTGGACCATCCAAAAGTGTCACCAAAGGAAGGCTTTGGGTACAAGAGAACTCCCCAGGGGAGCCTTTACGCAGCCCCACATGCAACTGGACCCTCCGCGTTCGCTGTTCATGAGCAAACCTAAACGTAGCCCTAGCCGTCATCGGAGACGACTGAAAAATCAGGTCCCAGGAAATGCGTTGTGAGTCCTTTTCGCCCATCCAAAACTGCCCCCAAAGGAAGGCTTTGGGTACAAAAGAACTCCCCAGGGGAGCCTTTACGAAGTCCCACATGGAACTGGACCCATCGGGTTCGATTTTTCCGAGCAACCCTAAAAATATCACTAGCCGGCATGGGAGAAGACTGAAAACCCTGGCCCCAGAAAACGCGTTGCAAGCCCCTTTGGACCATCCAAAAGTGCCCCCAAAGGAAGGCTTTGGGTACAAGTGAACTCCCCAGGGGAGCCTTTACGCAGCCCCACATGCAACTGGACCCTCCGGGTTCGCTGTTCCTGAGCAAACCTAAACGTAGCCCTAGCCATCATCGGAGACGAGTGAAAAATCAGGCCCCAGGAAATGCGTTCTGAGGCCTATTCGCCCATCCAAAAGTGCCCCCAAAGGAAGGCTTTGGGTACAAGTGATCTCCCCAGGGGAGCCTTTACGCAGCCCCACATGCAACTGGACCCTCCGGGTTCGCTGTTCCTGAGCAAACCGAAATGTAGCCCTGGCCGTCATCGCAGATGTGTGAAAAATCAGGACCCAGGAAATGCGTTCCGAGGCCTTTTCGCCCATCCAAATGTGTCCCCAAAAAAAGACTTTGGGTACAAGAGAACTCCCCAGGGGAGCCTTTACGCAGCCCCACATGCAACTGGACCCTCCGGGTTCGCTGTTTCCGAGCATCCCTAAACATCGCCCTAGCCGGCATCGAAGACGACTGAAAAATCAGGCCCCAGGAAATGCGTTGCGAGCCCTTTTCGCCCATCCAAAAGTGCCCCCAAAGGAAGGCTTTGGGTACAAGAGAACTCCCCAGGGGAGCCTTTACGCAGCCCCACATGCAACTGGACCCTTCGGGTTCGATTTTTCCGAGCAACCCTAAATATATCACTAGCCGGCATGGGAGAAGACTGAAAACGCTGGCCCCAGAAAACGCGTTGCAAGCCCCTTTGGACCATCCAAAAGTATCACCAAAGGAAGGCTTTGGGTACAAGAGAACTCCCCAGGGGAGCCTTTACGCAGCCCCACATGCAACTGGACCCTCCGGGTTCGCTGTTCATGAGCAAACCTAAACGTAGCCCTAGCCAGCATCGAAGACGACTGAAAAATCAGGCCCCAGGAAATGCGTTGCGAGCCCTTTTCGCCCATCCAAAAGTGCCCCCAAAGGAAGGCTTTGGGTACAAGTGATCTCCCCAATGTGCCTTTACGCAGCCCCACATGCAACTGGACCCTCCGGGTTCGCTGTTCCTGAGCAAACCTAAACGTAGCCCTAGCCGTCATCGGAGACGAGTGAAAAATCAGGCCCCAGGAAATGCGTTGCGAGCCCTTTTCGCCCATCCAAAAGTGTCACCAAAGGAAGGCTTTGGGTACAAGAGAACTCCCCAGGGGAGCCTTTACGAAGTCCCACATGCAACTGGACCCTTCGGGTTCGATTTTTCCGAGCAACCCTAAATATATCCCTAGCCGGCATGGGAGAAGACTGAAAACCCGGGCCCCAGAAAACGCGTTGCAAGCCCATTTGGACCATCCAAAAGTGTCACCAAAGGAAGGCTTTGGGTACAAGAGAACTCCCCAGGGGAGCCTTTACGCAGCCCCACATGCAACTGGACCCTCCGGGTTCGCTGTTCCTGAGCAAACCTAAATGTAGCCCTGGCCGTCATCGGAGACGACTGAAAAATCAGGCCCCAGGAAATGCGTTGCAAGCCCCTTTGGACCATCCAAAAGTGCCCCCAAAGGAAGGCTTTGGGTACATCTGAAGTTCCCAGGGGAGCCTTTACGCAAACCCATATGCAACTGGACCCTCCGACTTCGCTGTTTCCGAGCATCCCTAAACATAGCCCTAGCAGTCATCGAAGACGACTGAAAAATCAGGCCCCAGGAAATGCGTTGCGAGCCCTTTTCGCCCATCCAAAAGTGCCCCCAAAGGAATGCTTTTGGTACAAGTGAACTCCCCAGGGGAGCCTTTACGCAGCCCCACATGCAACTGGACCCTCCGGGTTCGCTGTTTCCGAGCATCCCTAAACATAGCCCTAGCCGGCATCGAAGAAAACTGAAAAATCAGGCCCCAGGAAATGCGTTGCGAGCCCTTTTCTCCCATCTAAGAGTGCCCCCAAAAGGAAGGCTTTGGGTACAAGTGAACTCCCCAGGGGAGCCTTTACGCAGCCCCACATGCAACTGGACCCTCCGGGTTCGCTGTTCCTGAGCAAACCTAAACGTAGCCCTAGCCGTCATCGGAGACGAGTGAAAAATCAGGCCCCAGGAAATGCGTTGCGATACCTTTTCGCCCATCCAAAAGTGCCCCCAAAGGAAGGCTTTGGGTACAAGAGAACTCCCCAGGGGAGCCTTTACGCAGCCCCACATGCAACTGGACCCTTCGGGTTCGATTTTTCCGAGCAACCCTAAATATATCACTAGCCGGCATGGGAGAAGACTGAAAACCCGGGCCCCAGAAAACGCGTTGCAAGCCCCTTTGGACCATCCAAAAGTGTCACCAAAGGAAGGCTTTGGGTACAAGAGAACTCCCCAGGGGAGCCTTTACGCAGCCCCACATGCAACTGGACCCTCCGGGTTCGCTGTTCCTGAGCAAACCTAAACGTAGCCCTGGCCGTCATCGGAGACGACTGAAAAATCAGGCCCCAGGAAATGCGTTGCAAGCCCCTTTGGACCATCCAAATGTGCCACCAAAGGAAGGCTTTGGGTACATCTGAAGTTCCCAGGGGAGCCTTTACGCAAACCCATATGCAACTGGACCCTCCGACTTCGCTGTTTCCGAGCGTCCCTAAACATAGCCCTAGCAGTCATCGGAGACGAGTAAAAAATCAGGCCCCAGGAAATGCTTTCCGAGGCCTTTTCGCCCATCTAAATGTGCCCCCAAAAAAAGACTTTGGGTACAAGAGAACTCCCCAGGGGAGCCTTTACGCAGCCCCACATGCAACTGGACCCTCCGGGTTCGCTGTTTCCGAGCATCCCTAAATATAGCCCTAGCCGGCATCGAAGACGACTGAAAAATCAGGCCCCAGGAAATGCGTTGCAAGCCCCTTTGGACCATCCAAAAGTGCCCACAAAGGAAGGCTTTGGGTACAAGTGAACTCCCCAGGGGAGCCTTTACGCAGCCCCACATGCAACTGGACCCTCCGGGTTCGCTGTTCCTGAGCAAATCTAAACGTAGCCCTAGCCGTCATCGCAGACGACTGAAAAATCAGGCCCCAGGAAATGCGTTGCGAGCCCATTTGGACCATCCAAAAGTGCCCCCAAAGGAAGGCTTTGGGTACATCTGAAGTTCCCAGGGGAGCCTTTACGCAGCCCCACATGCAACTGGACCCTTCGGGTTCGATTTTTCCGAGCAACCCTAAATATATCCCTAGCCGGCATGGGAGAAGACTGAAAACCCTGGCCCCAGAAAACGTGTTGCAAGCCCCTTTGGACCATCCAAAAGTGTCACCAAAGGAAGGCTTTGGGTACAAGAGAACTCCCCAGGGGAGCCTTTACGCAGCCCCACATGCAACTGGACCCTCCGGGTTCGCTGTTCCTGAGCAAACCTAAACGTAGCCCTGGCCGTCATCGGAGACGACTGAAAAATCAGGCCCCAGGAAATGCGTTGCAAGCCCCTTTTCGCCCATCCAAAAGTGCCCCCAAAATAAGGCTTTGGGTACAAGAGAACTCCCCAGGGGAGCCTTTACGCAGCCCCACATGCAACTGGACCCTGCGGGTTCGATTTTTCCGAGCAACCCTAAAAATATCACTAGCCGGCATGGGAGAAGACTGAAAACCCTGGCCCCAGAAAACGCGTTGCAAGCCCCTTTGGACCATCCAAAAGTGTCACCAAAGGAAGGCTTTGGGTACAAGAGAACTCCCCAGGGGAGCCTTTACGCAGCCCCACATGCAACTGGACCCTCCGGGTTCGCTGTTCCTGAGCAAACCTAAACGTAGCCCTGGCCGTCATCGGAGACGACTGAAAAATCAGGCCCCAAAAAATGCGTTGCGAGCCGCTTTGGACCATCCAAAAGTGCCCCCAAAAGAAGGCTTTGGGTACAAGAGAACTCCCCAGGGGAGCCTTTACGCAGTCCCACATGCAACTGGACCCTCCGCGTTCGCTGTTTCCGAGCATCCCTAAACATAGCCCTAGCAGTCATCGGAGACGACTGAAAAATCAGGCCCCAGGATATGCGTTCCGAGGCCTTTTCGCCCATCCAAAAGTGCCCCCAACCGAAGGCTTTGGGTACAAGTGAACTCCCCAGGGGAACCTTTACGCAACCCCACATGCAACTGGACCCTCCGGCTTCGATTTTTCCGAGCAACCCTAATTATATCACTAGCCAGCATGGGAGAAGACTGAAAACCCGGGCCCCAGAAAACGCGTTGCAAGCCCCTTTGGACCATCCAAATGTGTCACCAAAGGAAGGCTTTGGGTACAAGTGAACTCCCCAGGGGAGCCTTTACGCAGCCCCACATGCAACTGGACCCTCCGGGTTCGCTGTTCCTGAGCAAACCGAAATGTAACCCTGGTAGTCATCGCAGATGTGTGAAAAATCAGGCCCGAGAAAATGCGTTCCGAACCCTTTTCGCCCATCCAAATGTGCCCCCAAATGAAGACTTTGGGTACAAGAGAACTCCCCAGGGGAGCCTTTACGCAGCCCCACATGCAACTGGACCCTCCGGGTTCGCTGTTTCCGAGCATCCCTAAATATAGCCCTAGCCGGCATCGAAGACGACTGAAAAATCAGGCCCAAGGAAATGCGTTGCGAGCCCCTTTGGACCATCCAAAAGTGTCCCCAAAGGAAGGCTTTGGGTACAAGTGAACTCCCCAGGGGAGCCTTTACGCAGCCCCACATGCAACTGGACCCTCCGGGTTCGCTGTTCCTGAGCAAATCTAAACGTAGCCCTAGCCGTCATCGCAGACGACTGAAAAATCAGGCCCCAGGAAATGCGTTGCGAGCCCCTTTGGACCATCCAAAAGTGCCCCCAAAGGAAGGCTTTGGGTACATCTGAAGTTACCAGGGGAGCCTTTACGCAGCCCCACATGCAACTGGACCCTTCGGGTTCGATTTTTCCGAGCAACCCTAAATATATCCCTAGCCGGCATGGGAGAAGACTGAAAACCCTGGCCCCAGAAAACGCGTTGCAAGCCCCTTTGGACCATCCAAAAGTGTCACCAAAGGAAGGCTTTGGGTACAAGAGAACTCCCCAGGGGAGCCTTTACGCAGCCCCACATGCAACTGGACCCTCCGGGTTCGCTGTTCCTGAGCAAACCTAAACGTAGCCCTGGCCGTCATAGGAGACGACTGAAAAATCAGGCCCGAGGAAATGCGTTCCGAGCCCCTTTGGACCATCCAAAAGTGACCCCAAAGGAAGGCTTTGGGTACAAGTGAACTCCCCAGGGGAGCCTTTAAGCAGCCCCACATGCAACTGGACCCTCCGCGTTCGCTGTTTCCCAGCATCCCTAAACATAGCCCTAGCCGGCATCGAAGACGACTGAAAAATCAGGCCCCAGGAAATGCGTTGCGAGCCCTTTTCGCCCATCCAAAAGTGCCCCCAAAGGAAGGCTTTGGGTACAAGAGAACTCCCCAGGGGAGCCTTTACGCAGCCCCACATGCAAATGGACCCATCGGGTTCGATTTTTCCGAACAACCCTAAAAATATCACTAGCCGGCATGGGAGAAGACTGAAAACCCTGGCCCCAGAAAACGCGTTGCAAGCCCCTTTGGACCATCCAAAAGTATCACCAAAGGAAGGGTTTGGGTACAAGAGAACTCCCCAGGGGAGCCTTTACGCAGCCCCACATGCAACTGGACCCTCCGCGTTCGCTGTTCATGAGCAAACCTAAACGTAGCCCTAGCCGTCATCGGAGACGACTGAAAAATCAGGCCCCAGGAAATGCGTTGTGAGCCCTTTTCGCCCATCCAAAAGTGCCCCCAAAGGAAGGCTTTGGGTACAAGAGAACTCCCCAGGGGAGCCTTTACGCAGCCCCACATGCAAATGGACCCATCGGGTTCGATTTTTCCGAACAACCCTAAAAATATCACTAGCCGGCATGGGAGAAGACTGAAAACCCGGGCCCCAGAAAACGCGTTGCAAGCCCCTTTGGACCATCCAAAAGTGTCACCAAAGGAAGGCTTTGGGTACAAGAGAACTCCCCAGGGGAGCCTTTACGCAGCCCCACATGCAACTGGACCCTCCGCGTTCGCTGTTCATGAGCAAACCTAAACGTAGCCCAAGCCGTCATCGCAGACGAATGAAAAATCAGGCCCCAGGAAATGCGTTGCGAGCCCCTTTGGACCATCCAAAAGTGCCCCCAAACGAAGGCTTTGGGTACATCTGAAGTTCCCAGGGGAGCCTTTACGCAGCCCCACATGCAACTGGACCCTTCGGATTCGATTTTTCCGAGCAACCCTAAATATATCACTAGCCGGCATGGGAGAAGACTGAAAACCCGGGCCCCAGAAAACGCGTTGCAAGCCCCTTTGGACCATCCAAAAGTGTCACCAAAGGAAGGCTTTGGGTACAAGAGAACTCCCCAGGGGAGCCTTTACGAAGTCCCACATGCAACTGGACCCATCGGGTTCGATTTTTCCGAGCAACCCTAAAAATATCACTAGCCGGCATGGGAGAAGACTGAAAACCTGGGCCCCAGAAAACGCGTTGCAAGCCCCTTTGGACCATCCAAAAGTGTCACCAAAGGAAGGCTTTGGGTACAAGAGAACTCCCCAGGGGAGCCTTTACGCAGCCCCACATGCAACTGGACCCTTCGGATTCGATTTTTCCGAGCAACCCTAAATATATCACTAGCCAGCATGGGAGAAGACTGAAAACCCGGGCCCCAGAAAACGCGTTGCAAGCCCCTTTGGACCATCCAAAAGTGTCACCAAAGGAAGGCGTTGGGTACAAGTGAACTCCCCAGGGGAGCCTTTACGCAGCCCCACATGCAACTGGACCCTCCGAGTTCGCTGTTTCCGAGCATCCCTAAACATAGCCCTAGCCGTCATCAAAGATGACTGAAAAATCAGGCCCCAGGAAATGCGTTGCGAGCCCTTTTCTCCCATCCAACAGTGTCACCAAAGGAAGGCTTTGGGTACAAGAGAACTCCCCAGGGGAGCCTTTACGCAGCCCCACATGCAACTGGACCCTTCGGGTTCGCTGTTCCTGAGCAAATCTAAACGTAGCCCTAGCCGTCATCGCAGACGACTGAAAAATCAGGCCCCAGGAAATGCGTTGCGAGCCCCTTTGGACCATCCAAAAGTGCCCCCAAAGGAAGGCTTTGGGTACATCTGAAGTTCCCAGGGGAGCCTTTACGCAGCCCCACATGCAACTGGACCCTTCGGATTCGATTTTTCCGAGCAACCCTAAATATATCACTAGCCAGCATGGGAGAAGACTGAAAACCCGGGCCCCAGAAAACGTGTTGCAAGCCCCTTTGGACCATCCAAAAGTGTCACCAAAGGAAGGCTTTGGGTACAAGAGAACTCCCCAGGGGAGCCTTTACGCAGCCCCACATGCAACTGGACCCTCCGGGTTCGCTGTTCCTGAGCAAACCTAAACGTAGCCCTGGCCGTCATCGGAGACGACTGAAAAATCAGGCCCCAGGAAATGCGTTGCGAGCCCTTTTCTCCCATCCAAAAGTGTCACCAAAGGAAGGCTTTGGGTACAAGAGAACTCCCCAGGGGAGCCTTTACGCAGCCCCACATGCAACTGGACCCTCCGCGTTCGCTGTTCATGAGCAAACCTAAACGTAGCCCTAGCCGTCATCGGAGACGACTGAAAAATCAGGCCCCAGGAAATGCGTTCCGAGCCCTTTTCGCCCATCAAAAAGTGCCCCCAAAGGAAGGCTTTGGGTACATCTGAAGTTCCCAGGGGAGCCTTTACGCAGCCCCACATGCAACTGGACCCATCGGGTTCGATTTTTCCGAGCAACCCTAAAAATATCACTAGCCGGCATGGGAGAAGAGTGAAAACCCGGGCCCCAGAAAACGCGTTGCAAGCCCCTTTGGACCATCCAAATGTGTCACCAAAGGAAGGCTTTGGGTACAAATGAACTCCCCAGGGGAGCCTTTACGCAGCCCCACATGCAACTGGACCCTCCGGGTTCGCTGTTCCTGAGCAAACCGAAATGTAGCCCTGGTAGTCATCGCAGATGTGTGAAAAATCAGGCCTGAGAAAATGCGTTCCGAGCCCTTTTCGCCCATCCAAATGTGCCCCCAAATGAAGACTTTGGGTACAAGAGAACTCCCCAGGGGAGCCTTTACGCAGCCCCACATGCAACTGGACCCTCCGGGTTCGCTGTTCCTGAGCAAACCTAAACGTAGCCCTGGCCATCATAGGAGACGACTGAAAAATCAGGCCCGAGGAAATGAGTTCCGAGCCCCTTTTCTCCCATCCAAAAGTGCCCCCAAAGGAAGGCTTTGGGTACATCTGAAGTTCCCAGGGGAGCCTTTACGCAGCCCCACATGCAACTGGACCCTCCGAGTTCGCTGTTTCCCAGCATCCCTAAACATAGCCCTAGCCTGCTTCGAAGACGACTGAAAAATCAGGCCCCAGGAAATGCGTTGCGAGCCCTTTTCGCCCATCCAAAAGTGCCCTCAAAGGAAGGCTTTGGGTACATCTGAAGTTCCCAGGGGAGCCTTTACGCAGCCCCACATGCAACTGGACCCTTCGGGTTCGAATTTTCCGAGCAACCCTAAATATATCCCTAGCCGGCATGGGAGAAGACTGAAAACCCTGGCCCCAGAAAACGCGTTGCAAGCCCCTTTGGACCATCCAAAAGTATCACCAAAGGAAGGGTTTGGGTACAAGAGAACTCCCCAGGGGAGCCTTTACGCAGCCCCACATGCAACTGGACCCTCCGCGTTCGCTGTTCATGAGCAAACCTAAACGTAGCCCTAGCCGTCATCGGAGACGACTGAAAAATCAGGCCCCAGGAAATGCGTTGTGAGCCTTTTTCGCCCATCCAAAAGTGCCCCCAAAGGAAGGCTTTGGGTACAAGAGAACTCCCCAGGGGAGCCTTTACGCAGCCCCACATGCAACTGGACCCATCGGGTTCGATTTTTCCGAGCAACCCTAAAAATATCACTAGCCGGCATGGGAGAATACTGAAAACCCGGGCCCCAGAAAACGCGTTGCAAGCCCCTTTGGACCATCCAAATGTGTCACCAAAGGAAGGCTTTGGGTACAAGTGAACTCCCCAGGGGAGCCTTTACGCAGCCCCACATGCAACTGGACCCTCCGGGTTCGCTGTTCCTGAGAAAACCGAAATGTAGCCCTGGTAGTCATCGCAGATGTGTGAAAAATCAGGCCCGAGAAAATGCGTTCCGAGCCCTTTTCGCCCATCCAAATGTGCCCCCAAATGAAGACTTTGGGTACAAGAGAACTCCCCAGGGTAGCCTTTACGCAGCCCCACATGCAACTGGACCCTCCGGGTTCGCTGTTTCCGAGCATCCCTAAATATAGCCCTAGCCGGCATCGAAGACGACTGAAAAATCAGGCCCAAGGAAATGCGTTGCAAAACCCTTTGGACCATCCAAAAGTGTCACCAAAGGAAGGCTTAGGGTACAAGTGAACTCCCCAGGGGAGCCTTTACGCAGCCCCACATGCAACTGGACCCTCCGGGTTCGCTGTTCCTGAGCAAATCTAAACGTAGCCCTAGCCGTCATCGCAGACGACTGAAAAATCAGGCCCCAGGAAATGCGTTGCGAGCCCCTTTGGACCATCCAAAACTGCCCCCATAGGAAGGCTTTGGGTACATCTGAAGTTACCAGGGGAGCCTTTACGCAGCCCCACATGCAACTGGACCCTTCGGGTTCGATTTTTCCGAGCAACCCTAAATATATCCCTAGCCGGCATGGGAGAAGACTGAAAACCCGGGCCCCAGAAAACGCGTTGCAAGCCCCTTTGGACCATCCAAAAGTGTCACCAAAGGAAGGCTTTGGGTACAAGAGAACTCCCCAGGGGAGCCTTTACGCAGCCCCACATGCAACTGGACCCTCCGGGTTCGCTGTTCCTGAGCAAACCTAAACGTAGCCCTGGCCGTCATAGGAGACGACTGAAAAATCAGGCCCGAGGAAATGCGTTCCGAGCCCCTTTGGACCATCCAAAAGTGCCCCCAAAGGAAGGCTTTGGGTACAAGTGAACTCCCCAGGGGAGCCTTTACGCAGTCCCACATGCAACTGGACCCTCCGGGTTCGCTGTTTCCGAGCATCCCTAAACATAGCCCTAGCAGTCATCGGAGACGACTGAAAAATCAGGCCCCAGGAAATGCGTTCCGAGGCTTTTTCGCCCATCCAAAAGTGCCCCCAACGGAAGGCTTTGGGTACAAGTGAACTCCCCAGGGGAACCTTTACGCAGCCCCACATGCAACTGGACCCTCCGGCTTCGATTTTTCCGAGCAACCCTAATTATATCACTAGCCAGCATGGGAGAAGACTGAAAACCCGGGTCCCAGAAAACGCGTTGCAAGCCCCTTTGGACAATACAAAAGTGTCACCAAAGGAAGGCTTTGGGTACAAGAGAACTCCCCAGGGGAGCCTTTACGCAGCCCCACATGCAACTGGACCCTCTTGGTTCGCTGTTCCTGAGCAAATCGAAATGTAGCCCTGGTAGTCATCGCAGATGTGTGAAAAATCAGGCCCGAGAAAATGCGTTCCGAGCCCTTTTCGCCCATCCAAATGTGCCCCCAAATGAAGACTTTGGGTACAAGAGAACTCCCCAGGGGAGCCTTTACGCAGCCCCACATGCAACTGGACCCTCCGGGTTCGCTGTTCCCGAGCATCCCTAAACATAGCCGTAGACGGCATCGAAGACGACTGAAAAATCAGGCCCCAGGAAATGCGTTGCAAGCCCTTTTTGCCCATCCAAAAGTGCCCCCAAAGGAAGGCTTTGGGTACAAGTGAACTCCCCAGGGGGAGCCTTTACGCAGCCCCACATGCAACTGGACCCTCGGCGTTCGCTGTTTCCGAGCATCCCTAAACATAGCCCTAGCCGGCATCGAAGACGACTGAAAAATCAGGCCCCAGGAAATGTGTTGCGAGCCCTTTTCGCCCATCCAAAAGTGCCCCCAAAGGAAGGCTTTGGGTACATCTGAAGTCCCCAGGGGAGCCTTTACGCAGCCCCACATGCAACTGGACCCTTCGGATTCGATTTTTCCGAGCAACCCTAAATATATCACTAGCCAGCATGGGAGAAGACTGAAAACCCGGGCCCCAGAAAACGCGTTGCAAGCTCCTTTGGACAATCCAAAAGTGTCACCAAAGGAAGGCTTTGGGTACAAGTGAACTCCCCAGGGGAGCCTTTACGCAGCCCCACATGCAACTGGACCCTCCGAGTTCGCTGTTTCCGAGCATCCCTAAACATAGCCCTAGCCGTCATCAAAGATGACTGAAAAATCAGGCCCCAGGAAATGCGTTGCGAGCCCTTTTCTCCCATCCAAAAGTGTCACCAAAGGAAGGCTTTGGGTACAAGAGAACTCCCCAGGGGAGCCTTTACACAGCCCCACATGCAACTGGACCCTTCGGGTTCGATTTTACCAAGCAACCCTAAATATATCCCTAGCTGGCATGAGAGAAGACTGAAACCCCTGGCCCCAGAAAATGCGTTGCAAGCCCATTTGGACCATCCAAAAGTGTCACCAAAGGAAGGCTTTGGGTACAAGTGAACTCCCCAGGGGAGCCTTTACGCAGCCCCACATGCAACTGGACCCTCCGGGTTCGCTGTTCCTGAGCAAACCTAAACGTAGCCCTGGCCGTCATCGGAGACGACTGAAAAATCAGGCCCCAGGAAATGCGTTCCGAGGCCTTTTCGCCCATCGAAAAGTGCCCCCAAAAGAAGGCTTTGGGTACAAGTGAACTCCCCAGGGGAGCCTTTACGCAGCCCCACATGCAACTGGACCCTCCGCGTTCGCTGTTCCTGAGCAAACCGAAACGTAACCCTGGACGTCATAGGAGTCGACTGAAAAATCAGGCCCCAGGAAATGCGTTGCGAGCCCTTTTCTCCCATCCAAAAGTGTCACTAAAGGAAGGCTTTGGGTACAAGAGAACTCCCCAGGGGAGCCTTTACGCAGCCCCACATGCAACTGGACCCTCCGGGTTCGATTTTTCCGAGCAACCCTAAATATATCACTAGCCAGAATGGGGGAAGACTGAAAACCCGGGCACCAGAAAACGCGTTGCAAGCCACTTTGGACCATCCAAAAGTGTCACCAAAGGAAGGCTTTGGGTACAAGTGATCTCCCCAGGGGAGCCTTTACGCAGCCCCACATGCAACTGGACCCTCCGGGTTCGCTGTTTCCCAGCATCCCTAAACATAGCCCTAGCAGTCATCGGAGACGACTGAAAAATCAGGCCCCAGGAAATGCGTTCCGAGGCCTTTTCGCCCATCCAAAAGTGCCCCCAACGGAAGGCTTTGGGTACAAGTGAACTCCCCAGGGGAACCTTTACGCAGCCCCACATGCAACTGGACCCTCCGGCTTCGATTTTTCCGAGCAACCCTAATTATATCACTAGCCAGCATGGGAGAAGACTGAAAACCCGGGTCCCAGAAAACGCGTTGCAAGCCCCTTTGGACAATACAAAAGTGTCACCAAAGGAAGGCTTTGGGTACAAGAGAACTCCCCAGGGGAGCCTTTACGCAGCCCCACATGCAACTGGACCCTCTTGGTTCGCTGTTCCTGAGCAAATCGAAATGTAGCCCTGGTAGTCATCGCAGATGTGTGAAAAATCAGGCCCGAGAAAATGCGTTCCGAGCCCTTTTCGCCCATCCAAATGTGCCCCCAAATGAAGACTTTGGGTACAAGAGAACTCCCCAGGGGAGCCTTTACGCAGCCCCACATGCAACTGGACCCTCCGGGTTCGCTGTTCCCGAGCATCCCTAAACATAGCCGTAGACGGCATCGAAGACGACTGAAAAATCAGGCCCCAGGAAATGCGTTGCAAGCCCTTTTTGCCCATCCAAAAGTGCCCCCAAAGGAAGGCTTTGGGTACAAGTGAACTCCCCAGGGGGAGCCTTTACGCAGCCCCACATGCAACTGGACCCTCGGCGTTCGCTGTTTCCGAGCATCCCTAAACATAGCCCTAGCCGGCATCGAAGACGACTGAAAAATCAGGCCCCAGGAAATGTGTTGCGAGCCCTTTTCGCCCATCCAAAAGTGCCCCCAAAGGAAGGCTTTGGGTACATCTGAAGTTCACAGGGGAGCCTTTACGCAGCCCCACATGCAACTGGACCCTCCGGGTTCACTGTTTCCGAGCATCCCGAAACATATCCCCAGCCGGCATCGATGACGACTGAAAAATCAGGCCCCAGCAAATGCGTTACGAGCCCTGTTCGCCCATCCAAAAGTGCCCCCAAAGGAAGGCTTTGGGTACAAGTGAAGTCCCCAGGGGAGCCTTTACGCAGCCCCACATGCAACTGGACCCTTCGGATTCGATTTTTCCGAGCAACCCTAAATATATCACTAGCCAGCATGGGAGAAGACTGAAAACCCGGGCCCCAGAAAACGCGTTGCAAGCTCCTTTGGACAATCCAAAAGTGTCACCAAAGGAAGGCTTTGGGTACAAGTGAACTCCCCAGGGGAGCCTTTACGCAGCCCCACATGCAACTGGACCCTCCGAGTTCGCTGTTTCCGAGCATCCCTAAACATAGCCCTAGCCGTCATCAAAGATGACTGAAAAATCAGGCCCCAGGAAATGCGTTGCGAGCCCTTTTCTCCCATCCAAAAGTGTCACCAAAGGAAGGCTTTGGGTACAAGAGAACTCCCCAGGGGAGCCTTTACACAGCCCCACATGCAACTGGACCCTTCGGGTTCGATTTTACCAAGCAACCCTAAATATATCCCTAGCTGGCATGAGAGAAGACTGAAACCCCTGGCCCCAGAAAATGCGTTGCAAGCCCATTTGGACCATCCAAAAGTGTCACCAAAGGAAGGCTTTGGGTACAAGTGAACTCCCCAGGGGAGCCTTTACGCAGCCCCACATGCAACTGGACCCTCCGGGTTCGCTGTTCCTGAGCAAACCTAAACGTAGCCCTGGCCGTCATCGGAGACGACTGAAAAATCAGGCCCCAGGAAATGCGTTCCGAGGCCTTTTCGCCCATCCAAAAGTGCCCCCAAAAGAAGGCTTTGGGTACAAGTGAACTCCCCAGGGGAGCCTTTACGCAGCCCCACATGCAACTGGACCCTCCGCGTTCGCTGTTCCTGAGCAAACCGAAACGTAACCCTGGACGTCATAGGAGTCGACTGAAAAATCAGGCCCCAGGAAATGCGTTGCGAGCCCTTTTCTCCCATCCAAAAGTGTCACTAAAGGAAGGCTTTGGGTACAAGAGAACTCCCCAGGGGAGCCTTTACGCAGCCCCACATGCAACTGGACCCTCCGGGTTCGATTTTTCCGAGCAACCCTAAATATATCACTAGCCAGAATGGGGGAAGACTGAAAACCCGGGCCCCAGAAAACGCGTTGCAAGCCACTTTGGACCATCCAAAAGTGTCACCAAAGGAAGGCTTTGGGTACAAGTGATCTCCCCAGGGGAGCCTTTACGCAGCCCCACATGCAACTGGACCCTCCGGGTTCGCTGTTTCCCAGCATCCCTAAACATAGCCCTAGCCGGCATCGAAGACGATTAAAAAATCAGGCCCCAGGAAATGCGTTGCGAGCCCTTTTCGCCCATCCAAAAGTGCCCCCAAAGGAAGCCTTTGGGTACAAGAGAACTCCCCAGGGGAGCCTTTACGCAGCCCCACATGCAACTGGACCCTCCAAGTTCGATTTTTCCGAGCAACCCTAAATATATCCCTAGCCGGCATGGGAGAAGACTGAAAACCCTGGCCCCAGAAAACGCGTTGCAAGCCCCTTTGGACCATCCAAAAGTGTCCCCAAAGGAAGGCTTTGGGTACAAGAGAACTCCCCAGGGGAGCCTTTACGCAGCCCCACATGCAACTGGACCCTCCGGGTTCGCTGTTCCTGAGCATCCCTAAACATAGCCCTAGACGTCATCGCATACGAGTGAAAAATCAGGCCCCAGGAAATGTGTTGCGAGCCCCTTTGGACCATCCAAAATTTTCACCAATGGAAGGCTTTGGTTACATCTGAAGTTCCCAGGGGAGCCTTTACGCAGCCCCACATGCAACTGGACCCTCCGGGTTCGCTGTTCATGAGCAAACCTAAACATAGCCCTAGCCGTCATCGGAGACGACTGAAAAATCAGGCCCCAGGAAATGCGTTGCAAGCCCCTTTGGACCATCCAAAACTGCCCCCAAAGGAAGGGTTTGGGTACAAGTGAACTCCCCAGGGGAGCCTTTATGCAGCCCCACATGCAACTGGACCCTCCGGGTTCGCTCTTTCCGAGCAACTCTAAGCATAACCCTAGCCGGCATGGGAGAAGACTGAAAACTCGGGCCCCTGAAAACGCGTTGCAAGCCCCTTTAGACCATCCAAAAGTGTCACCAAAGGAAGGCTTTGGGTACAAGAGAACTCCCCAGGGGAGCCTTTACGCAGCCCCACATGCAACTGGACCCTCCGGGTTCGCTGTTCCTGAGCAAACCTAAACGTAGCCCTGGCCGTCATAGGAGACGACTGAAAAATCAGGCCCCAGGAAATGCGTTCCGAGGCCTTTTCGCCCATCCAAAAGTGCCCCCAACGGAAGGCTTTGGGTACAAGTGAACTCCCCAGGGGAACCTTTACGCAGCCCCACATGCAACTGGACCCTCCGGCTTCGATTTTTCCGAGCAACCCTAATTATATCACTAGCCAGCATGGGAGAAGACTGAAAACCCGGGTCCCAGAAAACGCGTTGCAAGCCCCTTTGGACAATACAAAAGTGTCACCAAAGGAAGGCTTTGGGTACAAGAGAACTCCCCAGGGGAGCCTTTACGCAGCCCCACATGCAACTGGACCCTCTTGGTTCGCTGTTCCTGAGCAAATCGAAATGTAGCCCTGGTAGTCATCGCAGATGTGTGAAAAATCAGGCCCGAGAAAATGCGTTCCGAGCCCTTTTCGCCCATCCAAATGTGCCCCCAAATGAAGACTTTGGGTACAAGAGAACTCCCCAGGGGAGCCTTTACGCAGCCCCACATGCAACTGGACCCTCCGGGTTCGCTGTTCCCGAGCATCCCTAAACATAGCCGTAGACGGCATCGAAGACGACTGAAAAATCAGGCCCCAGGAAATGCGTTGCAAGCCCTTTTTGCCCATCCAAAAGTGCCCCCAAAGGAAGGCTTTGGGTACAAGTGAACTCCCCAGGGGGAGCCTTTACGCAGCCCCACATGCAACTGGACCCTCGGCGTTCGCTGTTTCCGAGCATCCCTAAACATAGCCGTAGCCGGCATCGAAGACGACTGAAAAATCAGGCCCCAGGAAATGTGTTGCGAGCCCTTTTCGCCCATCCAAAAGTGCCCCCAAAGGAAGGCTTTGGGTACATCTGAAGTTCACAGGGGAGCCTTTACGCAGCCCCACATGCAACTGGACCCTCCGGGTTCACTGTTTCCGAGCATCCCGAAACATATCCCCAGCCGGCATCGATGACGACTGAAAAATCAGGCCCCAGCAAATGCGTTACGAGCCCTGTTCGCCCATCCAAAAGTGCCCCCAAAGGAAGGCTTTGGGTACAAGTGAAGTCCCCAGGGGAGCCTTTACGCAGCCCCACATGCAACTGGACCCTTCGGATTCGATTTTTCCGAGCAACCCTAAATATATCACTAGCCAGCATGGGAGAAGACTGAAAACCCGGGCCCCAGAAAACGCGTTGCAAGCTCCTTTGGACAATCCAAAAGTGTCACCAAAGGAAGGCTTTGGGTACAAGTGAACTCCCCAGGGGAACCTTTACGCAGCCCCACATGCAACTGGACCCTCCGAGTTCGCTGTTTCCGAGCATCCCTAAACATAGCCCTAGCCGTCATCAAAGATGACTGAAAAATCAGGCCCCAGGAAATGCGTTGCGAGCCCTTTTCTCCCATCCAAAAGTGTCACCAAAGGAAGGCTTTGGGTACAAGAGAACTCCCCAGGGGAGCCTTTACACAGCCCCACATGCAACTGGACCCTTCGGGTTCGATTTTACCAAGCAACCCTAAATATATCCCTAGCTGGCATGAGAGAAGACTGAAACCCCTGGCCCCAGAAAATGCGTTGCAAGCCCATTTGGACCATCCAAAAGTGTCACCAAAGGAAGGCTTTGGGTACAAGTGAACTCCCCAGGGGAGCCTTTACGCAGCCCCACATGCAACTGGACCCTCCGGGTTCGCTGTTCCTGAGCAAACCTAAACGTAGCCCTGGCCGTCATCGGAGACGACTGAAAAATCAGGCCCCAGGAAATGCGTTCCGAGGCCTTTTCGCCCATCCAAAAGTGCCCCCAAAAGAAGGCTTTGGGTACAAGTGAACTCCCCAGGGGAGCCTTTACGCAGCCCCACATGCAACTGGACCCTCCGCGTTCGCTGTTCCTGAGCAAACCGAAACGTAACCCTGGACGTCATAGGAGTCGACTGAAAAATCAGGCCCCAGGAAATGCGTTGCGAGCCCTTTTCGCCCATCCAAAAGTGCCCCCAAAGGAAGGCTTTGGGTACAAGAGAACTCCCCAGGGGAGCCTTTACGCAGCCCCACATGCAACTGGACCCTCCGGGTTCGATTTTTCCGAGCAACCCTAAATATATCACTAGCCAGAATGGGGGAAGACTGAAAACCCGGGCCCCAGAAAACGCGTTGCAAGCCACTTTGGACCATCCAAAAGTGTCACCAAAGGAAGGCTTTGGGTACAAGTGATCTCCCCAGGGGAGCCTTTACGCAGCCCCACATGCAACTGGACCCTCCGGGTTCGCTGTTTCCCAGCATCCCTAAACATAGCCCTAGCCGGCATCGAAGACGATTAAAAAATCAGGCCCCAGGAAATGCGTTGCGAGCCCTTTTCGCCCATCCAAAAGTGCCCCCAAAGGAAGCCTTTGGGTACAAGAGAACTCCCCAGGGGAGCCTTTACGCAGCCCCACATGCAACTGGACCCTCCAAGTTCGATTTTTCCGAGCAACCCTAAATATATCCCTAGCCGGCATGGGAGAAGACTGAAAACCCTGGCCCCAGAAAACGCGTTGCAAGCCCCTTTGGACCATCCAAAAGTGTCCCCAAAGGAAGGCTTTGGGTACAAGAGAACTCCCCAGGGGAGCCTTTACGCAGCCCCACATGCAACTGGACCCTCCGGGTTCGCTGTTCCTGAGCATCCCTAAACATAGCCCTAGACGTCATCGCATACGAGTGAAAAATCAGGCCCCAGGAAATGTGTTGCGAGCCCCTTTGGACCATCCAAAATTTTCACCAATGGAAGGCTTTGGTTACATCTGAAGTTCCCAGGGGAGCCTTTACGCAGCCCCACATGCAACTGGACCCTCCGGGTTCGCTGTTCATGAGCAAACCTAAACATAGCCCTAGCCGTCATCGGAGACGACTGAAAAATCAGGCCCCAGGAAATGCGTTGCAAGCCCCTTTGGACCATCCAAAACTGCCCCCAAAGGAAGGGTTTGGGTACAAGTGAACTCCCCAGGGGAGCCTTTATGCAGCCCCACATGCAACTGGACCCTCCGGGTTCGCTCTTTCCGAGCAACTCTAAGCATAACCCTAGCCGGCATGGGAGAAGACTGAAAACTCGGGCCCCTGAAAACGCGTTGCAAGCCCCTTTGGACCATCCAAAAGTGTCACCAAAGGAAGGCTTTGGGTACAAGAGAACTCCCCAGGGGAGCCTTTACGCAGCCCCACATGCAACTGGACCCTCCGGGTTCGCTGTTCCTGAGCAAACCTAAACGTAGCCCTGGCCGTCATAGGAGACGACTGAAAAATCAGGCCCCAGGAAATGCGTTGCAAGCCCCTTTGGACCATCCAAAAGTGCCCCCAAAGGAAGGCTTTGGGTACATCTGAAGTTCCAAGGGGAGCCTTTACGCAGCCCCATATGCAACTGGACCCTCCGAGTTCGCTGTTTCCGAGCATCCCTAAATATAGCCCTTGCCGGCATCGATGACGACTGAAAAATCAGGCCCCAGGAAATGCGTTACGAGCCCTTTTCTCCCATCGAAAAGTGCCCCCAAAGGAAGGCTTTGGGTACAAGTGAACTCCCCAGGGGAGCCTTTACGCAGCCCCACATGCAACTGGACCCTCCGGGTTCGATTTTTCCGTGCAACCCTAAATATATCACTAGCCAGCATGGGAGAAGACTGAAAACCCGGGCCCCAGAAAACGCGTTGCAAGCCCCTTTGGACCATCCAAAAGTGTCACCAAAGGAAGGCTTTGGGTACAAGAGAACTCCCCAGGGGAGCCTTTACGCAGCCCCACATGCAACTGGACCCTCGGCGTTCGCTGTTTCCGAGCATCCCTAAACATAGCCCTAGCCGGCATCGATGACGACTGAAAAATCAGGCCCCAGGAAATGCGTTCCGAGCCCTTTTCGCCTATGCAAAAGTGCCCCCAAAGGAAGGCTTTGGGTACAAGTGATCTCCCCAGGGGAGCCTTTACGCAGCCCCACATGCAACTGGACCCTCCGGGTTCACTGTTCCTGAGCAAAACTAAACGTAGCCCTGGCCGTCCTCGGAGACGACTGAAAAATCAGGCCCCAGGAAATGCGTTCCGAGCCCCTTTGGACCATCCAAAAGTGCCCCCAAAGGAAGGCTTTGGGTAAAAGTGAACTCCCCAGGGGAGCCTTTACGCAGCCCCATATGCAACTGGACCCTCCGAGTTCGCTGTTTCCGAGCATCCCTAAACATAGCCCTAGCAGTCATTAGAGACGACTGAAAAATCAGGCCCCAGGAAATGCGTTGCGAGCCCTTTTCGCCCATCCAAAAGTGCCCCCAAAGGAAGGCTTTGGGTACAAGAGAACTCCCCAGGGGAGCCTTTACGCAGCCCCACATGCAACTGGACCCTCCGGGTTCGATTTTTCCGAGCAACCCTAAATATATCCCTAGCCGGCATGGGAGAAGACTTAAAACCCTGACCCAAGAAAACGCGTTGCGAGCCCTTTTCGCCCATCGAAAAGTGCCCCCAAAGGAAGGCTCTGGGTACAAGAGAACTCCCCAGGGGAGCCTTTACGCAGCCCCACATGCAACTGGACCCTCCGGGTTCGCTGTTCCTGAGCAAACCTAAACGTAGCCCTGGCCGTCATCGGAGACGAGTGAAAAATCAGGCCCCAGGAAATGCGTTGCAAGCCCCTTTGGACCATCCAAAAGTGTCACCAAAGGAAGGCTTTGGGTACAAGTGATCTCCCCAGGGGAGCCTTTACGCAGCCCCACATGCAACTGGACCCTCCGGGTTCGCTGTTCCTGAGCAAACCGAAATGTATACCTGGCCGTCATCGCAGATGTGTGAAAAATCAGGCCCCGGAAATGCGTTCCGATCCCTTTTCGCCCATCCAAATGTGCCCCCAAAGGAAGACTTTGGGTACAAGTGAACTCCCCAGCGGAGCCTTTACGCAGCCCCACATGCAACTGGACCCTCCTGGTTCGCTGCTTCCGAGCATCCCAAAACATAGCCCTAGACGGCATCGAAGACGACTGAAAAATCAGGCCCCAGGAAATGTGTTGCGAGCCCTTTTCGCCCATCCAAAAGTGCCTGCAAAGGAAGGCTTTGGGTACAAGTGAACTCCCCAGGGGAGCTTTTACGCAGCCCCACATGCAACTGGACCCTCCGGGTTCTCTGTTCCTGAGCAAACCTAAACGTAGCCCTGGCCATCATAGGAGACGACTGAAAAATCAGGCCCCAGGAAATGTGTTGCGAGCCATTTTCGCACATCCAAAAGTGTCACCAAAGGAAGGCTTTGGGTACAAGAGAACTCCCCAGGGGAGCCTTTACGCAGCCCCACATGCAACTGGACCCTCCGGGTTCGCTGTTCCTGAGCAAACCTAAACGTAGCCCTGGCCGTCATCGGAGACGACTGAAAAATCAGGCCCCAGGAAATGCGTTCCGAGCCCCTTTGGACCATCTAAAAGTGCCCCCAAAGGAAGGCTTTGGGTACATCTGAAGTTCCCAGGGGAGCCTTTACGCAGCCCCATATGCAACTGGACCCTCCGAGTTCTCTGTTTCCGAGCATCCCTAAACATAGCCCTAGCAGTCATTAGAGACGACTGAAAAATCAGGCCCCAGGAAATGCGTTCCGAGGCCTTTTCGCCCATCCAAAAGTGTCACCAAAGGAAGGCTTTGGGTACAAGAGAACTCCCCAGGGGAGCCTTTACGCAGCCCCACATGCAACCGGAACCTCCGGGTTCGCTGTTCCTGATCAAACCGAAACGTAACCCTGGCCGTCATAGGAGACGACTGAAAAATCAGGCCCCAGGAAATGCGTTGCGAGCCCTTTTCTCCCATCCAAAAGTGTCACCAAAGGAAGGCTTTGGGTACAAGAGAACTCCCCAGGGGAGCCTTTACGCAGCCCCACATGCAACTGGACCCTCCGGGTTCGATTTTTCCGAGCAACCCTAAATATATCACTAGCCAGCATGGGAGAAGACTGAAAACCCGGGCCCCAGAAAACGCGTTGCGAGCCCCTTTGGACCATCCAAAAGTGCCCCCAAAGGAAGGCTTTGGGTACATCTGAAGTTCCCAGGGGAGCCTTTACGCAGCCCCATATGCAACTGGACCCTCCGAGTTCGCTGTTTCCGAGCATCCCTAAACATAGCCCTAGCAGTCATCGGAGACGACTGAAACATCAGGCCCCAGGAAATGCGTTACGAGGCCTTTTCGCCCATCCAAAAGTGTCACCAAAGGAAGGCTTTGGATACAAGTGAACTCCCCAGGGGCGCCTTTACGCAGCCCCACATGCAACTGGACCCAACGGGTTCGATTTTTCCGAGCAACCCTAAACATAACTCTAGACGGAATGGGAGAAGACTGAAAACCCGGGCCCCAGAAAATGCGTTGCAAGCCCCATTGGACCATCCAAAAGTGTCACCAAAGGAAGGCTTTGGGTACAAGAGAACTCCCCAGGGGAGCCTTTACGCAGCCCCACATGCAACTGGACCCTCCGGGTTCGCTGTTTTTCGAGCATCCCTAAACATAGCCCTAGCCGGCATCGATAACAACTGAACAATCACGCCCCAGGAAATGCATTGCAAGCCCTTTTCGCCCATCCAAAAGTGCCCCCAAAGGAAGGCTTTGGGTACAAGTGAACTCCCCAGGGGAGCCTTTACGCAGCCCCACATGCAACTGGACCCTCCGGGTTCGCTGTTTCCGAGCATCCCTAAACATCGCCCTAGCCGGCATCGAAGACGACTGAAAAATCAGGCCCCAGGAAATGCGTTGCAAGCCCCATTGGACCATCCAAAAGTGCCCCCAAAGGAAGGCTTTGGGTACAAGTGATCTCCCCAGGGGAGCCTTTACGCAGCCCCACATGCAACTGGACCCTCCAGGTTCGCTGTTCCTCAGCAAACCTAAACGTAGCCCTAGCCGTCATCGGAGACGAGTGAAAAATAAGGCCCCAGGAAATGCGTTAAGAGCCCTTTTCGCCCATCCAAAAGTGTCACCAAAGGAAGGCTTTGGGTACAAGTAAACTCCCCAGGGGAGCCTTTACGCAGCCCCACATGCAACGGGACCCTCCGGGATCGATTTTTCCGAGCAACCCTAAATATATCCCTAGCCGGCAAGAGAGAAGACTGAAAACCCGGGCCCCAGAAAACGCGTTGCAAGCCCCTTTAGACCATCCAAAAGTGTCACCAAAGGAAGGCTTTGGGTACAAGTGAACTCCCCAGGGGAGCCTTTACGCAGCCCCACATGCAACTGGACCCCCCGGGTTTGCTGTTCATGAGCAAACCTAAACGTAGCCCTACCCGTCATCGGAGACAAATGAAAACCCGGGCCCCAGAAAACGCGTTGCAAGCCCCTTTGGACCATCCAAAAGTGCCCCCAAAGGAAGGCTTTGGGTACATCTGAAGTTCCCAGGGGAGCCTTTACGAAGCCCCACATGCAACTGGACCCTCCGAGTTCGCTGTTTCCGAGCATCCCTAAACATAGCCCTAGCAGTCATCGGAGACGACTGAAAAATCAAGCCCCAGGAAATGCGTTCCGAGCCCTTTTCGCCCATCCAAAAGTGTCACCAAAGGAAGGCTTTGGGTACAAGTGAACTCCCCTGGGGAGCCTTTACGCAGCCCCACATGCAACTGGACCCTCCGGGTTCGCTGTTCATGAGCAAACCTAAACGTAGCCCTAGCCGTCATCGGAGACGACAGAAAAATCAGGCCCCAGGAAATGCGTTGCAAGCCCCTTTGGACCATCCAAAAGTGCCCCCAAAGGAAGGCTTTGGGTACAAGTGAACTCCCCAGGGGAGCCTTTACGCAGCCCCACATGCAACTGGACCCTTCGGGTTCGATTTTTCCGTGCAACCCTAAATATATCACTAGCCAGCATGGGAGAAGACTGAAAACCCGGGCCCCAGAAAACGCGTTGCAAGCCCCTTTGGACCATCCAAAAGTGTCACCAAAGGAAGGCTTTGGGTACAAGTGAACTCCCCAGGGGAGCTTTTACGCAGCCCCACATGCAACTGGACCCTCCGGGTTCTCTGTTCCTGAGCAAACCTAAACGTAGCCCTGGCCATCATAGGAGACGACTGAAAAATCAGGCCCCAGGAAATGTGTTGCGAGCCATTTTCGCACATCCAAAAGTGTCACCAAAGGAAGGCTTTGGGTACAAGAGAACTCCCCAGGGGAGCCTTTACGCAGCCCCACATGCAACTGGACCCTCCGGGTTCGCTGTTCCTGAGCAAACCTAAACGTAGCCCTGGCCGTCATCGGAGACGACTGAAAAATCAGGCCCCAGGAAATGCGTTCCGAGCCCCTTTGGACCATCTAAAAGTGCCCCCAAAGGAAGGCTTTGGGTACATCTGAAGTTCCCAGGGGAGCCTTTACGCAGCCCCATATGCAACTGGACCCTCCGAGTTCTCTGTTTCCGAGCATCCCTAAACATAGCCCTAGCAGTCATTAGAGACGACTGAAAAATCAGGCCCCAGGAAATGCGTTCCGAGGCCTTTTCGCCCATCCAAAAGTGTCACCAAAGGAAGGCTTTGGGTACAAGAGAACTCCCCAGGGGAGCCTTTACGCAGCCCCACATGCAACCGGAACCTCCGGGTTCGCTGTTCCTGATCAAACCGAAACGTAACCCTGGCCGTCATAGGAGACGACTGAAAAATCAGGCCCCAGGAAATGCGTTGCGAGCCCTTTTCTCCCATCCAAAAGTGTCACCAAAGGAAGGCTTTGGGTACAAGAGAACTCCCCAGGGGAGCCTTTACGCAGCCCCACATGCAACTGGACCCTCCGGGTTCGATTTTTCCGAGCAACCCTAAATATATCACTAGCCAGCATGGGAGAAGACTGAAAACCCGGGCCCCAGAAAATGCGTTGCAAGCCACTTTGGACCATCCAAAAGTGCCCCCAAAGGAAGGCTTTGGGTACAAGAGAACTCCCCAGGGGAGCCTTTACGCAGCCCCACATGCAACTGGACCCTTCGGGTTCGATTTTTCCGAGCAACCCTAAATATATCCCTAGCCGGCATGGGAAAAGACTGAAAACCCTGACCCAAGAAAACGCGTTGCGAGCCCTTTTCGCCCATCCAAAAGTGCCCCCAAAGGAAGGCTCTGGGTACAAGAGAACTCCCCAGGGGAGTCTTTACGCAGCCCCACATGCAACTGGACCCTCCGGGTTCGCTGTTCCTGAGCAAACCTAAACGTAGCCCTGGCCGTCATCGGAGACGACTGAAAAATCAGGCCCCAGGAAATGCGTTGCAAGCCCCTTTGGACCATCCAAAAGTGCCCCCAAGGGAAGGCTTTGGGTACATCTGAAGTTCCCAGGGGAGCCTTTACGCAGCCCCATATGCAACTGGACCCTCCGAGTTCGCTGTTTCCGAGCATCCCTAAACATAGCCCTAGCAGTCATCGGAGACGAATGAAAAATCAGGCCCCAGGAAATGCGTTCCGAGCCCCTTTGGACCATCCAAAAGTGTCACCAAAGGAAGGCTTTGGATACAAGTCAACTCCCCAGGGGAGCCTTTACGCAGCCCCACATGCAACTGGACCCTCCGGGTTCGCTGTTTCCGAGCAACCCTAAACATAGCCCTAGCCCGCATGGGAGAAGACTGAAAACCCGGGCCCCAGAAAACGCGTTGCAAGCCCCTTTGGACCATCCAAAAGTGTCACCAAAGGAAGGCTTTGGGTACAAGTGAACTCCCCAGGGGAGCCTTTACGCAGCCCCACATGCAACTGGACCCTCCGGGTTCGCTGTTTCCCAGCATCCCTAAACATAGCCCTAGCCGGCATCGAAGACGACTGAAAAATCAGGCCCCAGGAAATGCGTTGCGAGCCCTTTTCGCCCATCCAAAAGTGCCCCCAAAGGAAGGCTTTGGGTACAAGAGAACTCCCCAGGGGAGCCTTTACGCAGCCCCACATGCAACTGGACCCTTCGGGTTCGATTTTTCCGAGCAACCCTAAATATATCCCTAGCCGGCATGGGAGAAGACTTAAAACCCTGACCCAAGAAAACGCGTTGCGAGCCCTTTTCGCCCATCGAAAAGTGCCCCCAAAGGAAGGCTCTGGGTACAAGAGAACTCCCCAGGGGAGCCTTTACGCAGCCCCACATGCAACTGGACCCTCCGGGTTCGCTGTTCCTGAGCAAACCTAAACGTAGCCCTGGCCGTCATCGGAGACGAGTGAAAAATCAGGCCCCAGGAAATGCGTTGCAAGCCCCTTTGGACCATCCAAAAGTGTCACCAAAGGAAGGCTTTGGGTACAAGTGAACTCCCCAGGGGAGCCTTTACGCAGCCCCACATGCAACTGGACCCTCCGAGTTCGCTGTTTCCGAGCATCCCTAAACATAGCCCTAGCAGTCATCAGAGACGACTGAAAAATCAGGCCCCAGGAAATGCGTTACGAGCCCTTTTCGCCCATCCAAAAGTGCCCCCAAAGGAAGGCTTTGGGTACAAGTGATCTCCCCAGGGGAGCCTTTACGCAGCCCCACATGCAACTGGACCCTCTGGGTTCGCTGTTCCTGAGCAAACCGAAATGTATACCTGGCCGTAATCGCAGATGTGTGAAAAACCAGGCCCCGGAAATGCGTTCCGAGCCCTTTTCGCCCATCCAAATGTGCCCCCAAAGGAAGACTTTGGGTACAAGTGAACTCCCCAGCGGAGCCTTTACGCAGCCCCACATGCAACTGGACCCTCCTGGTTCGCTGCTTCCGAGCATCCCAAAACATAGCCCTAAACGGCATCGAAGACGACTGAAAAATCAGGCCCCAGGAAATGTGTTGCGAGCCCTTTTCGCCCATCCAAAAGTGCCTGCAAAGGAAGGCTTTGGGTACAAGTGAACTCCCCAGGGGAGCCTTTACGCAGCCCCACATGCAACTTGACCCTCCGGGTTCGCTCTTTCCGAGCAACCCTAAACATAACCCTAGCCGGCATGGGAGAAGACTGAAAATCCGGGATCCAGAAAACGCGTTGCAAGCCCCTTTGGACCATCCAAAAGTGTCACCAAAGGAAGGCTTTGGGTACAAGAGAACTCCCCAGGGGAGCCTTTACGCAGCCCCACATGCAACTGGACCCTCCGGGTTCGATTTTTCCGAGCAACCCTAAATATATCACTAGCCAGCATGGGAGAAGACTGAAAACCCGGGCCCCAGAAAACGCGTTTCAAGCCCCTTTGGACAATCCAAAAGTGTCACCAAAGGAAGGCTTTGGGTACAAGTGAACTCCCCAGGGGAGCTTTTACGCAGCCCCACATGCAACTGGACCCTCCGGGTTTGCTGTTCATGAGCAAACCTAAACGTAGCCCTGGCCATCATAGGAGACGACTGAAAAATCAGGCCCCAGGAAATGTGTTGCGAGCCCTTTTCGCCCATCCAAAAGTGTCACCAAAGGAAGGCTTTGGGTACAAGAGAACTCCCCAGGGGAGCCTTTACGCAGCCCCACATGCAACTGGACCCTCCGGGTTCGGTCTTTCCGAGCAACCCTAAACATAACCCTAGCCGGCATGGGAGAAGACTGAAAACCGGGGCCCCAGAAAACGCGTTGCAAGCCCCTTTGGACCATCCAAAAGTGTCACCAAAGGAAGGCTTTGGGTACAAGAGAACTCCCCAATGGAGCCTTTACGCAGCCCCACATGCAACTGGACCCTCCGGGTTCGCTCTTTCCGAGCAACACTAAACATAACCCTAGCCGGCATGGGAGAAGACTGAAAACCCAGGCCCCAGAAAACGCGTTGCAAGCCGCTTTGGACCATCCAAAAGTGTCACCAAAGGAAGGCTTTGGGTACAAGAGAACTCCCCAGGGGAGCCTTTACGCAGCCCCACATGCAACTGGACCCTCCGGGTTCGGTCTTTCCGAGCAACCCTAAACATAACCCTAGCCGGCATGGGAGAAGACTGAAAACCGGGGCCCCAGAAAACGCGTTGCAAGCCCCTTTGGACCATCCAAAAGTGTCACCAAAGGAAGGCTTTGGGTACAAGAGAACTCCCCAATGGAGCCTTTACGCAGCCCCACATGCAACTGGACCCTCCGGGTTCGCTCTTTCCGAGCAACACTAAACATAACCCTAGCCGGCATGGGAGAAGACTGAAAACCCAGGCCCCAGAAAACGCGTTGCAAGCCGCTTTGGACCATCCAAAAGTGTCACCAAAGGAAGGCTTTGGGTACAAGAGAACTCCCCAGGGGAGCCTTTATGCAGCCCCACATGCAACTGGACCCTCCGGGTTCGCTGTTCCTGAGCAAACCTAAACGTAGCCCTGGCCGTCATCGGAGACGACTGAAAAATCAGGCCCCAGGAAATGCGCTGCGAGCCCTTTTCGCCCATCCAAAAGTGTCACCAAAGGAAGGCTTTGGGTACAAGTGAACTCCCAGGGGGAGCCTTTACGCAGCCCCACATGCAACTGGACCCGCCGGGTTCGATTTTTCGAACAACCCTAAGTATATCCCTAGCCGGCAAGGGAGAAGACTGAAAACCCGGGCCCCAGAAAACGCGTTGCAAGCCCCTTTGGACCATCCAAAAGTGCCACCAAAGGAAGGCTTTGGGTACAAGTGAACTCCCCAGGGGAGCCTTTACGCAGCCCCACATGCAACTGGACCCTCCGGGATCGATTTTTCCGAGCAACCCTAAATATATCCCTAGCCGGCAAGAGAGAAGACTGAAAACCCGGGCCCCAGAAAACGCGTTGCAAGCCCCTTTGGACCATCCAAAAGTGTCACCAAAGGAAGGCTTTGGGTACAAGTGAACTCCCCAGGGGAGCCTTTACGCAGCCCCACATGCAACTGGACCCTCCGGGTTCGCTGTTTCCGAGCATCCCTAAACATCGCCCTAGCCGGCCTCGAAGACGACTGAAAAATCAGGCCCCAGGAAATGTGTTCCGAGCCCTTTTCGCCCATCCAAAAGTGCCCCAAAGGAAGACTTTGGGTACAAGAGAACTCCCCAGGGGAGCCTTTACGCAGCCCCACATGCAACTGGACCCTCCGGGATCGCTGTTTCCCAGCATCCCTAAACATAGCCCTAGCCGGCATCGATGACGACTGAAAAATCAGGCCCCAGGAAATGCGTTACGAGCCCTTTTCGCCCATCCCAAAGTGCCCCCAAAGGAAGGCTTTGGGTACAAGTGAACTCCCCAGGGGAGCCTTTACGCAGCCCCACATGCAACTGGACCCTCCGGGTTCGATTTTTCCGAGCAACCCTAAATATATCACTAGCCAGCATGGGAGAAGACTGAAAACCCGGAACCCAGAAAACGCGTTGCAAGCCCCTATGGACAATCCAAAAGTGCCCCCAAAGGAAGGCTTTGGGTACAAGTGAACTCCCCAGGGGAGCCTTTACGCAGCCCCACATGCAACTGGACCCTCCGGGTTTGCTGTTCATGAGCAAACCTAAACGTAGCCCTACTCGTCATCGGAGACGAATGAAAACCCGGGCCCCAGAAAACGCGTTGCAAGCCCCTTTGGACCATCCAAAAGTGCCCCCAAAGGAATGCTTTGGGTACATCTGAAGTTCCCAGGGGAGCCTTTACGCAGCCCCACATGCAACTGGACCCTCCGAGTTCGCTGTTCCCGAGCATCCCTAAACATAGCCCTAGCAGTCATCGGAGACGACTGAAAAATCAAGCCCCAGGAAATGCGTTGCGAGCCCTTTTCGCCCATCCAAAAGTGTCACCAAAGGAAGGCTTTGGATACAAGAGAACTCCCCAGGGGAGCCTTTACGCAGCCCCACATGCAACTGGACCGTCCGGGTTTGATTTTTCGAACAACACTAAATATATCCCGAGCCGGCATGGGAGAAGACTGAAAACCCGGGCCCCAGAAAACGTGTTGCAAGCCCCTTTGGACCATCCAAAAGTGTCCCCAAAGGAAGGCTTTGGGTACAAGTGAACTCCCCTGGGGAGCCTTTACGCAGCCCCACATGCAACTGGACCCTCCGCGTTCGCTGTTCCTGAGCAAATCTAAACGTAGCCCTAGCCGTCATCGCAGACGACTGAAAAATCAGGCCCCAGGAAATGCGTTGCAAGCCCCTTTGGACCATCCAAAAGTGCCCCCAAAGGAAGGCTTTGGGTACAAGTGAACTCCCCAGGGGAGCCTTTACGCAGCCCCACATGCAACTGGACCCTCCGGGTTCGCTCTTTCCGAGCAACCCTAAACATAACCCTAGCCGGCATGGGAGAAGACTGAAAACCCAGGCCCCAGAAAACGCGTTGCAAGCCGCTTTGGACCATCCAAAAGTGTCACCAAAGGAAGGCTTTGGGTACAAGAGAACTCCCCAGGGGAGCCTTTACGCAGCCCCACATGCAACTGGACCCTCCGGGTTCGCTGTTCCTGAGCAAACCTAAACGTAGCCCTGGCCGTCATCGGAGACGACTGAAAAATCAGGCCCCAGGAAATGCGCTGCGAGCCCTTTTCGCCCATCCAAAAGTGTCACCAAAGGAAGGCTTTGGGTACAAGTGAACTCCCAGGGGGAGCCTTTACGCAGCCCCACATGCAACTGGACCCTCCGGGTTCGATTTTTCGAACAACCCTAAGTATATCCCTAGCCGGCAAGGGAGAAGACTGAAAACCCGGGCCCCAGAAAACGCGTTGCAAGCCCCTTTGGACCATCCAAAAGTGCCACCAAAGGAAGGCTTTGGGTACAAGTGAACTCCCCAGGGGAGCCTTTACGCAGCCCCACATGCAACTGGACCCTCCGGGTTCGATTTTTCCGAGCAACCCTAAACATAGCCCTAGCCGGCATCGAAGACGACTGAAAAATCAGGCCCCAGGAAATGCGTTGCAAGCCCCATTGGACCATCCAAAAGTGCCCCCAAAGGAAGGCTTTGGGTACAAGTGATCTCCCCAGGGGAGCCTTTACGCAGCCCCACATGCAACTGGACCCTCCGGGTTCGCTGTTCCTCAGGAAACCTAAACGTAGCCCTAGCCGTCATCGGAGACGAGTTAAAAATAAGGCCCCAGGAAATGCGTTACGAGCCCTTTTCGCCCATCCAAAAGTGTCACCAAAGGAAGGCTTTGGGTACAAGTGAACTCCCCAGGGGAGCCTTTACGCAGCCCCACATGCAACTGGACCCTCCGGGTTCGATTTTTCCGAGCAACCCTAAACATAGCCCTAGCCGGCATCGAAGAAGACTGAAAAATCAGGCCCCAGGAAATGCGTTGCAAGCCCCATTGGACCATCCAAATGTGCTCCCAAAGGAAGACTTTGGGTACAATTGAACTCCCCAGGGGAGCCTTTACGCAGCCCCACATGCAACTGGACCTTCCGCGTTCTCTGTTTCTGAGCATCCCTAAACATAGCCCTAGCCGGCATCGATGACGACTGAAAAATCAGGCCCCAGGAAATGCGTTACGAGCCCTTTTCGCCCATCCAAATGTGTCACCAAAGGAAGGCTTTGGGTACAAGTGAACTCCCCAGGGGAGCCTTTACGCAGCCCCACATGCAACTGGACCCTCCGGGTTCGATTTTTCCGAGCAACCCTAAATATATCACTAGCCAGCATGGGAGAAGACTGAAAAATCAGGCCCCAGAAAACACGTTGCAAGGCCCTTTAGAGCATCCAAAAGTGTCACCAAAGGAAGGCTTTGGGTACAAGTGAACTCCCCAGGAGAGCCTTTACGCAGCCCCACATGCAACTGGACCCTCCGGGTTCGGTGTTTCCGAGCATCCCTAAACATCGCCCTAGCCGGCATCGAATACGACTGAAAAATAAGGCCCCAGGAAATGCGTTGCGAGCCCTTTTCGCCCATCCAAAAGTGCCCCCAAAGGAAGGCTTTGGGTACATCTGAAGTTCCCAGGGGAGCCTTTACGCAGCCCCATATGCAACTGGACCCTCCGGGATCGCTTTTCCTGAGCAAACCTAAACGTAGCCCTAGCCGTCATCGCAGACGAGTGAAAAATCAGGCCCCAGGAAATGCGTTGCGAGCCATTTTGGACCATCCAAAAGTGCCCCCAAAGGAAGGCTTTGGGTACAAGTGAACTCCCCAGGGGAGCCTTTACGCAGCCCCACATGCAACTGGACCCTCCGGGTTCGCTGTTTCCGAGCATCCCTAAACATAGCCCTAGCCGTCATCGGAGACGACTGAAAAATCAGGCCCCAGGAAATGCGTTCCGAGCCCTTTTCGCCCTTCCAAAAGTGCCCCCAAAGGAAGGCTTTGGGTACAAGTGAACTCCCCAGGGGAGCCTTTAGGCAGCCCTAATATGCAACTGGACCCTCCGGGATCGCTGTTCATGAGCAAACCTAAACGTAGCCCTAGCCGTCATCGGAGACGACTGAAAACCCGGGCCCCAGAAAACGTGTTGCAAGCCCCTTTGGACCATCCAAAAGTGTCACCAAAGGAAGGCTTTGGGTACAAGAGAACTCCCCAGGGGAGCCTTTACACAGCCCCACATGCAACTGGACCCTCTGGGTTCGCTGTTCCTGAGCATCCGTAAACATAGCCCTAGCCGGCATCGAAGACGACTGAAAAATCAGGCCCCAGGAAATGCGTTGCAAGCCCTTTTCGCCCATCCAAAAGTGCCCCCAAAGGAAGGCTTTGGGTACAAGTGATCTCCCCAGGGGAGCCTTTACGCAGCCCCACATGCAACTGGACCCTCCGGGTTCGCTGTTTCCGAGCATCCCTAAACATAGCCCTAGCCGGCATCAAAGACGACTGAAAAATCAGGCCCCAGGAAATGCGTTGCGAGCCACGTTGGACCATCCAAAAGTGCCCCCAAAGGAAGGCTTTGGGTACAAGTGAACTCCCCAGGGGAGCCTTTACGCAGCCCCACATGCAACTGGACCCTCCGAGTTCGCTGTTTCAGAGCATCCCTAAATATAGCCCTAGCCCTCATCGGAGACGAGTGCAAAATCAGGCCCCAGGAAATGCGTTGCAAGCCCCATGGGACCATCCAAAAGTGCCCCCAAAGGAAGGCTTTGGGTACATCTGAAGTTCCCAGGGGAGCCTTTACGCAGGCCCACATGCAACTGGACCCTCCGGGTTCGCTGTTTCCGAGCATCCCTAAACGTAGCCCTAGCCGTCATCGGAGACGAGTGAAAAATCAGGCCCCAGGAAATGTGTTGCGAGCCTTTTGCGCCCATTCAAAGGGACCCCAAAGGAAGGCTTTGGGTACATCTGAAGTTCCCAGGGGAGCCTTTACGCAGCCCCATATGCAACTGGACCCTCCGGGATCGCTGTTCCTGAGCAAACCTATACGTAGCCCTAGCCATCATCGGAGATGAGTGAAAAATCAGGCCCCAGGAAATGCGTTGCGAGCCATTTTGGACCATCCAAAACTGTCACCAAAAGAAGGCTTTGGGTACAAGTGAACTCCCCAGGGGAGCCTTTACGCAGCCCCACATGCAACTGGACCATCCGGGTTCGCTGTTTCCGAGCATCCCTAAACATAGCCCTAGCCGTCATCGGAAACGACTGAAAAATCAGGCCCCAGGAAATGCGTTCCGAGCCCTTTTCGCCCATCCAAAAGTGCAACCAAAGGAAGATTTTGGGTACAAGAGAACTCCCCAGGGGAGCCTTTACGCAGCCCCACATGCAACTGGACCCTCCGGGTTCGCTGTTTCTGAGCATACCTAAAAATAGCCCTAGCCGGCATCGAAGACGACTGAAAAATCAGGCCCCAAGAAATGCGTTGCGAGCCCTTTTCGCCCTTCCAAAAGTGCCCCCAAAGGAAGGCTTTGGGTACAAGTGAACTCCCCAGGGGAGCCTTTACGCAGCCCCATATGCAACTGGACCCTCCGGGATCGCTGTTCATGAGCAAACCTTAACGTAGCCCTAGCCGTCATCGGAGACGACTGAAAACCCGGGCCCCAGAAAACGCGTTGCAAGCCCCTTTGGACCATCCAAAAGTGTCACCAAAGGAAGGCTTTGGGTACAAGAGAACTCCCCAGGGGAGCCTTTACGCAGCCCCATATTCAACTGGACCCTCCGGGTTCGCTGTTTCCGAGCATCCCTAAACATAGCCCTAGCCGGCATCGAAGACGACTGAAAAATAGGCCCCAGGAAATGCGTTGCGAGCCCTTTTCGCCCATCCAAAAGTGCCCCCAAAGGAAGGCTTTGGGTACAAGTGAACCCCCCAGGGGAGCCTTAATGCAGCCCCACATGCAACTGGACCCTCAGGGTTCGATTTTTCCGAGCAACCCTAAATAGAACTCTAGCCGGCATGGGATAAGACTGAAAAAGTGGGTCCCAGAAAACACGTTGCAATCCCCTTTGGACCATCCAAAAGTGCCCCCAAAGGAAGGCTTTGGGTACAAGTGAACTCCCCAGGGGAGCCTTTACGCAGCCTCAAATGCAACTGGACCCTCCGGGTTCGCTGTTCCTGAGTAAACATTAACGTAGCACTAGCCGTCATCAGAGACGAGTGAAAATCAGGCCCCAGGAAATGCGTTGCGAGCCATTTTGGACCATCCAAAATGTCACCAAAAGAAGGCTTTGGGTACAAGTGAACTCCCCAGGGGAGCCTTTACGCAGCCCCACATGCAACTGGACCCTCCGGGTTCGGTGTTTCCGAGCATCCCTAAACATCGCCCTAGCCGGCATCGAAGACGACTGAAAAATAAGGCCCCAGGAAATGCGTTGCGAGCCCTTTTCGCCCATCCAAAAGTGCCCCCAAAGGAAGGCTTTGGGTACAAGTGAACTCCCCAGGGGAGACTTTACGCAGCCCCATATGCAACTGGACCCTCCGGGATCGCTGTTCCTGAGCAAACCTATACGTAGCCCTAGCCATCATCGGAGATGAGTGAAAAATCAGGCCCCAGGAAATGCGTTGCGAGCCATTTTGGACCATCCAAAACTGTCACCAAAAGAAGGCTTTGGGTACAAGTGAACTCCCCAGGGGAGCCTTTACGCAGCCCCACATGCAACTGGACCATCCGGGTTCGCTGTTTCCGAGCATCCCTAAACATAGCCCTAGCCGTCATCGGAAACGACTGAAAAATCAGGCCCCAGGAAATGCGTTCCGAGCCCTTTTCGCCCATCCAAAAGTGCAACCAAAGGAAGATTTTGGGTACAAGAGAACTCCCCAGGGGAGCCTTTACGCAGCCCCACATGCAACTGGACCCTTCGGGTTCGATTTTTCCGAGCAACCCTAAATATATCCCTAGCCGGCATGGGAGAAGACTTAAAACCCTGACCCAAGAAAACGCGTTGCGAGCCCTTTTCGCCCATCGAAAAGTGCCCCCAAAGGAAGGCTCTGGGTACAAGAGAACTCCCCAGGGGAGCCTTTACGCAGCCCCACATGCAACTGGACCCTCCGGGTTCGCTGTTCCTGAGCAAACCTAAACGTAGCCCTGGCCGTCATCGGAGACGAGTGAAAAATCAGGCCCCAGGAAATGCGTTGCAAGCCCCTTTGGACCATCCAAAAGTGTCACCAAAGGAAGGCTTTGGGTACAAGTGAACTCCCCAGGGGAGCCTTTACGCAGCCCCACATGCAACTGGACCCTCCGAGTTCGCTGTTTCCGAGCATCCCTAAACATAGCCCTAGCAGTCATCAGAGACGACTGAAAAATCAGGCCCCAGGAAATGCGTTACGAGCCCTTTTCGCCCATCCAAAAGTGCCCCCAAAGGAAGGCTTTGGGTACAAGTGATCTCCCCAGGGGAGCCTTTACGCAGCCCCACATGCAACTGGACCCTCCGGGTTCGCTGTTCCTGAGCAAACCGAAATGTATACCTGGCCGTAATCGCAGATGTGTGAAAAACCAGGCCCCGGAAATGCGTTCCGAGCCCTTTTCGCCCATCCAAATGTGCCCCCAAAGGAAGACTTTGGGTACAAGTGAACTCCCCAGCGGAGCCTTTACGCAGCCCCACATGCAACTGGACCCTCCTGGTTCGCTGCTTCCGAGCATCCCAAAACATAGCCCTAAACGGCATCGAAGACGACTGAAAAATCAGGCCCCAGGAAATGTGTTGCGAGCCCTTTTCGCCCATCCAAAAGTGCCTGCAAAGGAAGGCTTTGGGTACAAGTGAACTCCCCAGGGGAGCCTTTACGCAGCCCCACATGCAACTTGACCCTCCGGGTTCGCTCTTTCCGAGCAACCCTAAACATAACCCTAGCCGGCATGGGAGAAGACTGAAAATCCGGGATCCAGAAAACGCGTTGCAAGCCCCTTTGGACCATCCAAAAGTGTCACCAAAGGAAGGCTTTGGGTACAAGAGAACTCCCCAGGGGAGCCTTTACGCAGCCCCACATGCAACTGGACCCTCCGGGTTTGCTGTTCATGAGCAAACCTAAACGTAGCCCTGGCCATCATAGGAGACGACTGAAAAATCAGGCCCCAGGAAATGTGTTGCGAGCCCTTTTCGCCCATCCAAAAGTGTCACCAAAGGAAGGCTTTGGGTACAAGAGAACTCCCCAGGGGAGCCTTTACGCAGCCCCACATGCAACTGGACCCTCCGGGTTCGGTCTTTCCGAGCAACCCTAAACATAACCCTAGCCGGCATGGGAGAAGACTGAAAACCGGGGCCCCAGAAAACGCGTTGCAAGCCCCTTTGGACCATCCAAAAGTGTCACCAAAGGAAGGCTTTGGGTACAAGAGAACTCCCCAGGGGAGCCTTTACGCAGCCCCACATGCAACTGGACCCTCCGGGTTCGCTCTTTCCGAGCAACCCTAAACATAACCCTAGCCGGCATGGGAGAAGACTGAAAACCCAGGCCCCAGAAAACGCGTTGCAAGCCGCTTTGGACCATCCAAAAGTGTCACCAAAGGAAGGCTTTGGGTACAAGAGAACTCCCCAGGGGAGCCTTTACGCAGCCCCACATGCAACTGGACCCTCCGGGTTCGCTGTTCCTGAGCAAACCTAAACGTAGCCCTGGCCGTCATCGGAGACGACTGAAAAATCAGGCCCCAGGAAATGCGCTGCGAGCCCTTTTCGCCCATCCAAAAGTGCCCCCAAAGGAAGGCTTTGGGTACAAGTGAACTCCCAGGGGGAGCCTTTACGCAGCCCCACATGCAACTGGACCCTCCGGGTTCGATTTTTCGAACAACCCTAAGTATATCCCTAGCCGGCAAGGGAGAAGACTGAAAACCCGGGCCCCAGAAAACGCGTTGCAAGCCCCTTTGGACCATCCAAAAGTGCCACCAAAGGAAGGCTTTGGGTACAAGTGAACTCCCCAGGGGAGCCTTTACGCAGCCCCACATGCAACTGGACCCTCCGGGTTCGATTTTTCCGAGCAACCCTAAACATAGCCCTAGCCGGCATCGAAGACGACTGAAAAATCAGGCCCCAGGAAATGCGTTGCAAGCCCCATTGGACCATCCAAAAGTGCCCCCAAAGGAAGGCTTTGGGTACAAGTGATCTCCCCAGGGGAGCCTTTACGCAGCCCCACATGCAACTGGACCCTCCGGGTTCGCTGTTCCTCAGGAAACCTAAACGTAGCCCTAGCCGTCATCGGAGACGAGTTAAAAATAAGGCCCCAGGAAATGCGTTACGAGCCCTTTTCGCCCATCCAAAAGTGTCACCAAAGGAAGGCTTTGGGTACAAGTGAACTCCCCAGGGGAGCCTTTACGCAGCCCCACATGCAACTGGACCCTCCGGGTTCGATTTTTCCGAGCAACCCTAAACATAGCCCTAGCCGGCATCGAAGAAGACTGAAAAATCAGGCCCCAGGAAATGCGTTGCAAGCCCCATTGGACCATCCAAATGTGCTCCCAAAGGAAGACTTTGGGTACAATTGAACTCCCCAGGGGAGCCTTTACGCAGCCCCACATGCAACTGGACCTTCCGCGTTCTCTGTTTCTGAGCATCCCTAAACATAGCCCTAGCCGGCATCGATGACGACTGAAAAATCAGGCCCCAGGAAATGCGTTACGAGCCCTTTTCGCCCATCCAAATGTGTCACCAAAGGAAGGCTTTGGGTACAAGTGAACTCCCCAGGGGAGCCTTTACGCAGCCCCACATGCAACTGGACCCTCCGGGTTCGATTTTTCCGAGCAACCCTAAATATATCACTAGCCAGCATGGGAGAAGACTGAAAAATCAGGCCCCAGAAAACACGTTGCAAGGCCCTTTAGAGCATCCAAAAGTGTCACCAAAGGAAGGCTTTGGGTACAAGTGAACTCCCCAGGTGAGCCTTTACGCAGCCCCACATGCAACTGGACCCTCCGGGTTCGGTGTTTCCGAGCATCCCTAAACATCGCCCTAGCCGGCATCGAATACGACTGAAAAATAAGGCCCCAGGAAATGCGTTGCGAGCCCTTTTCGCCCATCCAAAAGTGCCCCCAAAGGAAGGCTTTGGGTAAATCTGAAGTTCCCAGGGGAGCCTTTACGCAGCCCCATATGCAACTGGACCCTCCGGGATCGCTTTTCCTGAGCAAACCTAAACGTAGCCCTAGCCGTCATCGCAGACGAGTGAAAAATCAGGCCCCAGGAAATGCGTTGCGAGCCATTTTGGACCATCCAAAAGTGCCCCCAAAGGAAGGCTTTGGGTACAAGTGAACTCCCCAGGGGAGCCTTTACGCAGCCCCACATGCAACTGGACCCTCCGGGATCGATTTTTCCGAGCAACCCTAAATATATCCCTAGCCGGCAAGAGAGAAGACTGAAAACCCGGGCCCCAGAAAACGCGTTGCAAGCCCCTTTGGACCATCCAAAAGTGTCACCAAAGGAAGGCTTTGGGTACAAGTGAACTCCCCAGGGGAGCCTTTACGCAGCCCCACATGCAACTGGACCCTCCGGGTTCGCTGTTTCCGAGCATCCCTAAACATAGCCCTAGCAGTCATCGGAGACGACTGAAAAATCAAGCCCCAGGAAATGCGTTGCGAGCCCTTTTCGCCCATCCAAAAGTGTCACCAAAGGAAGGCTTTGGATACAAGAGAACTCCCCAGGGGAGCCTTTACGCAGCCCCACATGCAACTGGACCGTCCGGGTTTGATTTTTCGAACAACACTAAATATATCCCGAGCCGGCATGGGAGAAGACTGAAAACCCGGGCCCCAGAAAACGTGTTGCAAGCCCCTTTGGACCATCCAAAAGTGTCCCCAAAGGAAGGCTTTGGGTACAAGTGAACTCCCCTGGGGAGCCTTTACGCAGCCCCACATGCAACTGGACCCTCCGCGTTCGCTGTTCCTGAGCAAATCTAAACGTAGCCCTAGCCGTCATCGCAGACGACTGAAAAATCAGGCCGCAGGAAATGCGTTGCAAGCCCCTTTGGACCATCCAAAAGTGCCCCTAAAGGAAGGCTTTGGGTACAAGTGAACTCCCCAGGGGAGCCTTTACGCAGCCCCACATGAAACTGGACCCTCCGGGTTCGCTCTTTCCGAGCAACCCTAAACATAACCCTAGCCGGCATGGGAGAAGACTGAAAACCCAGGCCCCAGAAAACGCGTTGCAAGCCGCTTTGGACCATCCAAAAGTGTCACCAAAGGAAGGCTTTGGGTACAAGAGAACTCCCCAGGGGAGCCTTTACGCAGCCCCACATGCAACTGGACCCTCCGGGTTCGCTGTTCCTGAGCAAACCTAAACGTAGCCCTGGCCGTCATCGGAGACGACTGAAAAATCAGGCCCCAGGAAATGCGCTGCGAGCCCTTTTCGCCCATCCAAAAGTGCCCCCAAAGGAAGGCTTTGGGTACAAGTGAACTCCCAGGGGGAGCCTTTACGCAGCCCCACATGCAACTGGACCCTCCGGGTTCGATTTTTCGAACAACCCTAAGTATATCCCTAGCCGGCAAGGGAGAAGACTGAAAACCCGGGCCCCAGAAAACGCGTTGCAAGCCCCTTTGGACCATCCAAAAGTGCCACCAAAGGAAGGCTTTGGGTACAAGTGAACTCCCCAGGGGAGCCTTTACGCAGCCCCACATGCAACTGGACCCTCCGGGTTCGATTTTTCCGAGCAACCCTAAACATAGCCCTAGCCGGCATCGAAGACGACTGAAAAATCAGGCCCCAGGAAATGCGTTGCAAGCCCCATTGGACCATCCAAAAGTGCCCCCAAAGGAAGGCTTTGGGTACAAGTGATCTCCCCAGGGGAGCCTTTACGCAGCCCCACATGCAACTGGACCCTCCGGGTTCGCTGTTCCTCAGGAAACCTAAACGTAGCCCTAGCCGTCATCGGAGACGAGTTAAAAATAAGGCCCCAGGAAATGCGTTACGAGCCCTTTTCGCCCATCCAAAAGTGTCACCAAAGGAAGGCTTTGGGTACAAGTGAACTCCCCAGGGGAGCCTTTACGCAGCCCCACATGCAACTGGACCCTCCGGGTTCGATTTTTCCGAGCAACCCTAAACATAGCCCTAGCCGGCATCGAAGAAGACTGAAAAATCAGGCCCCAGGAAATGCGTTGCAAGCCCCATTGGACCATCCAAATGTGCTCCCAAAGGAAGACTTTGGGTACAATTGAACTCCCCAGGGGAGCCTTTACGCAGCCCCACATGCAACTGGACCCTCCGGGTTCGATTTTTCCGAGCAACCCTAAATATATCACTAGCCAGCATGGGAGAAGACTGAAAAATCAGGCCCCAGAAAACACGTTGCAAGGCCCTTTAGAGCATCCAAAAGTGTCACCAAAGGAAGGCTTTGGGTACAAGTGAACTCCCCAGGAGAGCCTTTACGCAGCCCCACATGCAACTGGACCCTCCGGGTTCGGTGTTTCCGAGCATCCCTAAACATCGCCCTAGCCGGCATCGAATACGACTGAAAAATAAGGCCCCAGGAAATGCGTTGCGAGCCCTTTTCGCCCATCCAAAAGTGCCCCCAAAGGAAGGCTTTGGGTACATCTGAAGTTCCCAGGGGAGCCTTTACGCAGCCCCATATGCAACTGGACCCTCCGGGATCGCTTTTCCTGAGCAAACCTAAACGTAGCCCTAGCCGTCATCGCAGACGAGTGAAAAATCAGGCCCCAGGAAATGCGTTGCGAGCCATTTTGGACCATCCAAAAGTGCCCCCAAAGGAAGGCTTTGGGTACAAGTGAACTCCCCAGGGGAGCCTTTACGCAGCCCCACATGCAACTGGACCCTCCGGGTTCGCTGTTTCCGAGCATCCCTAAACATAGCCCTAGCCGTCATCGGAGACGACTGAAAAATCAGGCCCCAGGAAATGCGTTCCGAGCCCTTTTCGCCCTTCCAAAAGTGCCCCCAAAGTAAGGCTTTGGGTACAAGTGAACTCCCCAGGGGAGCCTTTAGGCAGCCCTAATATGCAACTGGACCCTCCGGGATCGCTGTTCATGAGCAAACCTAAACGTAGCCCTAGCCGTCATCGGAGACGACTGAAAACCCGGGCCCCAGAAAACGCGTTGCAAGCCCCTTTGGACCATCCAAAAGTGTCACCAAAGGAAGGCTTTGGGTACAAGAGAACTCCCCAGGGGAGCCTTTACGCAGCCCCACATGCAACTGGACCCTCCGGGATCGCTTTTCCTGAGCAAACCTAAACGTAGCCCTAGCCGTCATCGCAGACGAGTGAAAAATCAGGCCCCAGGAAATGCGTTGCAAGCCCCATTGGACCATCCAAAAGTGCCCCCAAAGGAAGGCTTTGGGTACAAGTGATCTCCCCAGGGGAGCCTTTACGCAGCCCCACATGCAACTGGACCCTCCGGGTTCGCTGTTCCTCAGGAAACCTAAACGTAGCCCTAGCCGTCATCGGAGACGAGTTAAAAATAAGGCCCCAGGAAATGCGTTACGAGCCCTTTTCGCCCATCCAAAAGTGTCACCAAAGGAAGGCTTTGGGTACAAGTGAACTCCCCAGGGGAGCCTTTACGCAGCCCCACATGCAACTGGACCCTCCGGGTTCGATTTTTCCGAGCAACCCTAAACATAGCCCTAGCCGGCATCGAAGAAGACTGAAAAATCAGGCCCCAGGAAATGCGTTGCAAGCCCCATTGGACCATCCAAATGTGCTCCCAAAGGAAGACTTTGGGTACAATTGAACTCCCCAGGGGAGCCTTTACGCAGCCCCACATGCAACTGGACCCTCCGGGTTCGATTTTTCCGAGCAACCCTAAATATATCACTAGCCAGCATGGGAGAAGACTGAAAAATCAGGCCCCAGAAAACACGTTGCAAGGCCCTTTAGAGCATCCAAAAGTGTCACCAAAGGAAGGCTTTGGGTACAAGTGAACTCCCCAGGAGAGCCTTTACGCAGCCCCACATGCAACTGGACCCTCCGGGTTCGGTGTTTCCGAGCATCCCTAAACATCGCCCTAGCCGGCATCGAATACGACTGAAAAATAAGGCCCCAGGAAATGCGTTGCGAGCCCTTTTCGCCCATCCAAAAGTGCCCCCAAAGGAAGGCTTTGGGTACATCTGAAGTTCCCAGGGGAGCCTTTACGCAGCCCCATATGCAACTGGACCCTCCGGGATCGCTTTTCCTGAGCAAACCTAAACGTAGCCCTAGCCGTCATCGCAGACGAGTGAAAAATCAGGCCCCAGGAAATGCGTTGCGAGCCATTTTGGACCATCCAAAAGTGCCCCCAAAGGAAGGCTTTGGGTACAAGTGAACTCCCCAGGGGAGCCTTTACGCAGCCCCACATGCAACTGGACCCTCCGGGTTCGCTGTTTCCGAGCATCCCTAAACATAGCCCTAGCCGTCATCGGAGACGACTGAAAAATCAGGCCCCAGGAAATGCGTTCCGAGCCCTTTTCGCCCTTCCAAAAGTGCCCCCAAAGTAAGGCTTTGGGTACAAGTGAACTCCCCAGGGGAGCCTTTAGGCAGCCCTAATATGCAACTGGACCCTCCGGGATCGCTGTTCATGAGCAAACCTAAACGTAGCCCTAGCCGTCATCGGAGACGACTGAAAACCCGGGCCCCAGAAAACGCGTTGCAAGCCCCTTTGGACCATCCAAAAGTGTCACCAAAGGAAGGCTTTGGGTACAAGAGAACTCCCCAGGGGAGCCTTTACGCAGCCCCACATGCAACTGGACCCTCTGGGTTCGCTGTTCCTGAGCATCCGTAAACATAGCCCTAGCCGGCATCGAAGACGACTGAAAAATCAGGCCCCAGGAAATGCGTTGCAAGCCCTTTTCGCCCATCCAAAAGTGCCCCCAAAGGAAGGCTTTGGGTACAAGTGATCTCCCCAGGGGAGCCTTTACGCAGCCGCACATGCAACTGGACCCTCCGGGTTCGCTGTTTCCGAGCATCCCTAAACATATCCCTAGCCGGCATCAAAGACGACTGAAAAATCAGGCCCCAGGAAATGCGTTGCGAGCCACGTTGGACCATCCAAAAGTGCCCCCAAAGGAAGGCTTTGGGTACAAGTGAACTCCCCAGGGGAGCCTTTACGCAGCCCCACATGCAACTGGACCCTCCGGGTTCGCTGTTTCAGAGCATCCCTAAATATAGCCCTAGCCCTCATCGGAGACGAGTGCAAAATCAGGCCCCAGGAAATGCGTTGCAAGCCCCATGGGACCATCCAAAAGTGCCCCCAAAGGAAGGCTTTGGGTACATCTGAAGTTCCCAGGGGAGCCTTTACGCAGGCCCACATGCAACTGGACCCTCCGGGTTCGCTGTTTCCGAGCATCCCTAAACGTAGCCCTAGCCGTCATCGGAGACGAGTGAAAAATCAGGCCCCAGGAAATGTGTTGCGAGCCTTTTGCGCCCATTCAAAGGGACCCCAAAGGAAGGCTTTGGGTACAAGTGAACTCCCCAGGGGAGCCTTAATGCAGCCCCACATGCAACTGGACCCTCAGGGTTCGATTTTTCCGAGCAACCCTAAATAGAACTCTAGCCGGCATGGGATAAGACTGAAAAATTGGGTCCCAGAAAACACGTTGCAATCCCCTTTGGACCATCCAAAAGTGCCCGCAAAGGAAGGCTTTGGGTACAAGTGAACTCCCCAGGGGAGCCTTTACGCAGCCCCAAATGCAACTGGACCCTCCGGGTTCGCTGTTCCTGAGTAAACATTAACGTAGCACTAGCCGTCATCAGAGACGAGTGAAAATCAGGCCCCAGGAAATGCGTTGCGAGCCATTTTGGACCATCCAAAAGTGTCACCAAAAGAAGGCTTTGGGTACAAGTGAACTCCCCAGGGGAGCCTTTACGCAGCCCCACATGCAACTGGACCCTCCGGGTTCGGTGTTTCCGAGCATCCCTAAACATCGCCCTAGCCGGCATCGAAGACGACTGAAAAATAAGGCCCCAGGAAATGCGTTGCGAGCCCTTTTCGCCCATCCAAAAGTGCCCCCAAAGGAAGGCTTTGGGTACATCTGAAGTTCCCAGGGGAGCCTTTACGCAGCCCCATATGCAACTGGACCCTCCGGGATCGCTGTTCCTGAGCAAACCTATACGTAGCCCTAGCCATCATCGGAGATGAGTGAAAAATCAGGCCCCAGGAAATGCGTTGCGAGCCATTTTGGACCATCCAAAACTGTCACCAAAAGAAGGCTTTGGGTACAAGTGAACTCCCCAGGGGAGCCTTTACGCAGCCCCACATGCAACTGGACCATCCGGGTTCGCTGTTTCCGAGCATCCCTAAACATAGCCCTAGCCGTCATCGGAAACGACTGAAAAATCAGGCCCCAGGAAATGCGTTCCGAGCCCTTTTCGCCCATCCAAAAGTGCAACCAAAGGAAGATTTTGGGTACAAGAGAACTCCCCAGGGGAGCCTTTACGCAGCCCCACATGCAACTGGACCCTCCGGGTTCGCTGTTTCTGAGCATACCTAAAAATAGCCCTAGCCGGCATCGAAGACGACTGAAAAATCAGGCCCCAAGAAATGCGTTGCGAGCCCTTTTCGCCCTTCCAAAAGTGCCCCCAAAGGAAGGCTTTGGGTACAAGTGAACTCCCCAGGGGAGCCTTTACGCAGCCCCATATGCAACTGGACCCTCCGGGATCGCTGTTCATGAGCAAACCTTAACGTAGCCCTAGCCGTCATCGGAGACGACTGAAAACCCGGGCCCCAGAAAACGCGTTGCAAGCCCCTTTGGACCATCCAAAAGTGTCACCAAAGGAAGGCTTTGGGTACAAGAGAACTCCCCAGGGGAGCCTTTACGCAGCCCCATATTCAACTGGACCCTCCGGGTTCGCTGTTTCCGAGCATCCCTAAACATAGCCCTAGCCGGCATCGAAGACGACTGAAAAATAGGCCCCAGGAAATGCGTTGCGAGCCCTTTTCGCCCATCCAAAAGTGCCCCCAAAGGAAGGCTTTGGGTACAAGTGTACTCCCCAGGGGAGCCTTTACGCAGCCCCACATGTAACTGGACCCTCCGTGTTCGCTGTTCCTGAGCAAACCTAAACGTAGCCTTAGCCATCATCGGAGATGAGTGAAAAATCAGGCCCCAGGAAATGCGTTCCGAGCCCCTTTGGACCATCCAAAAGTTCACCCAAAGGAAGGCTTTGGGTACATCTGAAGTTCCCAGGGGAGACTTTACGCAGCCCCACATGCAACTGGACCCTCCGGGTTCGATTTTTCCAACAACCCTAAATATATCCCTAGCCGGCATGGAAGAAGACTGAAAAACCGGGCCCCAGAAAACGCGTTGCAAGCCCATTTGGACCATCCAAAAGTGCCCCCAAAGGAAGGCTTTGGGTACAAGTGAACTCCCCAGGGGAGCCTTTACACAGCCCCACATGCTACTGGACCCTCCGGTTTCGCTGTTTCCGAGCATCCCTAAACATAGCCCTAGCCGGCATCGAAGACGAATGAAAAATCAGGCCCCATGAAATGCGTTGCGAGCCCTTTTCGCCCATCCAAAAGTGTCACCAATGGAAGGCTTTGTTACAAGAGAACTCCCCAGGGGAGCCTTTACGCAGCCCCACATGCAACTGGACCCTCCGGGTTCGCTGTTTCTGAGCATACCTAAAAATAGCCCTAGCCGGCATCGAAGACGACTGAAAAATCAGGCCCCAAGAAATGCGTTGCGAGCCCTTTTCGCCCTTCCAAAAGTGCCCCCAAAGGAAGGCTTTGGGTACAAGTGAACTCCCCAGGGGAGCCTTTACGCAGCCCCATATGCAACTGGACCCTCCGGGATCGCTGTTCATGAGCAAACCTTAACGTAGCCCTAGCCGTCATCGGAGACGACTGAAAACCCGGGCCCCAGAAAACGCGTTGCAAGCCCCTTTGGACCATCCAAAAGTGTCACCAAAGGAAGGCTTTGGGTACAAGAGAACTCCCCAGGGGAGCCTTTACACAGCCCCACATGCAACTGGACCCTCTGGGTTCGCTGTTCCTGAGCATCCGTAAACATAGCCCGAGCCGGCATCGAAGACGACTGAAAAATCAGGCCCCAGGAAATGCGTTGCGAGCCACGTTGGACCATCCAAAAGTGCCCCCAAAGGAAGGCTTTGGGTACAAGTGAACTCCCCAGGGGAGCCTTTACGCAGCCCCACATGCAACTGGACCCTCCGGGTTCGCTGTTTCAGAGCATCCCTAAATATAGCCCTAGCCCTCATCGGAGACGAGTGCAAAATCAGGCCCCAGGAAATGCGTTGCAAGCCCCATGGGACCATCCAAAAGTGCCCCCAAAGGAAGGCTTTGGGTACATCTGAAGTTCCCAGGGGAGCCTTTACGCAGGCCCACATGCAACTGGACCCTCCGGGTTCGCTGTTTCCGAACATCCCTAAACGTAACCCTAGCTGTCATTGGAGACGAGTGAAAAATCAGGCCCCAGGAAATGTGTTGCGAGCCTTTTGCGCCCATTCAAAGGGACCCCAAAGGAAGGCTTTGGGTACAAGAGAACTCCCCAGGGGAGCCTTAATGCAGCCCCACATGCAACTGAACCCTCAGGGTTCGATTTTTCCGAGCAACCCTAAATAGAACTCTAGCCGGCATGGGATAAGACTGAAAAAGCGGGTCCCAGAAAATGCGTTGCAATCCCCTTTGGACCATCCAAAAGTGCCCGCAAAGGAAGGCTTTGGGTACAAGTGAACTCCCCAGGGGAGCCTTTACGCAGCCCCAAATGCAACTGGACCCTCCGGGTTCGCTGTTCCTGAGTAAACATTAACGTAGCACTAGCCGTCATCAGAGACGAGTGAAAAATCAGGCCCCAGGAAATGCGTTGCGAGCCCTTTTCGCCCATCCAAAACTGCCCCCAAAGGAAGGCTTTGGGTACAAGTGAACTCCCCAGGGGAGCCTTTATGCAGCCCCACATGCAACTGGACCCTCCGGGTTCGCTGTTTCCGAGCATACGTAAACATATCCCTAGCCGGCATGGGAGAAGACTGAAAACCCGGGCCCCTTAAAACGCGTTGCAAGCCCCTTTGGACCATCCAAAAGTGCCCGCAAAGGAAGGCTTTGGGTACAAGTGAACTCCCCAGGGGAGCCTTTACGCAGCCCCACGTGCAACTGGACCCTCGGCGTTCGCTGTTTCCGAGCATCCCTAAACACAGCCCTAGCCGGCATCGAAGACGAATGAAAAATCAGGCCCCAGGAAATGCGTTGCGAGCCCTTTTCGCGACTCCAAAAGTGCCCCCAAAGGAAGGCTTTGGGTACAAGTGACCTCCCCAGGGGAGCCTTTACGCAGCCCCACATGCAACTGGACCCTCCGGGTTCGCTGTTTCCGAGCATACGTAAACATATCCCTAGCTGGCATGGGAGAAGACTGAAAACCCGGGCCCCAGAAAACGCGTTGCAAGCCCCTTTGGACCATCCAAAAGTGTCACCAAAGGAAGGCTTTGGGTACAAGAGAACTCCCCAGGGGAGCCTTTACGCAGCCCCACATGCAACTGGACCCTCGGCGTTCGCTGTTTCCGAGCATCCCTAAACATAGCCCTAGCCGGCATCGATGACGACTGAAAAATCAGGCCCCAGGAAATGCGTTCCGAGCCCTTTTCGCCTATGCAAAAGTGCCCCCAAAGGAAGGCTTTGGGTACAAGTGATCTCCCCAGGGGAGCCTTTACGCAGCCCCACATGCAACTGGACCCTCCAAGTTCGATTTTTCCGAGCAACCCTAAATATATCACTAGCCGGCATGGGAGAAGACTGAAAACCCGGGCCCCAGAAAACGGGTTGCAAGCCCCTTTGGACCATCCAAAAGTGTCACCAAAGGAAGGCTTTGGGTACAAGTGAACTCCCCAGGGGAGCCTTTACGCAGCCCCACGTGCAACTGGACCCTCTGGGTTCGATGTTTCTGAGCATCCCTAAACATAGCCCTAGCCGGCATCGAAGACGACTGAAAAATCAGGCCCCAGGAAATGCGTTGCGAGGCCTTTTCGCCCATCCAAAAGTGCCCCCAAAAGAAGGCTTTGGGTACAAGTGAACTCCCCAGGGGAGCCTTTACGCAGCCCCACATGCAACTGGACCCTTCGGGTTCGATTTTTCCGAGCAACCCTAAATATATCCCTAGCCGGCATGGGAGAAGACTGAAAACCCGGGCCCCAGAAAACGCGTTACGAGCCCTTTTCGCCCATCCAAACGTGTCACAAAAGGAAGGCTTTGGGTACAAGAGAACTCCCCAGGGGAGCCTTTACGCAGCCCCACATGCAACTGAACCCTCCGGGTTCGCTGTTTCCGAGCATCCCTAAACATAGCCCTAGCCGGCATGGGAGAAGACTGAAAACCCGGGCCCCAGAAAACGCGTTACGAGCCCTTTTCGCCCATCCAAAATTGTCACGAAAGGAAGGCTTTGGGTACAAGTGAACTCCCCAGGGGAGCCTTTACGCAGCCCCACATGCAACTGGACCCTCCGGGATCGATGTTTCCGAGCATCCCTAAACATAGCCCTAGCCGGCATCGAAGACGACTGAAAAATGAGGCCCAAGGAAATGCGTTCCGAGCCCTTTTCGCCCATCCAAAAGTGCCCCCAAAGGACGGCTTTGGGTACAAGTGAACTCCCCAGGGGAGCCTTTACGCAGCCCCACATGCAACTGGACCCTCCGGGTTCGCTGTTCCTGAGCAAACATTAACGTAGCCCTAGCCGTCATCGGAGACGAGTGAAAAATCAGGCCCCAGGAAATGCGTTGCAAGCCCCTTTGGAGCATCCAAAAGTGCCCCCAAAGGAAGGCTTTGGATAAAAGTGAACTCCCCAGGGGAGCCTTTACGCAGCCCCACATGCAACTGGACCCTTTGCGTTCGCTGTTTCCGAGCATCCCTAAACATAGCCCTAGCCGGCATCGATGACGACTGAAAAATCAGGCCCCAGGAAATGCGTTCCGAGCACTTTTCGCCTATGCAAAAGTGCCCCCAAAGGAAGACTTTAGGTACAAGTGATCTCCCCAGGGGAGCCTTTACGCAGCCCCACATGCAACTGGACCCTCCGGGTTCGATTTTTCCGAGCAACCCTAAATATATCCCTAGCCGGCATGGGAGAAGACTGAAAACCCGGGCCCCAGAAAACACGTTGCAAGCCCCTTTGGACCATCCAAAAGTGTCACCAAAGGAAGGCTTTGGGTACAAGAGAATTCCCCAGGGGAGCCTTTACGCAGCCCCACATGCAACTGGACCCTCCGGGTTCGCTGTTCCTGAGCAAACCTAAACATAGCCCTAGCCGGCATCGGAATCGACTGAAAAATCAGGCCCCAGGAAATGCGTTGCGAGCCCCTTTGGACCACCCAAAAGTGCCCCCAAAGGAAGGCTTTGGGTACAAGTGAACTCCCCAGGGGAGCCTTTACGCAGCCCCACATGCAACTGGACCCTCGGCGTTCGCTATTTCCGAGCATCCCTAAACATAGCCCTAGCCGGCATCGATGACGACTGAGAAATCAGGCCCCAGGAAATGCGTTCCGAGCTCTTTTCGCCTATGCAAAAGTGCCCCCAAAGGAAGACTTTAGGTACAAGTGATCTCCCCAGGGGAGCCTTTACGCAGCCCCACATGCAACTGGACCCTTCGGGTTCGATTTTTCCGAGCAACCCTAAATATATCCCTAGCCGGCATGGGAGAAGACTGAAAACCCGGGCCCCAGAAAACACGTTGCAAGCCCCTTTGGACCATCCAAAAGTGTCACCAAAGGAAGGCTTTGGGTACAAGAGAATTCCCCAGGGGAGCCTTTACGCAGCCCCACATGCAACTGGACCCTCCGGGTTCGCTGTTCCTGAGCAAACCTAAACATAGCCCTAGCCGGCATCGGAATCGACTGAAAAATCAGGCCCCAGGAAATGCGTTGCGAGCCCCTTTGGACCACCCAAAAGTGCCCCCAAAGGAAGGCTTTGGGTACAAGTGAACTCCCCAGGGGAGCCTTTACGCAGCCCCACATGCAACTGGACCCTCCGGGTTCGCTGTTTCCGAGCATCCGTAAACATAGCCCTAGCCGGCATGGGAGAAGACTGAAAACCCGGGCCCCACAAAAAGCGTTGCAAGCCCCTTTGGACAATCCAAAAGTGTCACCAAAGGAAGGCTTTGGGTACAAGTGAACTCCCCAGGGGAGCCTTTACACAGCCCCACATGCAACTGGACCCTCGGCGTTCGCTGTTTCCGAGCATCCCTAAACATAGCCCTAGCCGGCATCGAAGACGACTGAAAAATCAGGCCCCAGGAAATGCGTTCCGAGGCCTTTTCACCCATCCAAAAGTGCCCCCAAAGGAAGGCTTTGGGTACAAGTGAACTCCCCAGGGGAGCCTTTACGCAGCCCCACATGCAACTGGACCCTCCGGGTTCGCTGTTTCCGAGCATCCCTAAACATAGCCCTAGACGTCATCGAAGACGACTGAAAAATGAGGCCCCAGGAAATGTGTTGCGAGCCCTTTTCGCCCATCCAAAAGTGCCCCCAAAGGAAGGCTTTGGGTACAAGTGAACTCCCCAGGTGAACCTTTACGCAGCCCCACATGCAACTGGTCCCTCCGGGTTCGCTGTTTCTGAGCATCCCAAACATAGCCCTAGCCGACATCGGAGACGACTGTAAAATCAGGCCCCAGGAAATGCGTTACGAGCCCTTTTCGCCCATTCAAAAGTGCCACCAAAGGAAGGCTTTGGGTACAAGTGATCTCCCCAGGGGAGCCTTTACGCAGCCCCACATGCAACTGGACCCTTCGGGTTCGATTTTTCCGAGCAACCCTAAATATATCCCTAGCCGGCATGGGAGAAGACTGAAAAACCCGGGCCCCAGAAAACGCGTTGCAAGCCCCTTTGGACCATCCAAAAGTGTCACCAAAGGAAGGCTTTGGGTACAAGAGAACTCCCCAGGGGAGCCTTTACGCAGCCCCACATGCAACTGGACCCTCCGGGTTCGCTGTTTCTGAGCATCCCTAAACATAGCCCTAGCCGTCATCGGAGACGACTGAAAAATCAGGCCCCAGGAAATACGTTCCGAGCCCTTTTCGCCCATCCAAAAGTGCCACCAAAGGAAGACTTTGGGTACAAGAGAACTCCCCAGGGGAGCCTTTACGCAGCCCCACATGCAACTGGACCCTCCGGGTTTGCTGTTTCCGAGCATCCTTAAACATAACCCTAGCCGTCATCGGAGAGGACTGAAAAATCAGGCCCCAGGAAATGCGTTGCGAGCCCTTTTCGCCCATCCAAAAGTGCCCCCAAAAGAAGGCTTTGGGTACAAGAGAACTCCCCAGGGGAGCCTTTACGCAGCCCCGCATGCAACTGGACCCTCCGGGTTTGCTGTTTCCGAGCATCCCTAAACATAGCCCTAGCCGCATCGAAGACGAGTGAAAAATCAGGACCCAGGAAATGAGTTCCGAGCCCTTTTCGCCCATCCAAAAGTGCCACCAAAGGAAGACTTTGGGTACAAGTGAACTCCCCAGGGGAGCCTTTACGCAGCCCCACATGCAACTGGACCCTCTGGGTTCGATGTTTCTGAGCATCCCTAAACATAGCCCTAGCCGTCATCGGAGACGACTGAAAAATCAGGCCCCAGGAAATGCGTTGCGAGCCCTTTTCGCCCATCCAAAAGTGCCCCCAAAGGAAGACTTTGGGTACAAGTGAACTCCCCAGGGGAGCCTTTACGCAGCCCCACATGCAACTGGACCCTTCGGGTTCGCTGTTTCCGAGCATCCGTAAACATAGCCCTATCCGGCATGGGAGAAGACTGAAAACCCGGGCCCCAGAAAACGCGTTACGAGCCCTTTTCGCCCATCCAAACGTGTCACGAAAGGAAGGCTTTGGGTACAAGAGAACTCCCCAGGGGAGCCTTTACGCAGCCCCACATGCAACTGGACCCTCCGGGATCGATGTTTCCGAGCATCCCTAAACATAGCCCTAGCCGGCATCGAAGACGACTGAAAAATGAGGCCCAAGGAAATGCGTTCCGAGCCCTTTTCGCCCATCCAAAAGTGCCCCCAAAGGAAGGCTTTGGGTACAAGTGAACTCCCCAGGGGAGCCTTTACGCAGCCCCACATGCAACTGGACCCTCGGGGTTCGCTGTTCCTGAGCAAATATTAACGTAGCCCTAGCAGTCATGGGAGACGAGTGAAAAATCAGGCCCCAGGAAATGCGTTGCAAGCCCCTTTGGAGCATCCAAAAGTGCCCCCAAAGGAAGGCTTTGGATAAAAGTGAACTCCCCAGGGGAGCCTTTACGCAGCTCCACATGCAACTGGACCCTCCGGGTTCGCTGTTTCCGAGCATCCGTAAACATAGCCCTAGCCGGCATGGGAGAAGACTGAAAACCCGGGCCCCAGAAAACGCGTTGCAAGTCCCTTTGGACCATCCAAAAGTGTCACCAAAGGAAGGCTTTGGGTACAAGAGAACTCCGCAGGGGAGCCTTTACGCAGCCCCACATGCAACTGGACCCTCGGCGTTCGCTGTTTCCGAGCATCCGTAAACATAGCCCTATCCGGCATGGGAGAAGACTGAAAACCCGGGCCCCAGAAAACACGTTGCAAGCCCCTTTGGACCATCCAAAAGTGTCACCAAAGGAAGGCTTTGGGTACAAGAGAACTCCCCAGGGGAGCCTTTACGCAGCCCCACATGCAACTGGACCCTCCGGGTTCGCTGTTCCTCAGCAAACCTAAACATAGCCCTAGCCGGCATCGGAATCGACTGAAAAATCAGGCCCCAGGAAATGCGTTGCGAGCCCCTTTGGACCACCCAAAAGTGCCCCCAAAGGAAGGCTTTGGGTACAAGTGAACTCCCCAGGGGAGCCTTTACGCAGCCCCACATGCAACTGGACCCTCCGGGTTCGCTGTTTCTGAGCATCCCTAAACATAGCCCTAGCCGGCATCGAAGACGACTGAAAAATCAGGCCCCAGGAAATGCGTTGCGAGCCCTTTTCGCCCATCCAAAAGTGCCCCCAAAGGAAGACTTTGGGTACAAGTGAACTCCCCAGGGGAGCCTTTACGCAGCCCCATATGCAACTGGACCCTCCGGGTTCGCTGTTTCCGAGCATCCATAAACATATCCCTAGCTGGCATGGGAGAAGACTGAAATCCCGGGCCCCAGAAAACGCGTTGCAAACCCCTTTGGACCATCCAAAAGTGCCCCCAAAGGAAGGCTTTGGGTACAAGTGAACTCCCCAGGGGAGCCTTTACGCAGCCCCACATGCAACTGGACCCTCCGGGTTCGCTGTTCCTGAGCAAACCTAAACGTAGCCCTAGCCGTCATCGGAGACGAATGAAAAACCAGGCCCCAGGAAATGCGTTGCGAGCCCCTTAGGACCATCCAAAAGTGCCCCCAAATGAAGGCTTTGGATACAAGTGAACTCCCCAGGGGAGCCTTTACGCAGCCCCACATGCAACTGGACCCTCCGGGTTCGCTGTTTCCGAGCATCCGTAAACATATCCCTAGCCGGCATGGGAGAAGACTGAAAACCCGGGCCCCAGAAAACGCGTTGCAAGCCCCTTTGGACCATCCAAACGTGTCACCAAAGGAAGGCTTTGGGTACAAGTGAACTCCCCAGGGGAGCCTTTACGCAGCCCCACATGCAACTGGACCCTCCGGGTTCGCTGTTTCCGAGCATCCCTAAACATAGCCCTAGCCGGCATCGAAGACGAGTGAAAAATCAGGCCCCAGGAAATGCGTTGCGAGCCCTTTTCGCCCATCCAAAAGTGCCCCCAAAGGAAGGCTTTGGGAACAAGTGAACTCCCCAGGGGAGACTTTACGCAGCCCCACATGCAACTGGACCCTCCGGGTTCGCTGTTCCTGAGCAAACATTAACGTAGCCGTAGCCGTCATCAGAGACGAGTGAAAAATCAGGCCCCAGGAAATGCGTTGCGAGCCCCTTTGGAGCATCCAAAAGTGCCCCCAAAGGAAGACTTTGGATACAAGTGAACTCCCCAGGGGAGCCTTTACGCAGCCCCACATGCAACTGGACCCTTCGGGTTCGATTTTTCCGTGCAACCCTAAATATATCCCTAGCCGGCATGGGAGAAGACTGAAAACCCGGGCCCCAGAAAACGCGTTGCAAGCCCCTTTGGACCATCCAAAAGTGTCACCAAAGGAAGGCTTTGGGTAAAAGAGAACTCCCCAGGGGAGCCTTTACGCAGCCCCACATGCAACTGGACCCTCGGCGTTCTCTGTTCCTCAGCAAACCTAAACGTAGCCCTAGCCGTCATCGGAATCGACTGAAAAATCAGGCCCCAGGAAATGCGTTGAGAGCCCCTTTGGACGATCCAAAAGTGCCCCCAAAGGAAGGCTTTGGGTACAAGTGAACTCCCCAGGGGAGCCTTTACGCAGCCCCACATGCAACTGGACCCTCCGGGTTCGCTGTTTCCGAGCATCCGTAAACATAGCCCTAGCCGGCATGGGAGAAGACTGAAAACCGGGGCCCCAGAAAACGCGTTGCAAGTCCCTTTGGACCATCCAAAAGTGTCACCAAAGGAAGGCTTTGGGTACAAGAGAACTCCCCAGGGGAGCCTTTACGCAGCCCCACATGCAACTGGACCCTCGGCGTTCGCTGTTTCCGAGCATCCGTAAACATAGCCCTATCCGGCATGGGAGAAGACTGAAAACCCGGGCCCCAGAAAACGCGTGGCAAGCCCCTTTGGACCATCCAAAAGTGTCACCAAAGGAAGGCTTTGGGTACAAGAGAACTCCCCAGGGGAGCCTTTACGCAGCCCCACATGCAACTGGACCCTCCGGGTTCGCTGTTTCCGAGCATCCCTAAACATAGCCCTAGCCGGCATGGGAGAAGACTGAAATCCCGGGCCCCAGAAAACGCGTTGCAAGCCCCTTTGGACCATCCAAAAGTGTCACCAAAGGAAGGCTTTGGGTACAAGAGAACTCCCCAGGGGAGCCTTTACGCAGCCCCACATGCAACTGGACCCTCGGCGTTCGCTGTTTCCGAGCATCCCTAAACATAGCCCTAGCCGGCATGGGAGAAGACTGAAAACCCGGGCCCCAGAAAACGCGTTGCAAGCCCCTTTGGACCATCCAAAAGTGCCCCCAAAGGAATGCTTTGAACACAAGTGAACTCCCCAGGGGAGCCTTTACGCAGCCCCATATGCAACTGGACCCACGGCGTTCGCTGTTTCCGAGCATCCCTAAACATAGCCTTAGCCGGCATCGAAGACGACTGAAAAATCAGGCCCCAGGAAATGCGTTCCGAGCCCTTTTCGCCTATCCAAAAGTGCCCCCAAAGGAAGACTTTAGGTACAAGTGATCTCCGCAGGGGAGCCTTTACGCAGCCCCACATGCAACTGGACCCTTCGGGTTCGATATTTCCGAGCAACCCTAAATATATCCCTAGCCGGCATGGGAGAAGACTGAAAACCCGGGCCCCAGAAAACATGTTGCAAGCCCCTTTGGACCATCCAGAAGTGTCACCAAAGGAAGGTTTTTGGTACAAGAGAACTCCCCAGGGGAGCCTTTACGCAGCCCCACATGCAACTGGACCCTCCGGGTTCGCTGTTCCTGAGCAAACCGAAACGTAGCCCTAGCCGTCATAGGAATCGACTGAAAAATCAGGCCCCAGGAAATGCGTTGCGAGCCCCTTTGGACGATCCAAAAGTGCCCCCAAAGGAAGGCTTTGGGTACAAGTGAACTCCCCAGGGGAGCCTTTACGCAGCCCCACATGCAACTGGACCCTCCGGGTTCGCTGTTTCCGAGCATCCGTAAACATATCCCAGGCCGGCATGGGAGAAGACTGAAAACCCGGGCCCCAGAAAACGTGTCGCAAGCCCCTTTGGACCATCCAAAAATGTCACCAAAGGAAGGCTTTGGGTACAAGAGAACTCCCGAGGGGAGCCTTTACGCAGCCCCACATGCAACTGGACCCTCGGCGTTCGCTGTTTCCGAGCATCCCTAAACATAGCCCTAGCCGGCATCGAAGACGACTGAAAAATCGGGCCCCAGGAAATGCGTTGCGAGCCCTTTTCGCCCATCCAAAAGTGCCCCCAAAGGAAGGCTTTGGGTACAAGAGAACTCCCCAGGGGAGCCTTTACGCAGCCCCACATGCAACTGGACCCTCGGCATTCGCTGTTTCCGAGCATCCCTAAACATAACCTTAGCCGGCATCGAAGACGACTGAAAAATAAGGCCTCAGGAAATGCGTTCCGAGCCCTTTTCGCCCATCCAAAAGTGCCCCCAAAGGAAGGCTTTGGGTACAAGAGAACTCCCCAGGGGAGCCTTTACGCAGCCCCACATGCAACTGGACCCTCCGGGTTCGCTGTTCCTGAGCAAACATTAACGTATCCCTAGCCGTCATCGGAGACGAGTGAAAAATCAGGCCCCAGGAAATGCGTTGCGAGCCCCTTTGGAGCATCCAAAAGTGCCCCCAAAGGAATGCTTTGAACACAAGTGAACTCCCCAGGGGAGCCTTTACACAGCCCTACATGCAACTGGACCCTCCGGGTTCGCTGTTTCCGAGCATCCCTAAACATAGCCCTAGCCGGCATCGATGACGACTGAAAAATCAGGCCCCAGGAAATGCGTTCCGAGCCCTTTTCGCCTATCCAAAAGTGCCCCCAAAGGAAGACTTTAGGTACAAGTGATCTCCCCAGGGGAGCCTTTACGCAGCCACACATGCAACTGGACCCTTCGGGTTCGATTTTTCCGAGCATCCCTAAACATAGCCCTAGCCGGCATGGGAGAAGACTGAAAACCCGGGCCCCAGAAAACGCGTTACGAGCCCTTTTCGCCCATCCAAAAGTGTCACGAAAGGAAGGCTTTGGGTACAAGTGAACTCCCCAGGGGAGCCTTTACGCAGCCCCACATGCAACTGGACCCTCCGGGTTCGCTGTTCCTGAGCAAACCTAAACATAGCCCTAGCCGTCATCGGAGACGAATGAAAAATCAGGCCACTGGAAATGCGTTGCGAGCCCCTTCGGACCATCCAAAAGTGCCCCCAAAGGAAGGCTTTGGGTACAAGTGAACTCCCCAGGGGAGCCTTTACGCAGCCCCACATGCAACTGGACCCTCCGGGTTCGCTGTTCCTCAGCAAACATTAACGTAGCCCTAGCCGTCATCGGAGACGAGTGAAAAATCAGGCCCCAGGAAATGCGTTGCGAGCCCCTTTGGAGCATCCAAAAGTGTCACCAAAGGAAGGCTTTGGGTACAAATGAACTCCCCAGGGGAGCCTTTACGCAGCCCCACATGCAACTGGACCCTCCGAGTTCGAATTTTCCGAGCAACCCTAAACATAGCCTTAGCCGGCATCGAAGACGACTGAAAAATCAGACCCCAGGAAATGCGTTCCGAGCCCTTTTCGCCCATCCAAAAGTGCCCCCAAAGGAAGACTATGGGTATAAGAGAACTCCCCAGGGGAGCCTTTACGCAGCCCCACATGCAACTGGACCCTCCGGGTTCGCTATTCCTCAACAAACCTAAACGTAGCCCTAGCCGTCATCGGAATCGACTGAAAAATCAGGCCCCAGGAAATGCATTGCAAGCCCCTTTGGACCATCTAAAAGTGCCCCCAAAGGAAGGCTTTGGGTACAAGTGAACTCCCCAGGGGAGCCTTTACGCAGCCCCACATGCAACTGGACCCTCCGGGTTCGCTGTTCCTCAGCAAACCTAAACGTAGCACTAGCCGTCATCGGAGACGAGTGAAAATCAGCCCCAGGAAATGCGTTCCGAGGCCTTTTCGTCCATCCAAATGTGCCCCCAAAGGAAGACTATGGGTATAAGAGAACTCCCCAGGGGAGCCTTTACGCAGCCCCACATGCAACTGGACCCTCCGGGTTCGCTATTCCTCAACAAACCTAAACGTAGCCCTAGCCGTCATCGGAATCGACTGAAAAATCAGGCCCCAGGAAATGCATTGCAAGCCCCTTTGGACCATCTAAAAGTGCCCCCAAAGGAAGGCTTTGGGTACAAGTGAACTCCCCAGGGGAGCCTTTACGCAGCCCCACATGCAACTGGACCCTGCGAGTTCGCTGTTCCTGAGCAAACCTAAACCTAGCACTAGCCGTCATCGGAGACGAGTGAAAATCAGCCCCAGGAAATGCGTTCCGAGGCCTTTTCGCCCATCCAAATGTGCCCCCAAAGGAAGACTATGGGTATAAGAGAACTCCCCAGGGGAGCCTTTACGCAGCCCCACATGCAACTGGACCCTCCGGGTTCGCTGTTTCCGAGCATCCCTAAACATAGCCCTAGCCGGCATCGAAGACGACTGAAAAATCAGGCCCCAGGAAATGCGTTCCGAGCCCTTTTCGCCCATCCAAATGTGCCCCCAAAGGAAGGCTGTGGGTACAAGTGAACTCCCCAGGGGAGACTTTACGCAGCCCCACATGCAACTGGACGCTCCGGGTTCGCTGTTCCTGAGTAAACCTAAACGTAGCCCTAGCCGTCATCGGAGACGACTGAAAAATCAGGCCCCAGGAAATGCATTGCGAGCCCCTTTGGACCATCCAAAAGTGCCCCCAAAGGAAGGCTTTGGGTACAAGTGAACTCCCCAGGGGAGCCTTTACGCAGCCCCACATGCAACTGGACCCTCCGGGTTCGCTGTTTCCGAGCATCCGTAAACATATCCCTAGCCGGCATGGGAGAAGACTGAAAACCCGGGCCCCAGAAAATGCGTTGCAAGCCCCTTTGGACTATCCAATAGTGTCACCAAAGGAAGGCTTTGGGTACAAGTGAACTCCCCAGGGGAGCCTTTACGCAGCCCCACATGCAACTGGACACTCCGGATTCGCTGTTTCCGAGCAACCCTAAATATATCACTAGCCGGCATGGGAGAAGACTGAAATCCCAGGCCCCAGAAAACGCGTTGCAAACCCCTTTGGACCATCCAAAAGTGCCCCCAAAGGAAGGCTTTGGGTACAAGTGAACTCCCCAGGGGAGCCTTTACGCAGCCCCACATGCAACTGGACCCTCCGAGTTCGAATTTTCCGAGCAACCCTAAACATAGCCTTAGCCGGCATCGAAGACGACTGAAAAATCAGACCCCAGGAAATGCGTTCCGAGCCCTTTTCGCCCATCCAAAAGTGCCCCCAAAGGAAGACTATGGGTATAAGAGAACTCCCCAGGGGAGCCTTTACGCAGCCCCACATGCAACTGGACCCTCCGGGTTCGCTATTCCTCAACAAACCTAAACGTAGCCCTAGCCGTCATCGGAATCGACTGAAAAATCAGGCCCCAGGAAATGCATTGCAAGCCCCTTTGGACCATCTAAAAGTGCCCCCAAAGGAAGGCTTTGGGTACAAGTGAACTCCCCAGGGGAGCCTTTACGCAGCCCCACATGCAACTGGACCCTCCGGGTTCGCTGTTCCTGAGCAAACCTAAACGTAGCACTAGCCGTCATCGGAGACGAGTGAAAATCAGCCCCAGGAAATGCGTTCCGAGGCCTTTTCGCCCATCCAAATTTGCCCCCAAAGGAAGACTATGGGTATAAGAGAACTCCCCAGGGGAGCCTTTACGCAGCCCCACATGCAACTGGACCCTCCGGGTTCGCTATTCCTCAACAAACCTAAACGTAGCCCTAGCCGTCATCGGAATCGACTGAAAAATCAGGCCCCAGGAAATGCATTGCAAGCCCCTTTGGACCATCTAAAAGTGCCCCCAAAGGAAGGCTTTGGGTACAAGTGAACTCCCCAGGGGAGCCTTTACGCAGCCCCACATGCAACTGGACCCTGCGAGTTCGCTGTTCCTGAGCAAACCTAAACGTAGCACTAGCCGTCATCGGAGACGAGTGAAAATCAGCCCCAGGAAATGCGTTCCGAGGCCTTTTCGCCCATCCAAATGTGCCCCCAAAGGAAGACTATGGGTATAAGAGAACTCCCCAGGGGAGCCTTTACGCAGCCCCACATGCAACTGGACCCTCCGGGTTCGCTGTTTCCGAGCATCCCTAAACATAGCCCTAGCCGGCATCGAAGACGACTGAAAAATCAGGCCCCAGGAAATGCGTTCCGAGCCCTTTTCGCCCATCCAAATGTGCCCCCAAAGGAAGGCTGTGGGTACAAGTGAACTCCCCAGGGGAGACTTTACGCAGCCCCACATGCAACTGGACGCTCCGGGTTCGCTGTTCCTGAGCAAACCTAAACGTAGCCCTAGCCGTCATCGGAGACGACTGAAAAATCAGGCCCCAGGAAATGCATTGCGAGCCCCTTTGGACCATCCAAAAGTGCCCCCAAAGGAAGGCTTTGGGTACAAGTGAACTCCCCAGGGGAGCCTTTACGCAGCCCCACATGCAACTGGACCCTCCGGGTTCGCTGTTTCCGAGCATCCGTAAACATATCCCTAGCCGGCATGGGAGAAGACTGAAAACCCGGGCCCCAGAAAATGCGTTGCAAGCCCCTTTGGACTATCCAAAAGTGTCACCAAAGGAAGGCTTTGGGTACAAGAGAACTCCCCAGGGGAGCCTTTACGCAGCCCCACATGCAACTGGACCCTCCGAGTTCGATTTTTCCGAGCATCCCTAAACATAGCCCTAGCCGGCATCGAAGACGACTGAAAAATCAGGCCCCAGGAAATGCGTTGCGAGCCCTTTTCGCCCATCCAAAAGTTTCACCAAAGGAAGGCTTTGGGTACAAGAGAACTCCCCAGGGGAGCCTTTACGCAGCCCCACATGCAACTGGACACTCCGGATTCGCTGTTTCCGAGCAACCCTAAATATATCACTAGCCGGCATGGGAGAAGACTGAAATCCCAGGCCCCAGAAAACGCGTTGCAAACACCTTTGGACCATCCAAAAGTGTCACCAAAGGAAGGCTTTGGGTACAAGAGAACTCCCCAGGGGAGCCTTTACGCAGCCCCACATGCAACTGGACCCTCCGGGTTCGCTATTCCTCAACAAACCTAAACGTAACCCTAGCCGTCATCGGAATCGACTGAAAAATCAGGCCCCAGGAAATGCATTGCAAGCCCCTTTGGACCATCTAAAAGTGCCCCCAAAGGAAGGCTTTGGGTACAAGTGAACTCCCCAGGGGAGCCTTTACGCAGCCCCACATGCAACTGGACCCTCCGGGTTCGCTGTTCCTGAGCAAACCTAAACGTAGCCCTAGCCGTCATCGGAGACGAGTGAAAATCAGCCCCAGGAAATGCGTTCCGAGGCCTTTTCGCCCATCCAAATGTGCCCCCAAAGGAAGACTATGGGTATAAGAGAACTCCCCAGGGGAGCCTTTACGCAGCCCCACATGCAACTGGACCCTCCGGGTTCGCTGTTTCCGAGCATCCCTAAACATAGCCCTAGCCGGCATCGAAGACGACTGAAAAATCAGGCCCCAGGAAAGGCGTTCTGAGCCCTTTTTGCCCATCCAAATGTGCCCCCAAAGGAAGGCTGTGGGTACAAGTGAACTCCCCAGGGGAGACTTTACGCAGCCCCACATGCAACTGGACCCTCCGGGTTCGCTGTTTCCGAGCATCCGTAAACATATCCCTAGCCGGCATGGGAGAAGACTGAAAACCCGGTCCCCAGAAAATGCGTTGCAAGCCCCTTTGGACTATCCAAAAGTGTCACCAAAGGAAGGCTTTGGGTACAAGAGAACTCCCCAGGGGAGCCTTTACGCAGCCCCACATGCAACTGGACCCTCCGAGTTCTATTTTTCCGAGCATCCCTAAACATAGCCCTAGCCGGCATCGAAGACGACTGAAAAATCAGGCCCCAGGAAATGCGTTGCGAGCCCTTTTCGCCCATCCAAAAGTTTCACCAAAGGAAGGCTTTGGGTACAAGAGAACTCCCCAGGGGAGCCTTTACGCAGCCCCACATGCAACTGGACCCTTCGGGTGCGATTTTTCCGAGCAACCCTAAATATATCACTAGCAGGCATAGGAGACGACTGAAAACCCGGGCCCCAGAAAACGCGTTGCAAGCCCCTTTGGACCATCCAAAAGTGTCACCAAAGGAAGGCTTTGGGTACAAGAGAACTCCCCAGGGGAGCCTTTACGCAGCCCCACATGCAACTGGACCCTCCGGGTTCGCTGTTTCCGAGCATCCCTAAACATAGCCCTAGCCGGCAGTGATGACGACTGAAAAATCAGGCCCCAGGAAATGCGTTACGAGGCCTTTTCGCCCATGCAAAAGTGTCACGAAAGGAAGGCTTTGGGTACAAGTGAACTCCCCAGGGGAGCCTTTACGCAGCCCCACATGCAACTGGACCCTCCTGGTTCGCTGTTTCCAAGCATCCCTAAACATAGCCCTAGCCGGCATCGAAGACGACTGAAAAATCAGGCCCCAGGAAATGCGTTGCGAGCCCTTTTCGCCCATCCAAAAGTGCCCCCAAAGGAAGGCTTTGGGTACAAGTGAACTCCCCAGGGGAGCCTTTACGCAGCCCCACATGCAACTGGACCCTGTGGGTTCAATTTTTCCGAGCAACCCTAAATATTTCACTAGCCGGCATGGGAGAAGACTGAAATCCCGGGCCCCAGAAAACGCGTTGCAAGCCCCTTTGGACCATCCAAAAGTGTCACCAAAGGAAGGCTTTGGGTACAAGTGAACTCCCCAGGGGAGCCTTTACGCAGCCCCACATGCAACTGGACCCTCCGGGTTCGCTGTTCCTGAGCAAACCTAAACGTAGCCCTAGCCGTGATCGGAGACGAAAGAAAAATCAGGCCCCTGGAAATGCGTTCCGAGCCCTTTTCGCGACTCCAAAAGTGCCCCCAAAGGAAGGCTTTGGGTACAAGAGAACTCCCCAGGGGAGCCTTTACGCAGCCCCACATGCAACTGGACCCTCCGAGTTCGACTTTTCCGAGCATCCCTAAACATAGCCCTAGCCGGCATCGAAGACGACTGAAAAATCAGGCCCCAGGAAATGCGTTGCGAGCCCTTTTCGCCCATCCAAAAGTGCCCCCAAAGGAAGGCATTGGGTACAAGTGAACTCCCCAGGGGAGCCTTTACGCAGCCCCACATGCAACTGGACCCTCCAGGTTCGCTGTTCCTGAGCAAACCTAAACATAGCCCTAGCCGTCATCGGAGACGAATGAAAAATCAGGCCACTGGAAATGCGTTGCGAGCCCCTTTGGAGCATCCAAAAGTGCCCCCAAAGGAAGGCTTTGGGTACAAGAGAACTCCCCAGGGGAGCCTTTACGCAGCCCCACATGCAACTGGACCCTCCGGGTTCGCTGTTTCCGAGCATCCGTAAACATAGCCCTAGCCGGCATCGGAGACGAGTGAAAAATCAGGCCCCAGGAAATGCGTTGCGAGCCCTTTTCGCCCATCCAAAAGTGTCACGAAAGGAAGGCTTTGGGTACAAGTGAACTCCCCAGGGGAGCCTTTACGCAGCCCCACATGCAACTGGACGCTCCGGGTTCGCTGTTCCTGAGCAAACCTAAACGTAGCCCTAGCCGGCATCGAAGACGACTGAAAAATCAGACCCCAGGAAATGCGTTGTGAGCCCTTTTCGCCCATCCAAAAGTGCCCCCAAAGGAAGGCTTTGGGTACAAGTGAACTCCCCAGGGGAGACTTTACGCAGCCCCACATGCAACTGGACCCTCCGGGTTCGCTGTTCCTGAGCAAACATTAACGTAGCCCTAGCCGTCATCGGAGACGAGTGAAAAATCAGGCCCCAGGAATTGCGTTGCAAGCCCCTTTTTAGCATCCAAAAGTGCCCCCAAAGGAAGGCTTTGGATACAAGTGAACTCCCCAGGGGAGCCTTTACGCAGCCCCACATGCAACTGGACCCTCCGGGTTCGCTGTTTCCGAGCATCCGTAAACATATCCCTAGCCGGCATGGGAGAAGACTGAAAACCCGGGCCCCAGAAAATGCGTTGCAAGCCCCTTTGGACTATCCAAAAGTGTCACCAAAGGAAGGCTTTGGGTACAAGAGAACTCCCCAGGGGAGCCTTTACGCAGCCCCACATGCAACTGGACCCTCCGAGTTCGATTTTTCCGAGCATCCCTAAACATAGCCCTAGCCGGCATCGAAGACGACTGAAAAATCAGGCCCCAGGAAATGCGTTGCGAGCCCTTTTCGCCCATCCAAAAGTTTCACCAAAGGAAGGCTTTGGGTACAAGAGAACTCCCCAGGGGAGCCTTTACGCAGCCCCACATGCAACTGGACACTCCGGATTCGCTGTTTCCGAGCAACCCTAAATATATCACTAGCCGGCATGGGAGAAGACTGAAATCCCAGGCCCCAGAAAACGCGTTGCAAACACCTTTGGACCATCCAAAAGTGTCACCAAAGGAAGGCTTTGGGTACAAGAGAACTCCCCAGGGGAGCCTTTACGCAGCCCCACATGCAACTGGACCCTCCGGGTTCGCTATTCCTCAACAAACCTAAACGTAACCCTAGCCGTCATCGGAATCGACTGAAAAATCAGGCCCCAGGAAATGCATTGCAAGCCCCTTTGGACCATCTAAAAGTGCCCCCAAAGGAAGGCTTTGGGTACAAGTGAACTCCCCAGGGGAGCCTTTACGCAGCCCCACATGCAACTGGACCCTCCGGGTTCGCTGTTCCTGAGCAAACCTAAACGTAGCCCTAGCCGTCATCGGAGACGAGTGAAAATCAGCCCCAGGAAATGCGTTCCGAGGCCTTTTCGCCCATCCAAATGTGCCCCCAAAGGAAGACTATGGGTATAAGAGAACTCCCCAGGGGAGCCTTTACGCAGCCCCACATGCAACTGGACCCTCCGGGTTCGCTGTTTCCGAGCATCCCTAAACATAGCCCTAGCCGGCATCGAAGACGACTGAAAAATCAGGCCCCAGGAAAGGCGTTCTGAGCCCTTTTTGCCCATCCAAATGTGCCCCCAAAGGAAGGCTGTGGGTACAAGTGAACTCCCCAGGGGAGACTTTACGCAGCCCCACATGCAACTGGACCCTCCGGGTTCGCTGTTTCCGAGCATCCGTAAACATATCCCTAGCCGGCATGGGAGAAGACTGAAAACCCGGTCCCCAGAAAATGCGTTGCAAGCCCCTTTGGACTATCCAAAAGTGTCACCAAAGGAAGGCTTTGGGTACAAGAGAACTCCCCAGGGGAGCCTTTACGCAGCCCCACATGCAACTGGACCCTCCGAGTTCTATTTTTCCGAGCATCCCTAAACATAGCCCTAGCCGGCATCGAAGACGACTGAAAAATCAGGCCCCAGGAAATGCGTTGCGAGCCCTTTTCGCCCATCCAAAAGTTTCACCAAAGGAAGGCTTTGGGTACAAGAGAACTCCCCAGGGGAGCCTTTACGCAGCCCCACATGCAACTGGACCCTTCGGGTGCGATTTTTCCGAGCAACCCTAAATATATCACTAGCAGGCATAGGAGACGACTGAAAACCCGGGCCCCAGAAAACGCGTTGCAAGCCCCTTTGGACCATCCAAAAGTGTCACCAAAGGAAGGCTTTGGGTACAAGAGAACTCCCCAGGGGAGCCTTTACGCAGCCCCACATGCAACTGGACCCTCCGGGTTCGCTGTTTCCGAGCATCCCTAAACATAGCCCTAGCCGGCAGTGATGACGACTGAAAAATCAGGCCCCAGGAAATGCGTTACGAGGCCTTTTCGCCCATGCAAAAGTGTCACGAAAGGAAGGCTTTGGGTACAAGTGAACTCCCCAGGGGAGCCTTTACGCAGCCCCACATGCAACTGGACCCTCCTGGTTCGCTGTTTCCAAGCATCCCTAAACATAGCCCTAGCCGGCATCGAAGACGACTGAAAAATCAGGCCCCAGGAAATGCGTTGCGAGCCCTTTTCGCCCATCCAAAAGTGCCCCCAAAGGAAGGCTTTGGGTACAAGTGAACTCCCCAGGGGAGCCTTTACGCAGCCCCACATGCAACTGGACCCTGTGGGTTCAATTTTTCCGAGCAACCCTAAATATTTCACTAGCCGGCATGGGAGAAGACTGAAATCCCGGGCCCCAGAAAACGCGTTGCAAGCCCCTTTGGACCATCCAAAAGTGTCACCAAAGGAAGGCTTTGGGTACAAGTGAACTCCCCAGGGGAGCCTTTACGCAGCCCCACATGCAACTGGACCCTCCGGGTTCGCTGTTCCTGAGCAAACCTAAACGTAGCCCTAGCCGTGATCGGAGACGAAAGAAAAATCAGGCCCCTGGAAATGCGTTCCGAGCCCTTTTCGCGACTCCAAAAGTGCCCCCAAAGGAAGGCTTTGGGTACAAGAGAACTCCCCAGGGGAGCCTTTACGCAGCCCCACATGCAACTGGACCCTCCGAGTTCGACTTTTCCGAGCATCCCTAAACATAGCCCTAGCCGGCATCGAAGACGACTGAAAAATCAGGCCCCAGGAAATGCGTTGCGAGCCCTTTTCGCCCATCCAAAAGTGCCCCCAAAGGAAGGCATTGGGTACAAGTGAACTCCCCAGGGGAGCCTTTACGCAGCCCCACATGCAACTGGACCCTCCAGGTTCGCTGTTCCTGAGCAAACCTAAACATAGCCCTAGCCGTCATCGGAGACGAATGAAAAATCAGGCCACTGGAAATGCGTTGCGAGCCCCTTTGGAGCATCCAAAAGTGCCCCCAAAGGAAGGCTTTGGGTACAAGAGAACTCCCCAGGGGAGCCTTTACGCAGCCCCACATGCAACTGGACCCTCCGGGTTCGCTGTTTCCGAGCATCCGTAAACATAGCCCTAGCCGGCATCGGAGACGAGTGAAAAATCAGGCCCCAGGAAATGCGTTGCGAGCCCTTTTCGCCCATCCAAAAGTGTCACGAAAGGAAGGCTTTGGGTACAAGTGAACTCCCCAGGGGAGCCTTTACGCAGCCCCACATGCAACTGGACGCTCCGGGTTCGCTGTTCCTGAGCAAACCTAAACGTAGCCCTAGCCGGCATCGAAGACGACTGAAAAATCAGACCCCAGGAAATGCGTTGTGAGCCCTTTTCGCCCATCCAAAAGTGCCCCCAAAGGAAGGCTTTGGGTACAAGTGAACTCCCCAGGGGAGACTTTACGCAGCCCCACATGCAACTGGACCCTCCGGGTTCGCTGTTCCTGAGCAAACATTAACGTAGCCCTAGCCGTCATCGGAGACGAGTGAAAAATCAGGCCCCAGGAATTGCGTTGCAAGCCCCTTTTTAGCATCCAAAAGTGCCCCCAAAGGAAGGCTTTGGATACAAGTGAACTCCCCAGGGGAGCCTTTACGCAGCCCCACATGCAACTGGACCCTTGGCGTTCGCTGTTTCCGAGCATCCCTAAACATAGCCCTAGCCGGCATCGATGACGACTGAAAAATCAGGCCCCAGGAAATGCGTTCCGAGCCCTTTTCGCCTATCCAAAAGTGCCCCCAAAGGAAGACTTTAGGTACAAGTGATCTCCCCAGGGGAGCCTTTACGCAGCCCCACATGCAACTGGACCCTTCGGGTTCGATTTTTCCGAGCAACCCTAAATATATCCCTAGCCGGCATGGGAGAAGACTGAAAACCCGGGCCCCAGAAAACGCGTTGCAAGCCCCTTTGGACCATCCAAAAGTGTCACCAAAGGAAGGCTTTGGGTACAAGTGAACTCCCCAGGGGAGCCTTTACGCAGCCCCACATGCAACTGGACCCTCCGGGTTCGCTGTTCCTCAGCAAGCCTAAACGTAGCCCTAGCCGTCATCGGAGACGAATGAAAAATCAGGCCCCAGGAAATGCGTTACGAGCCCTTTTCGCCAACCAAAAGTGCCCCCAAAGGAAGGCTTTGGGTACAAGTGAACTCCCCAGGGGAGCCTTTACGCAGCCCCACATGCAACTGTACCCTCCGGGTTCGCTGTTTCCGAGCATCCCTAAACATAGCCCTAGCCGGCATCGAAGACGACTGAAAAATCAGGCCCCAGGAAATGAGTTCGAAGCCCTTTTCGCCCATCCAAAAGTGCCCCCAAAGGAAGGCTTTGGGTACAAGTGAACTCCCCAGGGGAGCCTTTACGCAGCCCCACATGCAACTGGACACTCTGGATTCGCTGTTTCCGAGCAACCCTAAATATATCACTAGCCGGCATGGGAGAAGACTGAAATCCCAGGCCCCAGAAAACGCGTTGCAAACCCCTTTGGACCATCCAAAAGTGCCCCCAAAGGAAGGCTTTGGGTACAAGTGAACTCCCCAGGGGAGCCTTTACGCAGCCCCACATGCAACTGGACCCTCCGGGTTCGCTGTTCCTGAGCAAACCTAAACGTAGCCCTAGCCGTCATCGGAGACGAATGAAAAATCAGGCCCCTGGAAATGCGTTGCGAGCCCTTTTCGCCCATCCAAAAGTGTCACCAAAAGAAGGCTTTGGGTACAAGAGAACTCCCCAGGGGAGCCTTTACGCAGCCCCACATGCAACTGGACCCTCCGAGTTCGAATTTTCCGAGCAACCCTAAACATAGCCTTAGCCGGCATCGAAGACGACTGAAAAATCAGACCCCAGGAAATGCGTTCCGAGCCCTTTTCGCCCATCCAAAAGTGCCCCCAAAGGAAGACTATGGGTATAAGAGAACTCCCCAGGGGAGCCTTTACGCAGCCCCACATGCAACTGGACCCTCCGGGTTCGCTATTCCTCAACAAACCTAAACGTAGCCCTAGCCATCATCGGAATCGACTGAAAAATCAGGCCCCAGGAAATGCATTGCAAGCCCCTTTGGACCATCTAAAAGTGCCCCCAAAGGAAGGCTTTGGGTACAAGTGAACTCCCCAGGGGAGCCTTTACGCAGCCCCACATGCAACTGGACCCTGCGAGTTCGCTGTTCCTGAGCAAACCTAAACCTAGCACTAGCCGTCATCGGAGACGAGTGAAAATCAGCCCCAGGAAATGCGTTCCGAGGCCTTTTCGCCCATCCAAATGTGCCCCCAAAGGAAGACTATGGGTATAAGAGAACTCCCCAGGGGAGCCTTTACGCAGCCCCACATGCAACTGGACCCTCCGGGTTCGCTGTTTCCGAGCATCCCTAAACATAGCCCTAGCCGGCATCGAAGACGACTGAAAAATCAGGCCCCAGGAAAGGCGTTCCGAGCCCTTTTTGCCCATCCAAATGTGCCCCCAAAGGAAGGCTGTGGGTACAAGTGAACTCCCCAGGGGAGACTTTACGCAGCCCCACATGCAACTGGACCCTTCGGGTTCGCTGTTTCCGAGCATCCGTAAACATATCCCTAGCCGGCATGGGAGAAGACTGAAAACCCGGTCCCCAGAAAATGCGTTGCAAGCCCCTTTGGACTATCCAAAAGTGTCACCAAAGGAAGGCTTTGGGTACAAGAGAACTCCCCAGGGGAGCCTTTACGCAGCCCCACATGCAACTGGACCCTCCTGGTTCGCTGTTTCCAATCATCCCTAAACATAGCCCTAGCCGGCATCGAAGACGACTGAAGAATCAGGCCCCAGGAAATGCGTTGCGAGCCCTTTTCGCCCATCCAAAAGTGCCCCCAAAGGAAGGCTTTGGGTACAAGTGAACTCCCCAGGGGAGCCTTTACGCAGCCCCACATGCAACTGGACCCTGTGGGTTCAATTTTTCCGAGCAACCCTAAATATTTCACTAGCCGGCATGGGAGAAGACTGAAATCCCGGGCCCCAGAAAACGCGTTGCAAACCCCTTTGGACCATCCAAAAGTGCCCCCAAAGGAAGGCTTTGGGTACAAGTGAACTCCCCAGGGGAGCCTTTACGCAGCCCCACATGCAACTGGACCCTCCGGGTTCGCTGTTCCTGAGCAAACCTAAACGTAGCCCTAGCCGTGATCGGAGACGAAAGAAAAATCAGGCCCCTGGAAATGCGTTCCGAGCCCTTTTCGCGACTCCAAAAGTGTCACGAAAGGAAGGCTTTGGGTACAAGAGAACTCCCCAGGGGAGCCTTTACGCAGCCCCACATGCAACTGGACCCTCCGAGTTCGACTTTTCCGAGCATCCCTAAACATAGCCCTAGCCGGCAATGAAGACGACTGAAAAATCAGGCCCCAGGAAATGCGTTGGGAGCCCTTTTCGCCCATGCAAAAGTGTCACGAAAGGAAGGCTTTGGGTACAAGTGAACTCCCCAGGGGAGCCTTTACGCAGCCCCACATGACACTGGACCCTCCTGGTTCGCTGTTTCCAAGCATCCCTAAACATAGCCCTAGCCGGCATCGAAGACGACTGAAAAATCAGGCCCCAGGAAATGCGTTGCGAGCCCTTTTCGCCCATCCAAAAGTGCCCCCAAAGGAAGGCTTTGGGTACAAGTGAACTCCCCAGGGGAGCCTTTACGCAGCCCCACATGCAACTGGACCCTGTGGGTTCAATTTTTCCGAGCAACCCTAAATATTTCACTAGCCGGCATGGGAGAAGACTGAAATCCCGGGCCCCAGAAAACGCGTTGCAAGCCCCTTTGGACCATCCAAAAGTGTCACCAAAGGAAGGCTTTGGGTACAAGTGAACTCCCCAGGGGAGCCTTTACGCAGCCCCACATGCAACTGGACCCTCCGGGTTCGCTGTTCCTGAGCAAACCTAAACGTAGCCCTAGCCGTGATCGGAGACGAAAGAAAAATCAGGCCCCTGGAAATGCGTTCCGAGCCCTTTTCGCGACTCCAAAAGTGTCACGAAAGGAAGGCTTTGGGTACAAGAGAACTCCCCAGGGGAGCCTTTACGCAGCCCCACATGCAACTGGACCCTCCGAGTTCGACTTTTCCGAGCATCCCTAAACATAGCCCTAGCCGGCATCGAAGACGACTGAAAAATCAGGCCCCAGGAAATGCGTTGCGAGCCCTTTTCGCCCATCCAAAAGTGCCCCCAAAGGAAGGCATTGGGTACAAGTGAACTCCCCAGGGGAGCCTTTACGCAGCCCCACATGCAACTGGACCCTCCGGGTTCGCTGTTCCTGAGCAAACCTAAACATAGCCCTAGACGTCATCGGAGACGAATGAAAAATCAGGCCACTGGAAATGCGTTGCGAGCCCCTTTGGAGCATCCAAAAGTGCCCCCAAAGGAAAGCTTTGGGTACAAGTGAACTCCCCAGGGGAGCCTTTACGCAGCCCCACATGCAACTGGACCCTCCGGGTTTGCTGTTTCCGAGCATCCGTAAACATAGCCCTAGCCGGCATCGAAGACGACTGAAAAATCAGGCCCCAGGAAATGCGTTGTGAGCCCTTTTCGCCCATCCAAAAGTGCCCCCAAAGGAAGGCTTTGGGTACAAGTGAACTCCCCAGGGGAGACTTTACGCAGCCCCACATGCAACTGGACCCTCCGGGTTCGCTGTTCCTGAGCAAACATTAACGTAGCCCTAGCCGTCATCGGAGACGAGTGAAAAATCAGGCCCCAGGAATTGCGTTGCGAGCCCCTTTTTAGCATCCAAAAGTGCCCCCAAAGGAAGGCTTTGGATACAAGTGAACTCCCCAGGGGAGCCTTTACGCAGCCCCACATGCAACTGGACCCTTGGCGTTCGCTGTTTCCGAGCATCCCTAAACATAGCCCTAGCCGGCATCGATGACGACTGAAAAATCAGGCCCCAGGAAATGCGTTCCGAGCCCTTTTCGCCTATCCAAAAGTGCCCCCAAAGGAAGACTTTAGGTACAAGTGATCTCCCCAGGGGAGCCTTTACGCAGCCCCACATGCAACTGGACCCTTCGGGTTCGATTTTTCCGAGCAACCCTAAATATATCCCTAGCCGGCATGGGAGAAGACTGAAAACCCGGGCCCCAGAAAACGCGTTGCAAGCCCCTTTGGACCATCCAAAAGTGTCACCAAAGGAAGGCTTTGGGTACAAGTGAACTCCCCAGGGGAGCCTTTACGCAGCCCCACATGCAACTGGACCCTCCGGGTTCGCTGTTCCTGAGCAAACCTAAACGTAGCCCTAGCCGTCATCGGAGACGAATGAAAAATCAGGCCCCAGGAAATGCGTTACGAGCCCTTTTCGCCAACCAAAAGTGCCCCCAAAGGAAGGCTTTGGGTACAAGTGAACTCCCCAGGGGAGCCTTTACGCAGCCCCACATGCAACTGGACCCTCCGGGTTCGCTGTTCCTGAGCAAACATTAACGTAGCCCTAGCCATCATCGGAGACGAGTGAAAAATCAGGCCCCAGGAAATGCGTTGCGAGCCCCTTTGGAGCATCCAAAAGTGTCACCAAAGGAAGGCTTTGGGTACAAATGAACTCCCCAGGGGAGCCTTTACGCAGCCCCACATGCAACTGGACCCTCCGGGTTCGCTGTTTCCGAGCATCCCTAAACATAGCCCTAGCCGGCATCGAAGACGACTGAAAAATCAGGCCCCAGGAAATGAGTTCCGAGCCCTTTTCGCCCATCCAAAAGTGCCCCCAAAGGAAGGCTTTGGGTACAAGTGAACTCCCCAGGGGAGCCTTTACGCAGCCCCACATGCAACTGGACACTCCGGATTTGCTGTTTCCGAGAAACCCTAAATATATCACTAGCCGGCATGGGAGAAGACTGAAATCCCAGGCCCCAGAAAACGCGTTGCAAACCCCTTTGGACCATCCAAAAGTGCCCCCAAAGGAAGGCTTTGGGTACAAGTGAACTCCCCAGGGGAGCCTTTACGCAGCCCCACATGCAACTGTACCCTCCGGGTTCGCTGTTCCTGAGCAAACCTAAACGTAGCCCTAGCCGTCATCGGAGACGAATGAAAAATCAGGCCCCTGGAAATGCGTTGCGAGCCCCTTTGGAGCATCCAAAAGTGCCCCCAAAGGAAGGCTTTGGGTACAAGTGAACTCCCCAGGGGAGCCTTTACGCAGCCCCACATGCAACTGGACCCTCCGAGTTCGAATTTTCCGAGCAACCCTAAACATAGCCTTAGCCGGCATCGAAGACGACTGAAAAATCAGACCCAGGAAATGCGTTCCGAGCCCTTTTCGCCCATCCAAAAGTGCCCCCAAAGGAAGACTATGGGTATAAGAGAACTCCCCAGGGGAGCCTTTACGCAGCCCCACATGCAACTGGACCCTCCGGGTTCGCTATTCCTCAACAAACCTAAACGTAGCCCTAGCCGTCATCGGAATCGACTGAAAAATCAGGCCCCAGGAAATGCATTGCAAGCCCCTTTGGACCATCTAAAAGTGCCCCCAAAGGAAGGCTTTGGGTACAAGTGAACTCCCCAGGGGAGCCTTTACGCAGCCCCACATGCAACTGGACCCTCCGGGTTCGCTGTTCCTCAGCAAACCTAAACGTAGCACTAGCCGTCATCGGAGACGAGTGAAAATCAGCCCCAGGAAATGCGTTCCGAGGCCTTTTTGCCCATCCAAATGTGCCCCCAAAGGAAGACTATGGGTATAAGAGAACTCCCCAGGGGAGCCTTTACGCAGCCCCACATGCAACTGGACCCTCCGGGTTCGCTATTCCTCAACAAACCTAAACGTAGCCCTAGCCGTCATCGGAATCGACTGAAAAATCAGGCCCCAGGAAATGCATTGCAAGCCCCTTTGGACCATCTAAAAGTGCCCCCAAAGGAAGGCTTTGGGTACAAGTGAACTCCCCAGGGGAGCCTTTACGCAGCCCCACATGCAACTGGACCCTGCGAGTTCGCTGTTCCTGAGCAAACCTAAACGTAGCACTAGCCGTCATCGGAGACGAGTGAAAATCAGCCCCAGGAAATGCGTTCCGAGGCCTTTTCGCCCATCCAAATGTGCCCCCAAAGGAAGACTATGGGTATAAGAGAACTCCCCAGGGGAGCCTTTACGCAGCCCCACATGCAACTGGACCCTCCGGGTTCGCTGTTTCCGAGCATCCCTAAACATAGCCCTAGCCGGCATCGAAGACGACTGAAAAATCAGGCCCCAGGAAATGCGTTCCGAGCCCTTTTCGCCCATCCAAATGTGCCCCCAAAGGAAGGCTGTGGGTACAAGTGAACTCCCCAGGGGAGACTTTACGCAGCCCCACATGCAACTGGACGCTCCGGGTTCGCTGTTCCTGAGCAAACCTAAACGTAGCCCTAGCCGTCATCGGAGACGAATGAAAAATCAGGCCCCAGGAAATGCATTGAGAGCCCCTTTGGACCATCCAAAAGTGCCCCCAAAGGAAGGCTTTGGGTACAAGTGAACTTCCCAGGGGAGCCTTTACGCAGCCCCACATGCAACTGGACCCTCCGGGTTCGCTGTTTCCGAGCATCCCTAAACATAGCCCTAGCCGGCATCGAAGACGACTGAAAAATCAGGCCCCAGGAAATGAGTTCGAAGCCCTTTTCGCCCATCCAAAAGTGCCCCCAAAGGAAGGCTTTGGGTACAAGTGAACTCCCCAGGGGAGCCTTTACGCAGCCCCACATGCAACTGGACACTCCGGATTCGCTGTTTCCGAGCAACCCTAAATATATCACTAGCCGGCATGGGAGAAGACTGAAATCCCAGGCCCCAGAAAACGCGTTGCAAACCCCTTTGGACCATCCAAAAGTGCCCCCAAAGGAAGGCTTTGGGTACAAGTGAACTCCCCAGGGGAGCCTTTACGCAGCCCCACATGCAACTGTACCCTCCGGGTTCGCTGTTCCTGAGCAAACCTAAACGTAGCCCTAGCCGTCATCGGAGACGAATGAAAAATCAGGCCCCTGGAAATGCGTTGCGAGCCCTTTTCGCCCATCCAAAAGTGTCACCAAAAGAAGGCTTTGGGTACAAGAGAACTCCCCAGGGGAGCCTTTACGCAGCCCCACATGCAACTGGACCCTCCGAGTTCGAATTTTCCGAGCAACCCTAAACATAGCCTTAGCCGGCATCGAAGACGACTGAAAAATCAGACCCCAGGAAATGCGTTCCGAGCCCTTTTCGCCCATCCAAAAGTGCCCCCAAAGGAAGACTATGGGTATAAGAGAACTCCCCAGGGGAGCCTTTACGCAGCCCCACATGCAACTGGACCCTCCGGGTTCGCTATTCCTCAACAAACCTAAACGTAGCCCTAGCCATCATCGGAATCGACTGAAAAATCAGGCCCCAGGAAATGCATTGCAAGCCCCTTTGGACCATCTAAAAGTGCCCCCAAAGGAAGGCTTTGGGTACAAGTGAACTCCCCAGGGGAGCCTTTACGCAGCCCCACATGCAACTGGACCCTCCGAGTTCGCTGTTCCTGAGCAAACCTAAACCTAGCACTAGCCGTCATCGGAGACGAGTGAAAATCAGCCCCAGGAAATGCGTTCCGAGGCCTTTTCGCCCATCCAAATGTGCCCCCAAAGGAAGACTATGGGTATAAGAGAACTCCCCAGGGGAGCCTTTACGCAGCCCCACATGCAACTGGACCCTCCGGGTTCGCTGTTTCCGAGCATCCCTAAACATAGCCCTAGCCGGCATCGAAGACGACTGAAAAATCAGGCCCCAGGAAAGGCGTTCCGAGCCCTTTTTGCCCATCCAATTGTGCCCCCAAAGGAAGGCTGTGGGTACAAGTGAACTCCCCAGGGGAGACTTTACGCAGCCCCACATGCAACTGGACCCTCCGGGTTCGCTGTTTCCGAGCATCCGTAAACATATCCCTAGCCGGCATGGGAGAAGACTGAAAACCCGGTCCCCAGAAAATGCGTTGCAAGCCCCTTTGGACTATCCAAAAGTGTCACCAAAGGAAGGCTTTGGGTACAAGAGAACTCCCCAGGGGAGCCTTTACGCAGCCCCACATGCAACTGGACCCTCCTGGTTCGCTGTTTCCAATCATCCCTAAACATAGCCCTAGCCGGCATCGAAGACGACTGAAGAATCAGGCCCCAGGAAATGCGTTGCGAGCCCTTTTCGCCCATCCAAAAGTGCCCCCAAAGGAAGGCTTTGGGTACAAGTGAACTCCCCAGGGGAGCCTTTACGCAGCCCCACATGCAACTGGACCCTGTGGGTTCAATTTTTCCGAGCAACCCTAAATATTTCACTAGCCGGCATGGGAGAAGACTGAAATCCCGGGCCCCAGAAAACGCGTTGCAAACCCCTTTGGACCATCCAAAAGTGCCCCCAAAGGAAGGCTTTGGGTACAAGTGAACTCCCCAGGGGAGCCTTTACGCAGCCCCACATGCAACTGGACCCTCCGGGTTCGCTGTTCCTGAGCAAACCTAAACGTAGCCCTAGCCGTGATCGGAGACGAAAAAAAATCAGGCCCCTGGAAATGCGTTCCGAGCCCTTTTCGCGACTCCAAAAGTGTCACGAAAGGAAGGCTTTGGGTACAAGAGAACTCCCCAGGGGAGCCTTTACGCAGCCCCACATGCAACTGGACCCTCCGAGTTCGACTTTTCCGAGCATCCCTAAACATAGCCCTAGCCGGCAATGAAGACGACTGAAAAATCAGGCCCCAGGAAATGCGTTGCGAGCCCTTTTCGCCCATGCAAAAGTGTCACGAAAGGAAGGCTTTGGGTACAAGTGAACTCCCCAGGGGAGCCTTTACGCAGCCCCACATGACACTGGACCCTCCTGGTTCGCTGTTTCCAAGCATCCCTAAACATAGCCCTAGCCGGCATCGAAGACGACTGAAAAATCAGGCCCCAGGAAATGCGTTGCGAGCCCTTTTCGCCCATCCAAAAGTGCCCCCAAAGGAAGGCTTTGGGTACAAGTGAACTCCCCAGGGGAGCCTTTACGCAGCCCCACATGCAACTGGACCCTGTGGGTTCAATTTTTCCGAGCAACCCTAAATATTTCACTAGCCGGCATGGGAGAAGACTGAAATCCCGGGCCCCAGAAAACGCGTTGCAAGCCCCTTTGGACCATCCAAAAGTGTCACCAAAGGAAGGCTTTGGGTACAAGTGAACTCCCCAGGGGAGCCTTTACGCAGCCCCACATGCAACTGGACCCTCCGGGTTCGCTGTTCCTGAGCAAACCTAAACGTAGCCCTAGCCGTGATCGGAGACGAAAGAAAAATCAGGCCCCTGGAAATGCGTTCCGAGCCCTTTTCGCGACTCCAAAAGTGTCACGAAAGGAAGGCTTTGGGTACAAGAGAACTCCCCAGGGGAGCCTTTACGCAGCCCCACATGCAACTGGACCCTCCGAGTTCGACTTTTCCGAGCATCCCTAAACATAGCCCTAGCCGGCATCGAAGACGACTGAAAAATCAGGCCCCAGGAAATGCGTTGCGAGCCCTTTTCGCCCATCCAAAAGTGCCCCCAAAGGAAGGCATTGGGTACAAGTGAACTCCCCAGGGGAGCCTTTACGCAGCCCCACATGCAACTGGACCCTCCGGGTTCGCTGTTCCTGAGCAAACCTAAACATAGCACTAGCCGTCATCGGAGACGAATGAAAAATCAGGCCACTGGAAATGCGTTGCGAGCCCCTTTGGAGCATCCAAAAGTGCCCCCAAAGGAAGGCTTTGGGTACAAGTGAACTCCCCAGGGGAGCCTTTACGCAGCCCCACATGCAACTGGACCCTCCGGGTTCGCTGTTTCCGAGCATCCGTAAACATAGCCCTAGCCGGCATCGAAGACGACTGAAAAATCAGGCCCCAGGAAATGCGTTGTGAGCCCTTTTCGCCCATCCAAAAGTGCCCCCAAAGGAAGGCTTTGGGTACAAGTGAACTCCCCAGGGGAGACTTTACGCAGCCCCACATGCAACTGGACCCTCCGGGTTCGCTGTTCCTGAGCAAACATTAACGTAGCCCTAGCCGTCATCGGAGACGAGTGAAAAATCAGGCCCCAGGAATTGCGTTGCGAGCCCCTTTTTAGCATCCAAAAGTGCCCCCAAAGGAAGGCTTTGGATACAAGTGAACTCCCCAGGGGAGCCTTTACGCAGCCCCACATGCAACTGGACCCTTGGCGTTCGCTGTTTCCGAGCATCCCTAAACATAGCCCTAGCCGGCATCGATGACGACTGAAAAATCAGGCCCCAGGAAATGCGTTCCGAGCCCTTTTCGCCTATCCAAAAGTGCCCCCAAAGGAAGACTTTAGGTACAAGTGATCTCCCCAGGGGAGCCTTTACGCAGCCCCACATGCAACTGGACCCTTCGGGTTCGATTTTTCCGAGCAACCCTAAATATATCCCTAGCCGGCATGGGAGAAGACTGAAAACCCGGGCCCCAGAAAACGCGTTGCAAGCCCCTTTGGACCATCCAAAAGTGTCACCAAAGGAAGGCTTTGGGTACAAGTGAACTCCCCAGGGGAGCCTTTACGCAGCCCCACATGCAACTGGACCCTCCGGGTTCGCTGTTCCTGAGCAAACCTAAACGTAGCCCTAGCCGTCATCGGAGACGAATGAAAAATCAGGCCCCAGGAAATGCGTTACGAGCCCTTTTCGCCAACCAAAAGTGCCCCCAAAGGAAGGCTTTGGGTACAAGTGAACTCCCCAGGGGAGCCTTTACGCAGCCCCACATGCAACTGGACCCTCCGGGTTCGCTGTTCCTGAGCAAACATTAACGTAGCCCTAGCCGTCATCGGAGACGAGTGAAAAATCAGGCCCCAGGAAATGCGTTGCGAGCCCCTTTGGAGCATCCAAAAGTGTCACCAAAGGAAGGCTTTGGGTACAAATGAACTCCCCAGGGGAGCCTTTACGCAGCCCCACATGCAACTGGACCCTCCGGGTTCGCTGTTTCCGAGCATCCCTAAACATAGCCCTAGCCGGCATCGAAGACGACTGAAAAATCAGGCCCCAGGAAATGAGTTCCGAGCCCTTTTCGCCCATCCAAAAGTGCCCCCAAAGGAAGGCTTTGGGTACAAGTGAACTCCCCAGGGGAGCCTTTACGCAGCCCCACATGCAACTGGACACTTCGGATTTGCTGTTTCCGAGCAACCCTAAATATATCACTAGCCGGCATGGGAGAAGACTGAAATCCCAGGCCCCAGAAAACGCGTTGCAAAGCCCTTTGGACCATCCAAAAGTGCCCCCAAAGGAAGGCTTTGGGTACAAGTGAACTCCCCAGGGGAGCCTTTACGCAGCCCCACATGCAACTGTACCCTCCGGGTTCGCTGTTCCTGAGCAAACCTAAACGTAGCCCTAGCCGTCATCGGAGACGAATGAAAAATCAGGCCCCTGGAAATGCGTTGCGAGCCCCTTTGGAGCATCCAAAAGTGTCACCAAAAGAAGGCTTTGGGTACAAGAGAACTCCCCAGGGGAGCCTTTACGCAGCCCCACATGCAACTAGACCCTCCGAGTTCGAATTTTCCGAGCAACCCTAAACATAGCCTTAGCCGGCATCGAAGACGACTGAAAAATCAGACCCCAGGAAATGCGTTCCGAGCCCTTTTCGCCCATCCAAAAGTGCCCCCAAAGGAAGACTATGGGTATAAGAGAACTCCCCAGGGGAGCCTTTACGCAGCCCCACATGCAACTGGACCCTCCGGGTTCGCTATTCCTCAACAAACCTAAACGTAGCCCTAGCCGTCATCGGAATCGACTGAAAAATCAGGCCCCAGGAAATGCATTGCAAGCCCCTTTGGACCATCTAAAAGTGCCCCCAAAGGAAGGCTTTGGGTACAAGTGAACTCCCCAGGGGAGCCTTTACGCAGCCCCACATGCAACTGGACCCTCCGGGTTCGCTGTTCCTCAGCAAACCTAAACGTAGCACTAGCCGTCATCGGAGACGAGTGAAAATCAGCCCCAGGAAATGCGTTCCGAGGCCTTTTCGCCCATCCAAATGTGCCCCCAAAGGAAGACTATGGGTATAAGAGAACTCCCCAGGGGAGCCTTTACGCAGCCCCACATGCAACTGGACCCTCCGGGTTCGCTATTCCTCAACAAACCTAAACGTAGCCCTAGCCGTCATCGGAATCGACTGAAAAATCAGGCCCCAGGAAATGCATTGCAAGCCCCTTTGGACCATCTAAAAGTGCCCCCAAAGGAAGGCTTTGGGTACAAGTGAACTCCCCAGGGGAGCCTTTACGCAGCCCCACATGCAACTGGACCCTGCGAGTTCGCTGTTCCTGAGCAAACCTAAACGTAGCACTAGCCGTCATCGGAGACGAGTGAAAATCAGCCCCAGGAAATGCGTTCCGAGGCCTTTTCGCCCATCCAAATGTGCCCCCAAAGGAAGACTATGGGTATAAGAGAACTCCCCAGGGGAGCCTTTACGCAGCCCCACATGCAACTGGACCCTCCGGGTTCGCTGTTTCCGAGCATCCCTAAACATAGCCCTAGCCGGCATCGAAGACGACTGAAAAATCAGGCCCCAGGAAATGCGTTCCGAGCCCTTTTCGCCCATCCAAATGTGCCCCCAAAGGAAGGCTGTGGGTACAAGTGAACTCCCCAGGGGAGACTTTACGCAGCCCCACATGCAACTGGACGCTCCGGGTTCGCTGTTCCTGAGCAAACCTAAACGTAGCCCTAGCCGTCATCGGAGACGACTGAAAAATCCGGCCCCAGGAAATGCATTGAGAGCCCCTTTGGACCATCCAAAAGTGCCCCCAAAGGAAGGCTTTGGGTACAAGTGAACTCCCCAGGGGAGCCTTTACGCAGCCCCACATGCAACTGGACCCTCCGGGTTCGCTGTTTCCGAGCATCCCTAAACATAGCCCTAGCCGGCATGGGAGAAGACTGAAAACCCGGGCCCCAGAAAATGCGTTGCAAGCCCCTTTGGACTATCCAATAGTGTCACCAAAGGAAGGCTTTGGGTACAAGAGAACTCCCCAGGGGAGCCTTTACGCAGCCCCACATGCAACTGGACCCTCCGAGTTCGATTTTTCCGAGCATCCCTAAACATAGCCCTAGCCGGCATCGAAGACGACTGAAAAATCAGGCCCCAGGAAATGCGTTGCGAGCCCTTTTCGCCCATCCAAAAGTTTCACCAAAGGAAGGCTTTGGGTACAAGAGAACTCCCCAGGGGAGCCTTTACGCAGCCCCACATGCAACTGGACACTCCGGATTCGCTGTTTCCGAGCAACCCTAAATATATCACTAGCCGGCATGGGAGAAGACTGAAATCCCAGGCCCCAGAAAACGCGTTGCAAACCCCTTTGGACCATCCAAAAGTGCCCCCAAAGGAAGGCTTTGGGTACAAGTGAACTCCCCAGGGGAGCCTTTACGCAGCCCCACATGCAACTGGACCCTCCGGGTTCGCTGTTCCTCAGCAAACCTAAACGTAGCCCTAGCTGTCATCGGAGACGAATGAAAAATCAGGCCCCTGGAAATGCGTTGCGAGCCCTTTTCGCCCATCCAAAAGTGTCACCAAAAGAAGGCTTTGGGTACAAGAGAACTCCCCAGGGGAGCCTTTACGCAGCCCCACATGCAACTGGACCCTCCGAGTTCGATTTTTCCGAGCATCCCTAAACATAGCCTTAGCCGGCATCGAAGACGACTGAAAAATCAGACCCCAGGAAATGCGTTCCGAGCCCTTTTCGCCCATCCAAAAGTGCCCCCAAAGGAAGACTATGGGTATAAGAGAACTCCCCAGGGGAGCCTTTACGCAGCCCCACATGCAACTGGACCCTCCGGGTTCGCTATTCCTCAACAAACCTAAACGTAGCCCTAGCCGTCATCGGAATCGACTGAAAAATCAGGCCCCAGGAAATGCATTGTAAGCCCCTTTGGACCATCTAAAAGTGCCCCCAAAGGAAGGCTTTGGGTACAAGTGAACTCCCCAGGGGAGCCTTTACGCAGCCCCACATGCAACTGGACCCTGCGGGTTCGCTGTTCCTGAGCAAACCTAAACGTAGCACTAGCCGTCATCGGAGACGAGTGAAAATCAGCCCCAGGAAATGCGTTCCGAGGCCTTTTCGCCCATCCAAATGTGCCCCCAAAGGAAGACTATGGGTATAAGAGAACTCCCCAGGGGAGCCTTTACGCAGCCCCACATGCAACTGGACCCTCCGGGTTCGCTATTCCTCAACAAACCTAAACGTAGCCCTAGCCGTCATCGGAATCGACTGAAAAATCAGGCCCCAGGAAATGCATTGTAAGCCCCTTTGGACCATCTAAAAGTGCCCCCAAAGGAAGGCTTTGGGTACAAGTGAACTCCCCAGGGGAGCCTTTACGCAGCCCCACATGCAACTGGACCCTGCGGGTTCGCTGTTCCTGAGCAAACCTAAACGTAGCACTAGCCGTCATCGGAGACGAGTGAAAATCAGCCCCAGGAAATGCGTTCCGAGGCCTTTTCGCCCATCCAAATGTGCCCCCAAAGGAAGACTATGGGTATAAGAGAACTCCCCAGGGGAGCCTTTACGCAGCCCCACATGCAACTGGACCCTCCGGGTTCGCTGTTTCCGAGCATCCCTAAACATAGCCCTAGCCGGTATCGAAGACGACTGAAAAATCAGGCCCCAGGAAACGCGTTCCGAGCCCTTTTTGCCCATCCAAATGTGCCCCCAAAGGAAGGCTGTGGGTACAAGTGAACTCCCCAGGGGAGACTTTACGCAGCCCCACATGCAACTGGACCCTCCGGGTTCGCTGTTTCCGAGCATCCGTAAACATATCCCTAGCCGGCATGGGAGAAGACTGAAAACCCGGGCCCCAGAAAACGCGTTGCAAGCCCCTTTGGACTATCCAAAAGTGTCACCAAAGGAAGGCTTTGGGTACAAGAGAACTCCCCAGGGGAGCCTTTACGCAGCCCCACATGCAACTGGACCCTCCGGGTTCGCTGTTCCTGAGCAAACCTAAACGTAGCACTAGCCGTCATCGGAGACGAGTGAAAATCAGCCCCAGGAAATGCGTTCCGAGGCCTTTTCGCCCATCGAAATGTGCCCCCAAAGGAAGACTATGGGTATAAGAGAACACCCCAGGGGAGCCTTTACGCAGCCCCACATGCAACTGGACCCTCCGGGTTCGCTATTCCTCAACAAACCTAAACGTAGCCCTAGCCGTCATCGGAATCGACTGAAAAATCAGGCCCCAGGAAATGCATTGCAAGCCCCTTTGGACCATCTAAAAGTGCCCCCAAAGGAAGGCTTTGGGTACAAGTGAACTCCCCAGGGGAGCCTTTACGCAGCCCCACATGCAACTGGACCCTGCGGGTTCGCTGTTCCTGAGCAAACCTAAACGTAGCACTAGCCGTCATCGGAGACGAGTGAAAATCAGCCCCAGGAAATGCGTTCTGAGGCCTTTTCGCCCATCCAAATGTGCCCCCAAAGGAAGACTATGGGTATAAGAGAACTCCCCAGGGGAGCCTTTACGCAGCCCCACATGCAACTGGACCCTCCGGGTTCGCTGTTTCCGAGCATCCCTAAACATAGCCCTAGCCGGCATCGAAGACGACTGAAAAATCAGGCCCCAGGAAATGCGTTCCGAGCCCTTTTCGCCCATCCAAATGTGCCCCCAAAGGAAGGCTGTGGGTACAAGTGAACTCCCCAGGGGAGCCTTTACGCAGCCCCACATGCAACTGGACGCTCCGGGTTCGCTGTTCCTGAGCAAACCTAAACGTAGCCCTAGCCGTCATCGGAGACGAATGAAAAATCAGGCCCCAGGAAATGCATTGAGAGCCCCTTTGGACCATCCAAAAGTGCCCCCAAAGGAAGGCTTTGGGTACAAGTGAACTCCCCAGGGGAGCCTTTACGCAGCCCCACATGCAACTGGACCCTCCGGGTTCGCTGTTTCCGAGCATCCCTAAACATAGCCCTAGCCGGCATGGGAGAAGACTGAAAACCCGGGCCCCAGAAAATGCGTTGCAAGCCCCTTTGGACTATCCAATAGTGTCACCAAAGGAAGGCTTTGGGTACAAGTGAACTCCCCAGGGGAGCCTTTACGCAGCCCCACATGCAACTGGACCCTCCGAGTTCGATTTTTCCGAGCATCCCTAAACATAGCCCTAGCCGGCATCGAAGACGACTGAAAAATCAGGCCCCAGGAAATGCGTTGCGAGCCCTTTTCGCCCATCCAAAAGTTTCACCAAAGGAAGGCTTTGGGTACAAGAGAACTCCCCAGGGGAGCCTTTACGCAGCCCCACATGCAACTGGACACTCCGGATTCGCTGTTTCCGAGCAACCCTAAATATATCACTAGCCGGCATGGGAGAAGACTGAAATCCCAGGCCCCAGAAAACGCGTTGCAAACCCCTTTGGACCATCCAAAAGTGCCCCCAAAGGAAGGCTTTGGGTACAAGTGAACTCCCCAGGGGAGCCTTTACGCAGCCCCACATGCAACTGGACCCTCCGGGTTCGCTGTTCCTCAGCAAACCTAAACGTAGCCCTAGCTGTCATCGGAGACGAATGAAAAATCAGGCCCCTGGAAATGCGTTGCGAGCCCTTTTCGCCCATCCAAAAGTGTCACCAAAAGAAGGCTTTGGGTACAAGAGAACTCCCCAGGGGAGCCTTTACGCAGCCCCACATGCAACTGGACCCTCCGAGTTCGATTTTTTCGAGCATCCCTAAACATAGCCTTAGCCGGCATCGAAGACGACTGAAAAATCAGACCCCAGGAAATGCGTTCCGAGCCCTTTTCGCCCATCCAAAAGTGCCCCCAAAGGAAGACTATGGGTATAAGAGAACTCCCCAGGGGAGCCTTTACGCAGCCCCACATGCAACTGGACCCTCCGGGTTCGCTATTCCTCAACAAACCTAAACGTAGCCCTAGCCGTCATCGGAATCGACTGAAAAATCAGGCCCCAGGAAATGCATTGTAAGCCCCTTTGGACCATCTAAAAGTGCCCCCAAAGGAAGGCTTTGGGTACAAGTGAACTCCCCAGGGGAGCCTTTACGCAGCCCCACATGCAACTGGACCCTGCGGGTTCGCTGTTCCTGAGCAAACCTAAACGTAGCACTAGCCGTCATCGGAGACGAGTGAAAATCAGCCCCAGGAAATGCGTTCCGAGGCCTTTTCGCCCATCCAAATGTGCCCCCAAAGGAAGACTATGGGTATAAGAGAACTCCCCAGGGGAGCCTTTACGCAGCCCCACATGCAACTGGACCCTCCGGGTTCGCTATTCCTCAACAAACCTAAACGTAGCCCTAGCCGTCATCGGAATCGACTGAAAAATCAGGCCCCAGGAAATGCATTGTAAGCCCCTTTGGACCATCTAAAAGTGCCCCCAAAGGAAGGCTTTGGGTACAAGTGAACTCCCCAGGGGAGCCTTTACGCAGCCCCACATGCAACTGGACCCTGCGGGTTCGCTGTTCCTGAGCAAACCTAAACGTAGCACTAGCCGTCATCGGAGACGAGTGAAAATCAGCCCCAGGAAATGCGTTCCGAGGCCTTTTCGCCCATCCAAATGTGCCCCCAAAGGAAGACTATGGGTATAAGAGAACTCCCCAGGGGAGCCTTTACGCAGCCCCACATGCAACTGGACCCTCCGGGTTCGCTGTTTCCGAGCATCCCTAAACATAGCCCTAGCCGGTATCGAAGACGACTGAAAAATCAGGCCCCAGGAAATGCGTTCCGAGCCCTTTTTGCCCATCCAAATGTGCCCCCAAAGGAAGGCTGTGGGTACAAGTGAACTCCCCAGGGGAGACTTTACGCAGCCCCACATGCAACTGGACCCTCCGGGTTCGCTGTTCCTGAGCAAACCTAAACGTAGCACTAGCCGTCATCGGAGACGAAAGAAAAATCAGGCCCCTGGAAATGCGTTCCGAGCCCTTTTCGCGACTCCAAAAGTGTCACGAAAGGAAGGCTTTGGGTACAAGAGAACTCCCCAGGGGAGCCTTTACGCAGCCCCACATGCAACTGGACCCTCCGGGTTCGCTGTTCCTCAGCAAACCTAAACGTAGCCCTAGCTGTCATCGGAGACGAATGAAAAATCAGGCCCCTGGAAATGCGTTGCGAGCCCTTTTCGCCCATCCAAAAGTGTCACCAAAAGAAGGCTTTGGGTACAAGAGAACTCCCCAGGGGAGCCTTTACGCAGCCCCACATGCAACTGGACCCTCCGAGTTCGATTTTTCCGAGCATCCCTAAACATAGCCTTAGCCGGCATCGAAGACGACTGAAAAATCAGACCCCAGGAAATGCGTTCCGAGCCCTTATCGCCCATCCAAAAGTGCCCCCAAAGGAAGACTATGGGTATAAGAGAACTCCCCAGGGGAGCCTTTACGCAGCCCCACATGCAACTGGACCCTCCGGGTTCGCTATTCCTCAACAAACCTAAACGTAGCCCTAGCCGTCATCGGAATCGACTGAAAAATCAGGCCCCAGGAAATGCATTGTAAGCCCCTTTGGACCATCTAAAAGTGCCCCCAAAGGAAGGCTTTGGGTACAAGTGAACTCCCCAGGGGAGCCTTTACGCAGCCCCACATGCAACTGGACCCTGCGGGTTCGCTGTTCCTGAGCAAATCTAAACGTAGCACTAGCCGTCATCGGAGACGAGTGAAAATCAGCCCCAGGAAATGCGTTCCGAGGCCTTTTCGCCCATCCAAATGTGCCCCCAAAGGAAGACTATGGGTATAAGAGAACTCCCCAGGGGAGCCTTTACGCAGCCCCACATGCAACTGGACCCTCCGGGTTCGCTATTCCTCAACAAACCTAAACGTAGCCCTAGCCGTCATCGGAATCGACTGAAAAATCAGGCCCCAGGAAATGCATTGTAAGCCCCTTTGGACCATCTAAAAATGCCCCCAAAGGAAGGCTTTGGGTACAAGTGAACTCCCCAGGGGAGCCTTTACGCAGCCCCACATGCAACTGGACCCTGCGGGTTCGCTGTTCCTGAGCAAACCTAAACGTAGCACTAGCCGTCATCGGAGACGAGTGAAAATCAGCCCCAGGAAATGCGTTCCGAGGCCTTTTCGCCCATCCAAATGTGCCCCCAAAGGAAGACTATGGGTATAAGAGAACTCCCCAGGGGAGCCTTTACGCAGCCCCACATGCAACTGGACCCTCCGGGTTCGCTGTTTCCGAGCATCCCTAAACATAGCCCTAGCCGGTATCGAAGACGACTGAAAAATCAGGCCCCAGGAAATGCGTTCCGAGCCCTTTTTGCCCATCCAAATGTGCCCCCAAAGGAAGGCTGTGGGTACAAGTGAACTCCTCAGGGGAGACTTTACGCAGCCCCACATGCAACTGGACCCTCCGGGTTCGCTGTTCCTGAGCAAACCTAAACGTAGCACTAGCCGTCATCGGAGACGAAAGAAAAATCAGGCCCCTGGAAATGCGTTCCGAGCCCTTTTCGCGACTCCAAAAGTGTCACGAAAGGAAGGCTTTGGGTACAAGAGAACTCCCCAGGGGAGCCTTTACGCAGCCCCACATGCAACTGGACCCTCCGGGTTCGCTGTTCCTCAGGAAACCTAAACGTAGCCCTAGCTGTCATCGGAGACGAATGAAAAATCAGGCCCCTGGAAATGCGTTGCGAGCCCTTTTCGCCCATCCAAAAGTGTCACCAAAAGAAGGCTTTGGGTACAAGAGAACTCCGCAGGGGAGCCTTTACGCAGCCCCACATGCAACTGGACCCTCCGAGTTCGATTTTTCCGAGCATCCCTAAACATAGCCTTAGCCGGCATCGAAGACGACTGAAAAATCAGACCCCAGGAAATGCGTTCCGAGCCCTTATCGCCCATCCAAAAGTGCCCCCAAAGGAAGACTATGGGTATAAGAGAACTCCCCAGGGGAGCCTTTACGCAGCCCCACATGCAACTGGACCCTGCGGGTTCGCTGTTCCTGAGAAAACCTAAACGTAGCACTAGCCGTCATCGGAGACGAGTGAAAATCAGGCCCCAGGAAATGCGTTCCGAGGCCTTTTAGCCCATCCAAATGTGCCCCCAAAGGAAGACTATGGGTATAAGAGAACTCCCCAGGGGAGCCTTTACGCAGCCCCACATGCAACTGGACCCTCCGGGTTCGCTGTTTCCGAGCATCCCTAAACATAGCCCTAGCCGGCATCGAAGACGACTGAAAAATCAGGCCCCAGGAAATGCGTTCCGAGCCCTTTTCGCCCATCCAAAAGTGCCCCCAAAGGAAGGCTTTGGGTACAAGTGAACTCCCCAGGGGAGCCTTTACGCAGCCCCACATGCAACTGGACCCTCCGGGTTCGCTGTTTCCGAGCATCCGTAAACATATCCCTAGCCGGCATGGGAGAAGACTGAAAACCCGGGCCCCAGAAAATGCGTTGCAAGCCCCTTTGGACTATCCAAAAGTGTCACCAAAGGAAGGCTTTGGGTACAAGAGAACTCCCCAGGGGAGCCTTTACGCAGCCCCACATGCAACTGGACCCTCCGAGTTCGATTTTTCCGAGCATCCCTAAACATAGCCCTAGCCGGCATCGAAGACGACTGAAAAATCAGGCCCCAGGAAATGCGTTGCGAGCCCTTTTCGCCCATCCAAAAGTTTCACCAAAGGAAGGCTTTGGGTACAAGAGAACTCCCCAGGGGAGCCTTTACGCAGCCCCACATGCAACTGGACACTCCGGATTCGCTGTTTCCGAGCAACCCTAAATATATCACTAGCCGGCATGGGAGAAGACTGAAATCCCAGGCTCCAGAAAACGCGTTGCAAACCCCTTTGGACCATCCAAAAGTGCCCCCAAAGGAAGGCTTTGGGTACAAGTGAACTCCCCAGGGGAGCCTTTACGCAGCCCCACATGCAACTGGACCCTCCGGGTTCGCTGTTCCTGAGCAAACCTAAACGTAGCCCTAGCTGTCATCGGAGACGAATGAAAAATCAGGCCCCTGGAAATGCGTTCCGAGCCCTTTTCGCCCATCCAAAAGTGTCACCAAAAGAAGGCTTTGGGTACAAGAGAACTCCCCAGGGGAGCCTTTACGCAGCCCCACATGCAACTGGACCCTCCGAGTTCGATTTTTCCGAGCATCCCTAAACATAGCCTTAGCCGGCATCGAAGACGACTGAAAAATCAGACCCCAGGAAATGCGTTCCGAGCCCTTATCGCCCATCCAAATGTGCCCCCAAAGGAAGACTATGGGTATAAGAGAACTCCCCAGGGGAGCCTTTACGCAGCCCCACATGCAACTGGACCCTCCGGGTTCGCTATTCCTCAACAAACCTAAACGTAGCCCTAGCCGTCATCGGAATCGACTGAAAAATCAGGCCCCAGGAAATGCATTGCAAGCCCCTTTGGACCATCTAAAAGTGCCCCCAAAGGAAGGCTTTGGGTACAAGTGAACTCCCCAGGGGAGCCTTTACGCAGCCCCACATGCAACTGGACCCTGCGGGTTCGCTGTTCCTGAGCAAACCTAAACGTAGCACTAGCCGTCATCGGAGACGAGTGAAAATCAGCCCCAGGAAATGCGTTCCGAGGCCTTTTCGCCCATCCAAATGTGCCCCCAAAGGAAGACTATGGGTATAAGAGAACTCCCCAGGGGAGCCTTTACGCAGCCCCACATGCAACTGGACCCTCCGGGTTCGCTGTTTCCGAGCATCCCTAAACATAGCCCTAGCCGGCATCGAAGACGACTGAAAAATCAGGCCCCAGGAAATGCGTTCCGAGCCCTTTTTGCCCATCCAAATGTGCCCCCAAAGGAAGGCTGTGGGTACAAGTGAACTCCCCAGGGGAGACTTTACGCAGCCCCACATGCAACTGGACCCTCCGGGTTCGCTGTTTCCGAGCATCCGTAAACATATCCCTAGCCGGCATGGGAGAAGACTGAAAACCCGGGCCCCAGAAAACGCGTTGCAAGCCCCTTTGGACTATCCAAAAGTGTCACCAAAGGAAGGCTTTGGGTACAAGAGAACTCCCCAGGGGAGCCTTTACGCAGCCCCACATGCAACTGGACCCTCCGAGTTCTATTTTTCCGAGCATCCCTAAACATAGCCCTAGCCGGCATCGAAGACGACTGAAAAATCAGGCCCCAGGAAATGCGTTGCGAGCCCTTTTCGCCCATCCAAAAGTTTCACCAAAGGAAGGCTTTGGGTACAAGAGAACTCCCCAGGGGAGCCTTTACGCAGCCCCACATGCAACTGGACCCTTCGGGTGCGATTTTTCCGAGCAACCCTAAATATATCACTAGCAGGCATAGGAGACGACTGAAAACCCGGGCCCCAGAAAACGCGTTGCAAGCCCCTTTGGACCATCCAAAAGTGTCACCAAAGGAAGGCTTTGGGTACAAGAGAACTCCCCAGGGGAGCCTTTACGCAGCCCCACATGCAACTGGACCCTCCGGGTTCGCTGTTTCCGAGCATCCCTAAACATAGCCCTAGCCGGCAGTGATGACGACTGAAAAATCAGGCCCCAGGAAATGCGTTACGAGGCCTTTTCGCCCATGCAAAAGTGTCACGAAAGGAAGGCTTTGGGTACAAGTGAACTCCCCAGGGGAGCCTTTACGCAGCCCCACATGCAACTGGACCCTCCTGGTTCGCTGTTTCCAAGCATCCCTAAACATAGCCCTAGCCGGCATCGAAGACGACTGAAAAATCAGGCCCCAGGAAATGCGTTGCGAGCGCTTTTCGCCCATCCAAAAGTGCCCCCAAAGGAAGGCTTTGGGTACAAGTGAACTCCCCAGGGGAGCCTTTACGCAGCCCCACATGCAACTGGACCCTGCGGGTTCAATTTTTCCGAGCAACCCTAAATATTTCACTAGCCGGCATGGGAGAAGACTGAAATCCCGGGCCCCAGAAAACGCGTTGCAAGCCCCTTTGGACCATCCAAAAGTGTCACCAAAGGAAGACTTTGGGTACAAGTGAACTCCCCAGGGGAGCCTTTATGCAGCCCCACATGCAACTGGACCCTCCGGGTTCGCTGTTCCTGAGCAAACCTAAACGTAGCACTAGCCGTCATCGGAGACGAAAGAAAAATCAGGCCCCTGGAAATGCGTTCCGAGCCCTTTTCGCGACTCCAAAAGTGTCACGAAAGGAAGGCTTTGGGTACAAGAGAACTCCCCAGGGGAGCCTTTACGCAGCCCCACATGCAACTGGACCCTCCGGGTTCGCTGTTCCTGAGCAAACCTAAACGTAGCCCTAGCTGTCATCGGAGACGAATGAAAAATCAGGCCCCTGGAAATGCGTTGCGAGCCCTCTTCGCCCATCCAAAAGTGTCACCAAAAGAAGGCTTTGGGTACAAGAGAACTCCCCAGGGGAGCCTTTACGCAGCCCCACATGCAACTGGACCCTCCGAGTTCGATTTTTCCGAGCATCCCTAAACATAGCCTTAGCCGGCATCGAAGACGACTGAAAAATCAGACCGCAGGAAATGCGTTCCGAGCCCTTATCGCCCATCCAAAAGTGCCCCCAAAGGAAGACTATGGTTATAAGAGAACTCCCCAGGGGAGCCTTTACGCAGCCCCACATGCAACTGGACCCTCCGGGTTCGCTGTTCCTGAGAAAACCTAAACGTAGCACTAGCCGTCATCGGAGACGAGTGAAAATCAGGCCCCAGGAAATGCGTTCCGAGGCCTTTTAGCCCATCCAAATGTGCCCCCAAAGGAAGACTATGGGTATAAGAGAACTCCCCAGGGGAGCCTTTACACAGCCCCACATGCAACTGGACCCTCCGGGTTCGCTGTTTCCGAGCATCCCTAAACATAGCCCTAGCCGGCATCGAAGACGACTGAAAAATCAGGCCCCAGGAAATGCGTTGCGAGCCCTTTTCGCCCATCCAAAAGTGCCCCCCCAAAGGAAGGCATTGGGTACAAGTGAACTCCCCAGGGGAGCCTTTACGCAGCCCCACATGCAACTGGACCCTCCGGGTTCGCTGTTCCTGAGCAAACCTAAACGTAGCCCTAGCCGTCATCGGAGACGACTGAAAAATCAGGCCCTTGGAAATGCGTTGCGAGCCCCTTTGGACCATCCAAAAGTGCCCCCAAAGGAAGGCTTTGGATACAAGTGAACTCCCCAGGGGAGCCTTTACGCAGCCCCACATGCAACTGGACCCTGCGGGTTCAATTTTTCCGAGCAACCCTAAATATTTCACTAGCCGGCATGGGAGAAGACTGAAATCCCGGGCCCCAGAAAACGTTTTGCAAGCCCCTTTGGACCATCCAAAAGTGTCACCAAAGGAAGGCTTTGGGTACAAGTGAACTCCCCAGGGGAGCCTTTATGCAGCCCCACATGCAACTGGACCCTCCGGATTCGCTGTTTCCGAGCAACCCTAAATATATCACTAGCCGGCATGGGAGAAGACTGAAATCCCGGGCCCCAGAAAACGCGTTGCAAACCCCTTTGGACCATCCAAAAGTGCCCCCAAAGGAAGGCTTTGGGTACAAGTGAACTCCCCAGGGGAGCCTTTACGCAGCCCCACATGCAACTGGACCCTCCGGGTTCGCTGTTCCTGAGCAAACCTAAACGTAGCCCTAGCCGTGATCGGAGACGAAAGAAAAATCAGGCCCCTGGAAATGCGTTCCGAGCCCTTTTCGCGACTCCAAAAGTGTCACGAAAGGAAGGCTTTGGGTACAAGAGAACTCCCCAGGGGAGCCTTTACGCAGCCCCACATGCAACTGGACCCTCCGAGTTCGATTTTTCCGAGCATCCCTAAACATAGCCTTAGCCGGCATCGAAGACGACTGAAAAATCAGACCCCAGGAAATGCGTTCCGAGCCCTTTTCGCCCATCCAAATGTGCCCCCAAAGGAAGACTATGGGTATAAGAGAACTCCCCAGGGGAGCCTTTACGCAGCCCCACATGCAACTGGACCCTCCGGGTTCGCTATTCCTCAACAAACCTAAACGTAGCCCTAGCCGTCATCGGAATCGACTGAAAAATCAGGCCCCAGGAAATGCATTGCAAGCCCCTTTGGACCATCTAAAAGTGCCCCCAAAGGAAGGCTTTGGGTACAAGTGAACTCCCCAGGGGAGCCTTTACGCAGCCCCACATGCAACTGGACCCTGCGGGTTCGCTGTTCCTGAGCAAACCTAAACGTAGCACTAGCCGTCATCGGAGACGAGTGAAAATCAGCCCCAGGAAATGCGTTCCGAGGCCTTTTCGCCCATCCAAATGTGCCCCCAAAGGAAGACTATGGGTATAAGAGAACTCCCCAGGGGAGCCTTTACGCAGCCCCACATGCAACTGGACCCTCCGGGTTCGCTGTTTCCGAGCATCCCTAAACATAGCCCTAGCCGGCATCGAAGACGACTGAAAAATCAGGCCCCAGGAAATGCGTTCCGAGCCCTTTTTGCCCATCCAAATGTGCCCCCAAAGGAAGGCTGTGGGTACAAGTGAACTCCCCAGGGGAGACTTTACGCAGCCCCACATGCAACTGGACCCTCCGGGTTCGCTGTTTCCGAGCATCCGTAAACATATCCCTAGCCGGCATGGGAGAAGACTGAAAACCCGGGCCCCAGAAAACGCGTTGCAAGCCCCTTTGGACTATCCAAAAGTGTCACCAAAGGAAGGCTTTGGGTACAAGAGAACTCCCCAGGGGAGCCTTTACGCAGCCCCACATGCAACTGGACCCTCCGAGTTCTATTTTTCCGAGCATCCCTAAACATAGCCCTAGCCGGCATCGAAGACGACTGAAAAATCAGGCCCCAGGAAATGCGTTGCGAGCCCTTTTCGCCCATCCAAAAGTTTCACCAAAGGAAGGCTTTGGGTACAAGAGAACTCCCCAGGGGAGCCTTTACGCAGCCCCACATGCAACTGGACCCTTCGGGTGCGATTTTTCCGAGCAACCCTAAATATATCACTAGCAGGCATAGGAGACGACTGAAAACCCGGGCCCCAGAAAACGCGTTGCAAGCCCCTTTGGACCATCCAAAAGTGTCACCAAAGGAAGGCTTTGGGTACAAGAGAACTCCCCAGGGGAGCCTTTACGCAGCCCCACATGCAACTGGACCCTCCGGGTTCGCTGTTTCCGAGCATCCCTAAACATAGCCCTAGCCGGCAGTGATGACGACTGAAAAATCAGGCCCCAGGAAATGCGTTACGAGGCCTTTTCGCCCATGCAAAAGTGTCACGAAAGGAAGGCTTTGGGTACAAGTGAACTCCCCAGGGGAGCCTTTACGCAGCCCCACATGCAACTGGACCCTCCTGGTTCGCTGTTTCCAAGCATCCCTAAACATAGCCCTAGCCGGCATCGAAGACGACTGAAAAATCAGGCCCCAGGAAATGCGTTGCGAGCGCTTTTCGCCCATCCAAAAGTGCCCCCAAAGGAAGGCTTTGGGTACAAGTGAACTCCCCAGGGGAGCCTTTACGCAGCCCCACATGCAACTGGACCCTGCGGGTTCAATTTTTCCGAGCAACCCTAAATATTTCACTAGCCGGCATGGGAGAAGACTGAAATCCCGGGCCCCAGAAAACGCGTTGCAAGCCCCTTTGGACCATCCAAAAGTGTCACCAAAGGAAGGCTTTGGGTACAAGTGAACTCCCCAGGGGAGCCTTTATGCAGCCCCACATGCAACTGGACCCTCCGGGTTCGCTGTTCCTGAGCAAACCTAAACGTAGCACTAGCCGTCATCGGAGACGAAAGAAAAATCAGGCCCCTGGAAATGCGTTCCGAGCCCTTTTCGCGACTCCAAAAGTGTCACGAAAGGAAGGCTTTGGGTACAAGAGAACTCCCCAGGGGAGCCTTTACGCAGCCCCACATGCAACTGGACCCTCCGGGTTCGCTGTTCCTGAGCAAACCTAAACGTAGCCCTAGCTGTCATCGGAGACGAATGAAAAATCAGGCCCCTGGAAATGCGTTGCGAGCCCTCTTCGCCCATCCAAAAGTGTCACCAAAAGAAGGCTTTGGGTACAAGAGAACTCCCCAGGGGAGCCTTTACGCAGCCCCACATGCAACTGGACCCTCCGAGTTCGATTTTTCCGAGCATCCCTAAACATAGCCTTAGCCGGCATCGAAGACGACTGAAAAATCAGACCGCAGGAAATGCGTTCCGAGCCCTTATCGCCCATCCAAAAGTGCCCCCAAAGGAAGACTATGGTTATAAGAGAACTCCCCAGGGGAGCCTTTACGCAGCCCCACATGCAACTGGACCCTCCGGGTTCGCTGTTCCTGAGAAAACCTAAACGTAGCACTAGCCGTCATCGGAGACGAGTGAAAATCAGGCCCCAGGAAATGCGTTCCGAGGCCTTTTAGCCCATCCAAATGTGCCCCCAAAGGAAGACTATGGGTATAAGAGAACTCCCCAGGGGAGCCTTTACACAGCCCCACATGCAACTGGACCCTCCGGGTTCGCTGTTTCCGAGCATCCCTAAACATAGCCCTAGCCGGCATCGAAGACGACTGAAAAATCAGGCCCCAGGAAATGCGTTGCGAGCCCTTTTCGCCCATCCAAAAGTGCCCCCAAAGGAAGGCATTGGGTACAAGTGAACTCCCCAGGGGAGCCTTTACGCAGCCCCACATGCAACTGGACCCTCCGGGTTCGCTGTTCCTGAGCAAACCTAAACGTAGCCCTAGCCGTCATCGGAGACGACTGAAAAATCAGGCCCTTGGAAATGCGTTGCGAGCCCCTTTGGACCATCCAAAAGTGCCCCCAAAGGAAGGCTTTGGATACAAGTGAACTCCCCAGGGGAGCCTTTACGCAGCCCCACATGCAACTGGACCCTGCGGGTTCAATTTTTCCGAGCAACCCTAAATATTTCACTAGCCGGCATGGGAGAAGACTGAAATCCCGGGCCCCAGAAAACGTTTTGCAAGCCCCTTTGGACCATCCAAAAGTGTCACCAAAGGAAGGCTTTGGGTACAAGTGAACTCCCCAGGGGAGCCTTTATGCAGCCCCACATGCAACTGGACCCTCCGGATTCGCTGTTTCCGAGCAACCCTAAATATATCACTAGCCGGCATGGGAGAAGACTGAAATCCCGGGCCCCAGAAAACGCGTTGCAAACCCCTTTGGACCATCCAAAAGTGCCCCCAAAGGAAGGCTTTGGATACAAGTGAACTCCCCAGGGGAGCCTTTACGCAGCCCCACATGCAACTGGACCCTCCGGGTTCGCTGTTCCTGAGCAAACCTAAACGTAGCCCTAGCCGTGATCGGAGACGAATGAAAAATCAGGCCCCTGGAAATGCGTTCCGAGCCCTTTTCACGACTCTAAAAGTGTCCCCAAAGGAAGGCTTTGGGTATAAGAGAACTCCCCAGGGGAGCCTTTACGCAGCCCCACATGCAACTGGACCCTCCGAGTTCGATTTTTCCGAGCATCCCTAAACATAGCCTTAGCCGGCATCGAAGACGACTGAAAAATCAGACCCCAGGAAATGCGTTCCGAGCCCTTTTCGCCCATCCAAAAGTGCCCCCAAAGGAAGACTATGGGTATAAGAGAACTCCCCAGGGGAGCCTTTACGCAGCCCCACATGCAACTGGACCCTCCGGGTTCGCTATTCCTCAACAAACCTAAACGTAGCCCTAGCCGTCATCGGAATCGACTGAAAAATCAGGCCCCAGGAAATGCATTGCGAGCCCCTTTGGACCATCCAAAAGTGCCCCCAAAGGAAGGCTTTGGATACAAGTGAACTCCCCAGGGGAGCCTTTACGCAGCCCCACATGCAACTGGACCCTCCGGGTTCGCTGTTTCCGAGCATCCGTAAACATATCCCTAGCCGGCATGGGAGAAGACTGAAAACCCGGGCCCCAGAAAACGCGTTGCAAGCCCCTTTGGACTATCCAAAAGTGTCACCAAAGGAAGACTTTGGGTACAAGAGAACTCCCCAGGGGAGCCTTTACGCAGCCCCACATGCAACTGGACCCTCCGAGTTCGATTTTTCCGAGCAACCCTAAATATATCACTAGCAGGCATAGGAGACGACTGAAAACCCGGGCCCCAGTAAATGCGTTCCGAGCCCCTTTGGACCATCCAAAAGTGTCACCAAAGGAAGGCTTTGGGTACAAGAGAACTCCCCAGGGGAGCCTTTACGCAGCCCCACATGCAACTGGACCCTCCGGGTTCGCTGTTTCTGAGCATCCCTAAACATAGCCCTAGCCGTCATCGAAGATGACTGAAAAATCAGGCCCCAGGAAATGCGTTACGAGCCCTTTTCGCCCATTCAAAAGTGCCCCCAAAGGAAGGCTTTGGGTACAAGAGAACTCCCCAGGGGAGCCTTTACGCAGCCCCACATGCAACTGGACCCTCCGGGTTCGCTGTTTCCGAGCATCCCTAAACATAGCCCTAGCCGGCATCAAAGACGACTGAAAAATCCGGCCCCAGGAAATGCGTTCCGAGCCCTTTTCGCCCATCCAAAAGTGCCCCCAAAGGAAGGCTTTGGGTACAAATGAACTCCCCAGGGGAGCCTTTACGCAGCCCCACATGCAACTGGACCCTCCGGGTTCGCTGTTTCCGAGCATCCCTAAACATAGCCCTAGCCGGCAGTGATGACGACTGCAAAATCAGGCCCCAGGAAATGCATTGCAAACCCCTTTGGACCATCTAAAAGTGCCCCCAAAGGAAGGCTTTGGGTACAAGTGAACTCCCCAGGGGAGCCTTTACGCAGCCCCACATGCAACTGAACCCTGCGGGTTCGCTGTTCCTGAGCAAACCTAAACGTAGCACTAGCCGTCATCGGAGACGAGTGAAAATCAGGCCCCTGGAAATGCGTTCCGAGGCCTTTTCGCCCATCCAAATGTGCCCCCAAAGGAAGACTATGGGTATAAGAGAACTCCCCAGGGGAGCCTTTACGCAGCCCCACATGCAACTGGACCCTCCGGGTTCGCTGTTTCCGAGCATCCCTAAACATAGCCCTAGCCGGCATCGAAGACGACTGAAAAATCAAGCCCCAGGAAATGCGTTGCGAGCCCTTTTCGCCCATCCAAAAGTGCCCCCAAAGGAAGGCTGTGGGTACAAGTGAACTCCCCAGGGGAGCCTTAACGCAGCCCCACATGCAACTGGACCCTCCGGGTTCGCTGTTCCTGAGCAAACCTAAACGTAGCCCTAGCCGTCATCGGAGATGACTGAAAAATCAGGCCCTTGGAAATGCGTTGCGAGCCCCTTTGGAGCATCCAAAAGTGCCCCCAAAGGAATGCTTTGAACACAAGTGAACTCCCCAGGGGAGCCTTTACGCAGCCCCACATGCAACTGGACCCTCGGCATTCGCTGTTTCTGAGCATCCCTAAACATAGCACTAGCCGTCATCGGAGACGAGTGAAAAATCAGGCCCCAGGAAATGCGTTGCGAGCCCCTTTGGAGCATCCAAAAGTGCCCCCAAAGGAATGCTTTGAACACAAGTGAACTCCCCAGGGGAGCCTTTACGCAGCCCCACATGCAACTGGACCCTCGGCGTTCGCTGTTTCCGAGCATCCCTAAACATAGCCCTAGCCGGCATCGATGACGACTGAAAAATCAGGCCCCCGGAAATGCGTTCCGAGCCCTTTTCGCCTATCCAAAAGTGCCCCCAAAGGAAGACTTTAGGTACAAGTGATCTCCCCAGGGGAGCCTTTACGCAGCCCCACATGCAACTGGACCCTTCGGGTTCGATTTTTCCGAGCAACCCTAAATATATCCCTAGCCGGCATGGGAGAAGACTGAAATCCCGGGCCCCAGAAAACGCGTTGCAAACCCCTTTGGACCATCCAAAAGTGCCCCCAAAGGAAGGCTGTGGGTACAAGTGAACTCCCCAGGGGAGCCTTTACGCAGCCCCACATGCAACTGGACCCTCCGGGTTCGCTGTTTCCGAGCATCCCTAAACATAGCCCTAGCCGGCATGGGAGAAGACTGAAAACCCGGGCCCCAGACAACGCGTTACGAGCCCTTTTCGCCCATCCAAAAGTGTCACGAAAGGAAGGCTGTGGGTACAAGTGAACTCCCCAGGGGAGCCTTTACGCAGCCCCACATGCAACTGGACCCTCCGGGTTCGCTGTTTCCGAGCATCCCTAAACATAGCCCTAGCCGGCATCGAAGACGACTGAAAAATCAGGCCCCAGGAAATGAGTTCCGAGCCCTTTTCGCCCATCCAAAAGTGCCCCCAAAGGAAGGCTTTGGGTACAAGTGAACTCCCCAGGGGAGCCTTTACGCAGCCCCACATGCAACTGGACCCTCCGGGTTCGTTGTTTCCGAGCATCCCTAAACATAGCCCTAGCCGACAGTGATGACGACTGAAAAATCAGGCCCAGGAAATGCGTTACGAGGCCTTTTCGCCCATGCAAAAGTGTCACGAAAGGAAGGCTTTGGGTACAAGTGAACTCCCCGGGGGAGCCTTTACGCAGCCCCACATGCAACTGGACCCTGCGGGTTCAATTTTTCCGAGCAACCCTAAATATTTCACTAGCCGGCATGGGAGAAGACTGAAATCCCGGGCCCCAGAAAACGTTTTGCAAGCCCCTTTGGACCATCCAAAAGTGTCACCAAAGGAAGGCTTTGGGTACAAGTGAACTCCCCAGGGGAGCCTTTATGCAGCCCCACATGCAACTGGACCCTCCGGATTCGCTGTTTCCGAGCAACCCTAAATATATCACTAGCCGGCATGGGAGAAGACTGAAATCCCGGGCCCCAGAAAACGCGTTGCAAACCCCTTTGGACCATCCAAAAGTGCCCCCAAAGGAAGGCTTTGGGTACAAGTGAACTCCCCAGGGGAGCCTTTACGCAGCCCCACATGCAACTGGACCCTCCGGGTTCGCTGTTCCTGAGCAAACCTAAACGTAGCCCTAGCCGTGATCGGAGACGAATGAAAAATCAGGCCCCTGGAAATGCGTTCCGAGCCCTTTTCGCGACTCTAAAAGTGTCCCCAAAGGAAGGCTTTGGGTACAAGAGAACTCCCCAGGGGAGCCTTTACGCAGCCCCACATGCAACTGGACCCTCCGAGTTCGATTTTTCCGAGCATCCCTAAACATAGCCTTAGCCGGCATCGAAGACGACTGAAAAATCAGACCCCAGGAAATGCGTTCCGAGCCCTTTTCGCCCATCCAAAAGTGCCCCCAAAGGAAGACTATGGGTATAAGAGAACTCCCCAGGGGAGCCTTTACGCAGCCCCACATGCAACTGGACCCTCCGGGTTCGCTGTTCCTGAGCAAACCTAAACGTAGCACTAGCCGTCATCGGAGACGAGTGAAAATCAGGCCCCAGGAAATGCGTTCCGAGGCCTTTTAGCCCATCCAAATGTGCCCCCAAAGGAAGACTATGGGTATAAGAGAACTCCCCAGGGGAGCCTTTACGCAGCCCCACATGTAACTGGACCCTCCGGGTTCGCTGTTCCTGAGCAAACCTAAACATAGCCTTAGCCGGCATCGAAGACGAATGAAAAATCAGACCCCAGGAAATGCGTTGCGAGCCCTTTTCGCCCATCCAAAAGTGCCCCCAAAGGAAGACTATGGGTATAAGAGAACTCCCCAGGGGAGCCTTTACGCAGCCCCACATGCAACTGGACCCTCCGGGTTCGCTGTTCCTGAGCAAACCTAAACGTAGCACTAGCCGTCATCGGAGACGAGTGAAAATCAGGCCCCAGGAAATGCGTTCCGAGGCCTTTTAGCCCATCCAAATGTGCCCCCAAAGGAAGACTATGGGTATAAGAGAACTCCCCAGGGGAGCCTTTACGCAGCCCCACATGCAACTGGACCCTCCGGGTTCGCTGTTCCTGAGCAAACCTAAACATAGCCTTAGCCGGCATCGAAGACGACTGAAAAATCAGACCCCAGGAAATGCGTTGCGAGCCCTTTTCGCCCATCCAAAAGTGCCCCCAAAGGAAGGCTTTGGGTACAAGTGAACTCCCCAGGGGAGCCTTAACGCAGCCCCACATGCAACTGGACCCTCCGGGTTCGCTGTTCCTGAGCAAACCTAAACGTAGCCCTAGCCGTCATCGGAGACGACTGAAAAATCAGGCCCTTGGAAATGCGTTGCGAGCCCCTTTGGACCATCCAAAAGTGCCCCCAAAGGAAGACTTTGGGTACAAGAGAACTCCCCAGGGGAGCCTTTACGCAGCCCCACATGCAACTGGACCCTCCGAGTTCGATTTTTCCGAGCATCCCTAAACATAGCCCTAGCCGGCATCGAAGACGACTGAAAAATCAGGCCCCAGGAAATGCGTTGCGAGCCCTTTTCGCCCATCCAAAAGTTTCACCAAAGGAAGGCTTTGGGTACAAGAGAACTCCCCAGGGGAGCCTTTACGCAGCCCCACATGCAACTGGACCCTTCGGGTGCGATTTTTCCGAGCAACCCTAAATATATCACTAGCAGGCATGGGAGAAGACTGAAATCCCAGGCGCCAGAAAACGCGTTGCAAACCCCTTTGGACCATCCAAAAGTGCCCCCAAAGGAAGGCTTTGGGTACAAGTGAACTCCCCAGGGGAGACTTTACGCAGCCCCACATGCAACTGGACCCTCCGGGTTCGCTGTTCCTGAGCAAACCTAAACGTAGCCCTAGCCGTTATCGGAGACGAATGAAAAATCAGGCCCCTGGAAATGCGTTGCGAGCCCTTTTCGCCCATTCAAAAGTGTCACCAAAAGAATGATTTGGGTACAAGAGAACTCCCCAGGGGAGCCTTTACGCAGCCCCACATGCAACTGGACCCTCCGAGTTCGATTTTTCCGAGCATCCCTAAACATAGCCTTAGCCGGCATCGAAGACGACTGAAAAATCAGACCCCAGGAAATGCGTTCCGAGCCCTTTTCGCCCATCCAAAAGTGCCCCCAAAGGAAGACTATGGGTATAAGAGAACTCCCCAGGGGAGCCTTTACGCAGCCCCACATGCAACTGGACCCTCCGGGTTCGCTATTCCTCAACAAACCTAAACGTAGCCCTAGCCATCATCGGAATCGACTGAAAAATCAGGCCCCAGGAAATGCATTGCGAGCCCCTTTGGACCATCGAAAAGTGCCCCCAAAGGAAGGCTGTGGGTACAAGTGAACTCGCCAGGGGAGACTTTACGCAGCCCCACATGCAACTGGACGCTCCGGGTTCGCTGTTCCTGAGCAAACCTAAACGTAGCCCTTGCCGACATCGGAGACGAATGAAAAATCAGGCCCCAGGAAATGCATTGCGAGCCCCTTTGGACCATCCAAAAGTGCACCCAAAGGAAGGCTTTGGATACAAGTGAACTCCCCAGGGGAGCCTTTACGCAGCCCCACATGCAACTGGACCCTCCGGGTTCGCTGTTTCCGAGCATCCGTAAACATATCCCTAGCCGGCATGGGAGAAGACTGAAAACCCGGGCCCCAGAAAACGCGTTGCAAGCCCCTTTGGACTATCCAAAAGTGTCACCAAAGGAAGACTTTGGGTACAAATGAACTCCCCAGGGGAGCCTTTACGCAGCCCCACATGCAACTGGACCCTCGGCATTCGCTGTTTCTGAGCATCCCTAAACATAGCACTAGCCGTCATCGGAGACGAGTGAAAAATCAGGCCCCAGGAAATGCGTTGCGAGCCCCTTTGGAGCATCCAAAAGTGCCCCCAAAGGAATGCTTTGAACACAAGTGAACTCCCCAGGGGAGCCTTTACGCAGCCCCACATGCAACTGGACCCTCGGCGTTCGCTGTTTCCGAGCATCCCTAAACATAGCCCTAGCCGGCATCGATGACGACTGAAAAATCAGGCCCCCGGAAATGCGTTCCGAGCCCTTTTCGCCTATCCAAAAGTGCCCCCAAAGGAAGACTTTAGGTACAAGTGATCTCCCCAGGGGAGCCTTTACGCAGCCCCACATGCAACTGGACCCTTCGGGTTCGATTTTTCCGAGCAACCCTAAATATATCCCTAGCCGGCATGGGAGAAGACTGAAAACCCGGGCCCCAGAAAACGCGTTGCAAGCCCCTTTGGACCATCCAAACGTGTCACCAAAGGAAGGCTTTGGGTACAAGTGAACTCCCCAGGGGAGCCTTTACGCAGCCCCACATGCAACTGGACCCTCCGGGTTCGCTGTTTCCGAGCATCCCTAAACATAGCCCTAGCCGGCATGGGAGAAGACTGAAAACCCGGGCCCCAGAAAACGCGTTACGAGCCCTTTTCGCCCATCCAAAAGTGTCACGAAAGGAAGGCTTTGGGTACAAGAGAACTCCCCAGGGGAGCCTTTACGCAGCCCCACATGCAACTGGACCCTCCGGGTTCGCTGTTTCCGAGCATCCCTAAACATAGCCCTAGCCGGCATCGAAGACGACTGAAAAATCAGGCCCCAGGAAATGAGTTCCGAGCCCTTTTCGCCCATCCAAAAGTGCCCCCAAAGGAAGGCTTTGGGTACAAGTGAACTCCCCAGGGGAGCCTTTACGCAGCCCCACATGCAACTGGACACTCCGGATTCGCTGTTTCGGAGCAACCCTAAATATATCACTAGCCGGCATGGGAGAAGACTGAAATCCCAGGCCCCAGAAAACGCGTTGCAAACCCCTTTGGACCATCCAAAAGTGCCCCCAAAGGAAGGCTTTGGGTACAAGTGAACTCCCCAGGGGAGCCTTTACGCAGCCCCACATGCAACTGGACCCTCCGGGTTCGCTGTTCCTGAGCAAACCTAAACGTAGCCCTAGACGTCATCGGAGACGAATGAAAAATCAGGCCCCTGGAAATGCGTTGCGAGCCCTTTTCGCCCATCCAAAAGTGTCACCAAAAGAAGGCTTTGGGTACAAGAGAACTCCCCAGGGGAGCCTTTACGCAGCCCCACATGCAACTGGACCCTCCGGGTTCGCTGTTTCCGAGCATCCCTAAACATAGCCTTAGCCGGCATCGAAGACGACTGAAAAATCAGACCCCAGGAAATGCGTTCCGAGCCCTTTTCGCCCATCCAAAAGTGCCCCCAAAGGAAGACTATGGGTATAAGAGAACTCCCCAGGGGAGCCTTTACGCAGCCCCACATGCAACTGGACCCTCCGGGTTCGCTATTCCTCAACAAACCTAAACGTAGCCCTAGCCGTCATCGGAATCGACTGAAAAATCAGGCCCCAGGAAATGCATTGCAAGCCCCTTTGGACCATCTAAAAGTGCCCCCAAAGGAAGGCTTTGGGTACAAGTGAACTCCCCAGGGGAGCCTTTACGCAGCCCCACATGCAACTGGACCCTGCGGGTTCGCTGTTCCTGAGCAAACCTAAACGTAGCACTAGCCGTCATCGGAGACGAGTGAAAATCAGCCCCAGGAAATGCGTTCCGAGGCCTTTTCGCCCATCCAAATGTGCCCCCAAAGGAAGACTATGGGTATAAGAGAACTCCCCAGGGGAGCCTTTACGCAGCCCCACATGCAACTGGACCCTCCGGGTTCACTGTTTCCGAGCATCCCTAAACATAGCCCTAGCCGGCATCGATGACGACTGAAAAATCAGGCCCCAGGAAATGCGTTCCGAGCCCTTTTCGCCCATCCAAAAGTGCCCCCAAAGGAAGACTTTAGGTACAAGTGATCTCCCCAGGGGAGCCTTTACGCAGCCCCACATGCAACTGGACCCTTCGGGTTCGATTTTTCCGAGCAACCCTAAATATATCCCTAGCCGGCATGGGAGAAGACTGAAAACCCGGGCCCCAGAAAACGCGTTGCAAGCCCCTTTGGACCATCCAAAAGTGTCACCAAAGGAAGGCTTTGGGTACAAGTGAACTCCCCAGGGGAGCCTTTACGCAGCCCCACATGCAACTGGACCCTCCGGGTTCGCTGTTCCTCAGCAAGCCTAAACGTAGCCCTAGCCGTCATCGGAGACGAATGAAAAATCAGGCCCCAGGAAATGCATTGCGAGCCCCTTTGGACCATCCAAAAGTGCCCCCAAAGGAAGGCTTTGGATACAAGTGAACTCCACAGGGGAGCCTTTACGCAGCCCCACATGCAACTGGACCCTCCGGGTTCGCTGTTTCCGAGCATCCGTAAACATATCCCTAGCCGGCATGGGAGAAGACTGAAAACCCGGGCCCCAGAAAACGCGTTGCAAGCCCCTTTGGACTATCCGAAAGTGTCACCAAAGGAAGGCTTTGGATACAAGTGAACTCCCCAGGGGAGCCTTTACGCAGCCCCACATGCAACTGGACCCTCCGGGTTCGCTGTTTCCGAGCATCCGTAAACATATCCCTAGCCGGCATGGGAGAAGACTGAAAACCCGGGCCCCAGAAAACGCGTTGCAAGCCCCTTTGGACTATCCAAAAGTGTCACCAAAGGAAGACTTTGGGTACAAGAGAACTCCCCAGGGGAGCCTTTACGCAGCCCCACATGCAACTGGACCCTCCTGGTTCGCTGTTTCCAAGCATCCCTAAACATAGCCCTAGCCAGCATCGAAGACGACTGAAAAATCAGGCCCCAGGAAATGCGTTGCGAGCCCTTTTCGCCCACCCAAAAGTTTCACCAAAGGAAGGCTTTGGGTACAAGAGAACTCCCCAGGGGAGCCTTTACGCAGCCCCACATGCAACTGGACCCTTCGGGTTCGATTTTTCCGAGCAACCCTAAATATATCACTAGCAGGCATAGGAGACGACTGAAAACCCGGGCCCCAGAAAATGCGTTGCAAGCCCCTTTGGACTATCCAAAAGTGTCACCAAAGGAAGGCTTTGGGTACAAGAGAACTCCCCAGGGGAGCCTTTACGCAGCCCCACATGCAACTGGACCCTCCGGGTTCGCTGTTTCCGAGCATCCCTAAACATAGCCCTAGCCGGCAGTGATGACGACTGAAAAATCAGGCCCCAGGAAATGCGTTACGAGGCCTTTTCGCCCATGCAAAAGTGTCACGAAAGGAAGGCTTTGGGTACAAGTGAACTCCCCAGGGGAGCCTTTACGCAGCCCCACATGCAATTGGACCCTCCGGGTTCGCTGTTTCCAAGCATCCCTAAACATAGCCCTAGCCGGCATCGAAGACGACTGAAAAATCATGCCCCAAGAAATGCGTTGCGAGCCCTTTTCGCCCATCCAAAAGTGCCACCAAAGGAAGGCTTTGGGTACAAGTGAACTCCCCAGGGGAGCCTTTACGCAGCCCCACATGCAACTGGACCCTTCGGGTGCGATTTTTCCGAGCAACCCTAAATATATCACTAGCAGGCATGGGAGAAGACTGAAATCCCAGGCGCCAGAAAACGCGTTGCAAACCCCTTTGGACCATCCAAAAGTGCCCCCAAAGGAAGGCTTTGGGTACAAGTGAACTCCCCAGGGGAGACTTTACGCAGCCCCACATGCAACTGGACCCTCCGGGTTCGCTGTTCCTGAGCAAACCTAAACGTAGCCCTAGCCGTTATCGGAGACGAATGAAAAATCAGGCCCTTGGAAATGCGTTGCGAGCCCTTTTCGCCCATTCAAAAGTGTCACCAAAAGAATGATTTGGGTACAATTGAACTCCCCAGGGGAGCCTTTACGCAGCCCCACATGCAACTGGACCCTCCGAGTTCGATTTTTCCGAGCATCCCTAAACATAGCCTTAGCCGGCATCGAAGACGACTGAAAAATCAGACCCCAGGAAATACGTTCCGAGCCCTTTTCGCCCATCCAAAAGTGCCCCCAAAGGAAGACTATGGGTATAAGAGAACTCCCCAGGGGAGCCTTTACGCAGCCCCACATGCAACTGGACCCTCCGGGTTCGCTATTCCTCAACAAACCTAAACGTAGCCCTAGCCGTCATCGGAATCGACTGAAAAATCAGGCCCCAGGAAATGCATTGCGAGCCCCTTTGGACCATCGAAAAATGCCCCCAAAGGAAGGCTGTGGGTACAAGTGAACTCGCCAGGGGAGACTTTACGCAGCCCCACATGCAACTGGACGCTCCGGGTTCGCTGTTCCTGAGCAAACCTAAACGTAGCCCTTGCCGACATCGGAGACGAATGAAAAATCAGGCCCCAGGAAATGCATTGCGAGCCCCTTTGGACCATCCAAAAGTGCACCCAAAGGAAGGCTTTGGATACAAGTGAACTCCCCAGGGGAGCCTTTACGCAGCCCCACATGCAACTGGACCCTCCGGGTTCGCTGTTTCCGAGCATCCGTAAACATATCCCTAGCCGGCATGGGAGAAGACTGAAAACCCGGGCCCCAGAAAAGGCGTTGCAAGCCCCTTTGGACTATCCAAAAGTGTCACCAAAGGAAGACTTTGGGTACAAGAGAACTCCCCAGGGGAGCCTTTACGCAGCCCCACATGCAACTGGACCCTCCGGGTTCGCTGTTTCTGAGCATCCCTAAACATAGCCCTAGCCGTCATCGAAGATGACTGAAAAATCAGGCCCCAGGAAATGCGTTCCGAGCCCTTTTCGCCCATTCAAAAGTGCCCCCAAAGGAAGGCTTTGGGTACAAGAGAACTCCCCAGGGGAGCCTTTACGCAGCCCCACATGCAACTGGACCCTCCGGGTTCGCTGTTTCCGAGCATCCCTAAACATAGCCCTAGCCGGCATCAAAGACGACTGAAAAATCCGGCCCCAGGAAATGCGTTCCGAGCCCTTTTCGCCCATCCAAAAGTGCCCCCAAAGGAAGGCTTTGGGTACAAATGAACTCCCCAGGGGAGCCTTTACGCAGCCCCACATGCAACTGGACCCTCTGGGTTCGCTGTTTCCGAGCATCCCTAAACATAGCCCTAGCCAGCAGTGATGACGACTGAAAAATCAGGCCCCAGGAAATGCATTGCAAGCCCCTTTGGACCATCTAAAAGTGCCCCCAAAGGAAGGCTTTGGGTACAAGTGAACTCCCCAGGGGAGCCTTTACGCAGCCCCACATGCAACTGAACCCTGCGGGTTCGATTTTTCCTGAGCAAACCTAAACGTAGCACTAGCCGTCATCGGAGACGAGTGAAAATCAGGCCCCTGGAAATGCGTTCCGAGGCCTTTTCGCCCATCCAAATGTGCCCCCAAAGGAAGACTATGGGTATAAGAGAACTCCCCAGGGGAGCCTTTACGCAGCCCCACATGCAACTGGACCCTCCGGGTTCGCTGTTTCCGAGCATCCCTAAACATAGCCCTAGCCGGCATCGAAGATGACTGAAAAATCAGGCCCCAGGAAATGCGTTGCGAGCCCTTTTCGCCCATCCAAAAGTGCCCCCAAAGGAAGGCTGTGGGTACAAGTGAACTCCCCAGGGGAGCCTTAACGCAGCCCCACATGCAACTGGACCCTCCGGGTTCGCTGTTCCTGAGCAAACCTAAACGTAGCCCTAGCCGTAATCGGAGATGACTGAAAAATCAGGCCCTTGGAAATGCGTTGCGAGCCCCTTTGGAGCATCCAAAAGTGCCCCCAAAGGAATGCTTTGAACACAAGTGAACTCCCCAGGGGAGCCTTTACGCAGCCCCACATGCAACTGGACCCTCGGCATTCGCTGTTTCTGAGCATCCCTAAACATAGCACTAGCCGTCATCGGAGACGAGTGAAAAATCAGGCCCCAGGAAATGCGTTGCGAGCCCCTTTGGAGCATCCAAAAGTGCCCCCAAAGGAATGCTTTGAACACAAGTGAACTCCCCAGGGGAGCCTTTACGCAGCCCCACATGCAACTGGACCCTCGGCGTTCGCTGTTTCCGAGCATCCCTAAACATAGCCCTAGCCGGCATCGATGACGACTGAAAAATCAGGCCCCCGGAAATGCGTTCCGAGCCCTTTTCGCCTATCCAAAAGTGCCCCCAAAGGAAGACTTTAGGTACAAGTGATCTCCCCAGGGGAGCCTTTACGCAGCCCCACATGCAACTGGACCCTTCGGGTTCGATTTTTCCGAGCAACCCTAAATATATCCCTAGCCGGCATGGGAGAAGACTGAAAACCCGGGCCCCAGAAAACGCGTTGCAAGCCCCTTTGGACCATCCAAACGTGTCACCAAAGGAAGGCTTTGGGTACAAGTGAACTCCCCAGGGGAGCCTTTACGCAGCCCCACATGCAACTGGACCCTCCGGGTTCGCTGTTTCCGAGCATCCCTAAACATAGCCCTAGCCGGCATGGGAGAAGACTGAAAACCCGGGCCCCAGAAAACGCGTTACGAGCCCTTTTCGCCCATCCAAAAGTGTCACGAAAGGAAGGCTTTGGGTACAAGTGAACTCCCCAGGGGAGCCTTTACGCAGCCCCACATGCAACTGGACCCTCCGGGTTCGCTGTTTCCGAGCATCCCTAAACATAGCCCTAGCCGGCATCGAAGACGACTGAAAAATCAGGCCCCAGGAAATGAGTTCCGAGCCCTTTTCGCCCATCCAAAAGTGCCCCCAAAGGAAGGCTTTGGGTACAAGTGAACTCCCCAGGGGAGCCTTTACGCAGCCCCACATGCAACTGGACACTCCGGATTCGCTGTTTCGGAGCAACCCTAAATATATCACTAGCCGGCATGGGAGAAGACTGAAATCCCAGGCCCCAGAAAACGCGTTGCAAACCCCTTTGGACCATCCAAAAGTGCCCCCAAAGGAAGGCTTAGGGTACAAGTGAACTCCCCAGGGGAGCCTTTACGCAGCCCCACATGCAACTGGACCCTCCGGGTTCGCTGTTCCTGAGCAAACCTAAACGTAGCCCTAGACGTCATCGGAGACGAATGAAAAATCAGGCCCCTGGAAATGCGTTGCGAGCCCTTTTCGCCCATCCAAAAGTGTCACCAAAAGAAGGCTTTGGGTACAAGAGAACTCCCCAGGGGAGCCTTTACGCAGCCCCACATGCAACTGGACCCTCCGAGTTCAATTTTTCCGAGCATCCCTAAACATAGCCTTAGCCGGCATCGAAGACGACTGAAAAATCAGACCCCAGGAAATGCGTTCCGAGCCCTTTTCGCCCATCCAAAAGTGCCCCCAAAGGAAGACTATGGGTATAAGAGAACTCCCCAGGGGAGCCTTTACGCAGCCCCACATGCAACTGGACCCTCCGGGTTCGCTATTCCTCAACAAACCTAAACGTAGCCCTAGCCGTCATCGGAATCGACTGAAAAATCAGGCCCCAGGAAATGCATTGCAAGCCCCTTTGGACCATCTAAAAGTGCCCCCAAAGGAAGGCTTTGGGTACAAGTGAACTCCCCAGGGGAGCCTTTACGCAGCCCCACATGCAACTGGACCCTGCGGGTTCGCTGTTCCTGAGCAAACCTAAACGTAGCACTAGCCGTCATCGGAGACGAGTGAAAATCAGCCCCAGGAAATGCGTTCCGAGGCCTTTTCGCCCATCCAAATGTGCCCCCAAAGGAAGACTATGGGTATAAGAGAACTCCCCAGGGGAGCCTTTACGCAGCCCCACATGCAACTGGACCCTCCGGGTTCACTGTTTCCGAGCATCCCTAAACATAGCCCTAGCCGGCATCGATGACGACTGAAAAATCAGGCCCCAGGAAATGCGTTCCGAGCCCTTTTCGCCTATCCAAAAGTGCCCCCAAAGGAAGACTTTAGGTACAAGTGATCTCCCCAGGGGAGCCTTTACGCAGCCCCACATGCAACTGGACCCTTCGGGTTCGATTTTTCCGAGCAACCCTAAATATATCCCTAGCCGGCATGGGAGAAGACTGAAAACCCGGGCCCCAGAAAACGCGTTGCAAGCCCCTTTGGACCATCCAAAAGTGTCACCAAAGGAAGGCTTTGGGTACAAGTGAACTCCCCAGGGGAGCCTTTACGCAGCCCCACATGCAACTGGACCCTCCGGGTTCGCTGTTCCTCAGCAAGCCTAAACGTAGCCCTAGCCGTCATCGGAGACGAATGAAAAATCAGGCCCCAGGAAATGCATTGCGAGCCCCTTTGGACCATCCAAAAGTACCCCCAAAGGAAGGCTTTGGATACAAGTGAACTCCCCAGGGGAGCCTTTACGCAGCCCCACATGCAACTGGACCCTCCGGGTTCGCTGTTTCCGAGCATCCGTAAACATATCCCTAGCCGGCATGGGAGAAGACTGAAAACCCGGGCCCCAGAAAACGCGTTGCAAGCCCCTTTGGACTATCCGAAAGTGTCACCAAAGGAAGGCTTTGGATACAAGTGAACTCCCCAGGGGAGCCTTTACGCAGCCCCACATGCAACTGGACCCTCCGGGTTCGCTGTTTCCGAGCATCCGTAAACATATCCCTAGCCGGCATGGGAGAAGACTGAAAACCCGGGCCCCAGAAAACGCGTTGCAAGCCCCTTTGGACTATCCAAAAGTGTCACCAAAGGAAGACTTTGGGTACAAGAGAACTCCCCAGGGGAGCCTTTACGCAGCCCCACATGCAACTGGACCCTCCTGGTTCGCTGTTTCCAAGCATCCCTAAACATAGCCCTAGCCAGCATCGAAGACGACTGAAAAATCAGGCCCCAGGAAATGCGTTGCGAGCCCTTTTCGCCCATCCAAAAGTTTCACCAAAGGAAGGCTTTGGGTACAAGAGAACTCCCCAGGGGAGCCTTTACGCAGCCCCACATGCAACTGGACCCTTCGGGTTCGATTTTTCCGAGCAACCCTAAATATATCACTAGCAGGCATAGGAGACGACTGAAAACCCGGGCCCCAGAAAACGCGTTGCAAGCCCCTTTGGACCATCCAAAAGTGTCACCAAAGGAAGGCTTTGGGTACAAGAGAACTCCCCAGGGGAGCCTTTACGCAGCCCCACATGCAACTGGACCCTCCGGGTTCGCTGTTTCTGAGCATCCCTAAACATAGCCCTAGCCGTCATCGAAGACGACTGAAAAATCAGGCCCCAGGAAATGCGTTACGAGCCCTTTTCGCCCATCCAAAAGTGCCCCCAAAGGAAGGCTTTGGGTACAAGAGAACTCCCCAGGGGAGCCTTTACGCAGCCCCACATGCAACTGGACCCTCCGGGTTCGCTGTTTCCGAGCATCCCTAAACATAGCCCTAGCCGGCATCGAAGACGACTGAAAAATCCGGCCCCAGGAAATGCGTTCCAAGCCCTTTTCGCCCATCCAAAAGTGCCCCCAAAGGAAGGCTTTGGGTACAAATGAACTCCCCAGGGGAGCCTTTACGCAGCCCCACATGCAACTGGACCCTCCGGGTTCGCTGTTTCCGAGCATCCCTAAACATAGCCCTAGCCGGCAGTGATGACGACTGAAAAATCAGGCCCCAGGAAATGCGTTACGAGGCCTTTTCGCCCATGCAAAAGTGTCACGAAAGGAAGGCTTTGGGTACAAGTGAACTCCCCAGGGGAGCCTTTACGCAGCCCCACATGCAATTGGACCCTCCGGGTTCGCTGTTTCCAAGCATCCCTAAACATAGCCCTAGCCGGCATCGAAGACGACTGAAAAATCATGCCCCAAGAAATGCGTTGCGAGCCCTTTTCGCCCATCCAAAAGTGCCACCAAAGGAAGGCTTTGGGTACAAGTGAACTCCCCAGGGGAGCCTTTACGCAGCCCCACATGCAACTGGACCCTCCGGGTTCGCTGTTCCTGAGCAAACCTAAACGTAGCCCTAGCCGTCATCGGAGACGAATGAAAAATCAGGCCCCTGGAAATGCGTTCCGAGCCCTTTTCGCGACTCCAAAAGTGTCACCAAAAGAAGGCTTTGGGTACAAGAGAACTCCCCAGGGGAGCCTTTACGCAGCCCCACATGCAACTGGACCCTCCGAGTTCGATTTTTCCGAGCATCCCTAAACATATCCTTAGCCGGCATCGAAGACGACTGAAAAATCAGACCCCAGGAAATGCGTTCCGAGCCCTTATCGCCCATCCAAAAGTGCCCCCAAAGGAAGACTATGGGTATAAGAGAACTCCCCAGGGGAGCCTTTACGCAGCCCCACATGCAACTGGACCCTCCGGGTTCGCTATTCCTCAACAAACCTAAACGTAGCCCTAGCCGTCATCGGAATCGACTGAAAAATCAGGCCCCTGGAAATGCATTGCAAGCCCCTTTGGACCATCTAAAAGTGCCCCCAAAGGAAGGCTTTGGGTACAAGTGAACTCCCCAGGGGAGCCTTTACGCAGCCCCACATGCAACTGGACCCTGCGGGTTCGCTGTTCCTGAGCAAACCTAAACGTAGCACTAGCCGTCATCGGAGACGAGTGAAAATCAGCCCCAGGAAATGCGTTCCGAGGCCTTTTCGCCCATCCAAATGTGCCCCCAAAGGAAGACTATGGGTATAAGAGAACTCCCCAGGGGAGCCTTTACGCAGCCCCACATGCAACTGGACCCTCCGGGTTCGCTGTTTCCGAGCATCCGTAAACACAGCCCTAGCCGGCATCGAAGACGACTGAAAAATCAGGCCCCAGGAAATGCGTTCCGAGCCCTTTTCGCCCATCCAAATGTGCCCCCAATGGAAGGCTGTGGGTACAAGTGAACTCCCCAGGGGAGACTTTACGCAGCCCCACATGCAACTGGACGCTCCGGGTTCGCTGTTCCTGAGCAAACCTAAACGTAGCCCTAGCCGTCATCGGAGACGAATGAAAAATCAGGCCCCAGGAAATGCATTGCGAGCCCCTTTGGACCATCCAAAAGTGCCCGCAAAGGAAGGCTTTGGATACAAGTGAACTCCCCAGGGGAGCCTTTACGCAGCCCCACATGCAACTGGACCCTCCGGGTTCGCTGTTTCCGAGCATCCGTAAACATATCCCTAGCCGGCATGGGAGAAGACTGAAAACCCGGGCCCCAGAAAACGCGTTGCAAGCCCCTTTGGACCATCCAAAAGTGTCACCAAAGGAAGGCTTTGGGTACAAGAGAACTCCCCAGGGGAGCCTTTACGCAGCCCCACATGCAACTGGACCCTCCGAGTTCGATTTTTCCGAGCATCCCTAAACATAGCCCTAGCCGGCATCGAAGACGACTGAAAAATCAGGCCCCAGGAAATGCGTTGCGAGCCCTTTTCGCCCATCCAAAAGTTTCACCAAAGGAAGGCTTTGGGTACAAGAGAACTCCCCAGGGGAGCCTTTACGCAGCCCCACATGCAACGGGACCCTTTGGGTTCGATTTTTCCGAGCAACCCTAAATATATCACTAGCAGGCATAGGAGACGACTGAAAACCCGGGCCCCAGAAAACGCGTTGCAAGCCCCTTTGGATCATCCAAAAGTGTCACCAAAGGAAGGCTTTGGGTACAAGAGAACTCCCCAGGGGAGCCTTTACGCAGCCCCACATGCAACTGGACCCTCCGGGTTCGCTGTTTCTGAGCATCCCTAAACATAGCCCTAGCCGTCATCGAAGACGACTGAAAAATCAGGCCCCAGGAAATGCGTTACGAGCCCTTTTCGCCCATCCAAAAGTGCCCCCAAAGGAAGGCTTTGGGTACAAGAGAACTCCCCAGGGGAGCCTTTACGCAGCCCCACATGCAACTGGACCCTCCGCGTTCGCTGTTTCCGAGCATCCCTAAACATAGCCCTAGCCGGCATCGAAGACGACTGAAAAATCCGGCCCCAGGAAATGCGTTCCGAGCCCTTTTCGCCCATCCAAAAGTGCCCCCAATGGAAGACTATGGGTATAAGAGAACTCCCCAGGGGAGCCTTTACGCAGCCCCACATGCAACTGGACCCTCCGGGTTCGCTGTTTCCGAGCATCCCTAAACATAGCCCTAGCCGGCATCGAAGACGACTGAAAAATCAGGCCCCAGGAAATGCGTTGCGAGCCCTTTTCGCCCATCCAAAAGTGCCCCCAAAGGAAGGCTGTGGGTACAAGTGAACTCCCCAGGGGAGCCTTTACGCAGCCCCACATGCAACTGGACACTCCGGATTCGCTGTTTCGGAGCAACCCTAAATATATCACTAGCCGGCATGGGAGAAGACTGAAATCCCAGGCCCCAGAAAACGCCTTGCAAACCCCTTTGGACCATCCAAAAGTGCCCCCAAAGGAAGGCTTTGGGTACAAGTGAACTCCCCAGGGGAGCCTTTACGCAGCCCCACATGCAACTGGACCCTCCGGGTTCGCTGTTCCTGAGCAAACCTAAACGTAGCCCTAGACGTCATCGGAGACGAATGAAAAATCAGGCCCCTGGAAATGCGTTGCGAGCCCTTTTCGCCCATCCAAAAGTGTCACCAAAAGAAGGCTTTGGGTACAAGAGAACTCCCCAGGGGAGCCTTTACGCAGCCCCACATGCAACTGGACCCTCCGAGTTCAATTTTTCCGAGCATCCCTAAACATAGCCTTAGCCGGCATCGAAGACGACTGAAAACTCAGACCCCAGGAAATGCGTTCCGAGCCCTTTTCGCCCATCCAAAAGTGCCCCCAAAGGAAGACTATGGGTATAAGAGAACTCCCCAGGGGAGCCTTTACGCAGCCCCACATGCAACTGGACCCTCCGGGTTCGCTATTCCTCAACAAACCTAAACGTAGCCCTAGCCGTCATCGGAATCGACTGAAAAATCAGGCCCCAGGAAATGCATTGCAAGCCCCTTTGGACCATCTAAAAGTGTCCCCAAAGGAAGGCTTTGGGTACAAGTGAACTCCCCAGGGGAGCCTTTACGCAGCCCCACATGCAACTGGACCCTTCGGGTTCGATTTTTCCGAGCAACCCTAAATATATCACTAGCAGGCATAGGAGACGACTGAAAACCCGGGCCCCAGAAAACGCGTTGCAAGCCCCTTTGGACCATCCAAAAGTGTCACCAAAGGAAGGCTTTGGGTACAAGAGAACTCCCCAGGGGAGCCTTTACGCAGCCCCACATGCAACTGGACCCTCCGGGTTCGCTGTTTCTGAGCATCCCTAAACATAGCCCTAGCCGTCATCGAAGACGACTGAAAAATCAGGCCCCAGGAAATGCGTTACGAGCCCTTTTCGCCCATCCAAAAGTGCCCCCAAAGGAAGGCTTTGGGTACAAGAGAACTCCCCAGGGGAGCCTTTACGCAGCCCCACATGCAACTGGACCCTCCGGGTTCGCTGTTTCCGAGCATCCCTAAACATAGCCCTAGCCGGCATCGAAGACGACTGAAAAATCCGGCCCCAGGAAATGCGTTCCAAGCCCTTTTCGCCCATCCAAAAGTGCCCCCAAAGGAAGGCTTTGGGTACAAATGAACTCCCCAGGGGAGCCTTTACGCAGCCCCACATGCAACTGGACCCTCCGGGTTCGCTGTTTCCGAGCATCCCTAAACATAGCCCTAGCCGGCAGTGATGACGACTGAAAAATCAGGCCCCAGGAAATGCGTTACGAGGCCTTTTCGCCCATGCAAAAGTGTCACGAAAGGAAGGCTTTGGGTACAAGTGAACTCCCCAGGGGAGCCTTTACGCAGCCCCACATGCAATTGGACCCTCCGGGTTCGCTGTTTCCAAGCATCCCTAAACATAGCCCTAGCCGGCATCGAAGACGACTGAAAAATCATGCCCCAAGAAATGCGTTGCGAGCCCTTTTCGCCCATCCAAAAGTGCCACCAAAGGAAGGCTTTGGGTACAAGTGAACTCCCCAGGGGAGCCTTTACGCAGCCCCACATGCAACTGGACCCTCCGGGTTCGCTGTTCCTGAGCAAACCTAAACGTAGCCCTAGCCGTCATCGGAGACGAATGAAAAATCAGGCCCCTGGAAATGCGTTCCGAGCCCTTTTCGCGACTCCAAATGTGTCACCAAAAGAAGGCTTTGGGTACAAGAGAACTCCCCAGGGGAGCCTTTACGCAGCCCCACATGCAACTGGACCCTCCGAGTTCGATTTTTCCGAGCATCCCTAAACATATCCTTAGCCGGCATCGAAGACGACTGAAAAATCAGACCCCAGGAAATGCGTTCCGAGCCCTTTTCGCCCATCCAAAAGTGCCCCCAAAGGAAGACTATGGGTATAAGAGAACTCCCCAGGGGAGCCTTTACGCAGCCCCACATGCAACTGGACCCTCCGGGTTCGCTATTCCTCAACAAACCTAAACGTAGCCCTAGCCGTCATCGGAATCGACTGAAAAATCAGGCCCCTGGAAATGCATTGCAAGCCCCTTTGGACCATCTAAAAGTGCCCCCAAAGGAAGGCTTTGGGTACAAGTGAACTCCCCAGGGGAGCCTTTACGCAGCCCCACATGACACTGGACCCTGCGGGTTCGCTGTTCCTGAGCAAACCTAAACGTAGCACTAGCCGTCATCGGAGACGAGTGAAAATCAGCCCCAGGAAATGCGTTCCGAGGCCTTTTCGCCCATCCAAATGTGCCCCCAAAGGAAGACTATGGGTATAAGAGAACTCCCCAGGGGAGCCTTTACGCAGCCCCACATGCAACTGGACCCTCCGGGTTCGCTGTTTCCGAGCATCCCTAAACACAGCCCTAGCCGGCATCGAAGACGACTGAAAAATCAGGCCCCAGGAAATGCGTTGCGAGCCCTTTTCGCCCATCCAAATGTGCCCCCAATGGAAGGCTGTGGGTACAAGTGAACTCCCCAGGGGAGACTTTACGCAGCCCCACATGCAACTGGACGCTCCGGGTTCGCTGTTCCTGAGCAAACCTAAACGTAGCCCTAGCCGTCATCGGAGACGAATGAAAAATCAGGCCCCAGGAAATGCATTGCGAGCCCCTTTGGACCATCCAAAAGTGCCCGCAAAGGAAGGCTTTGGATACAAGTGAACTCCCCAGGGGAGCCTTTACGCAGCCCCACATGCAACTGGACCCTCCGGGTTCGCTGTTTCCGAGCATCCGTAAACATATCCCTAGCCGGCATGGGAGAAGACTGAAAACCCGGGCCCCAGAAAACGCGTTGCAAGCCCCTTTGGACCATCCAAAAGTGTCACCAAAGGAAGGCTTTGGGTACAAGAGAACTCCCCAGGGGAGCCTTTACGCAGCCCCACATGCAACTGGACCCTCCGAGTTCGATTTTTCCGAGCATCCCTAAACATAGCCCTAGCCGGCATCGAAGACGACTGAAAAATCAGGCCCCAGGAAATGCGTTGCGAGCCCTTTTCGCCCATCCAAAAGTTTCACCAAAGGAAGGCTTTGGGTACAAGAGAACTCCCCAGGGGAGCCTTTACGCAGCCCCACATGCAACGGGACCCTTTGGGTTCGATTTTTCCGAGCAACCCTAAATATATCACTAGCAGGCATAGGAGACGACTGAAAACCCGGGCCCCAGAAAACGCGTTGCAAGCCCCTTTGGATCATCCAAAAGTGTCACCAAAGGAAGGCTTTGGGTACAAGAGAACTCCCCAGGGGAGCCTTTACGCAGCCCCACATGCAACTGGACCCTCCGGGTTCGCTGTTTCTGAGCATCCCTAAACATAGCCCTAGCCGTCATCGAAGACGACTGAAAAATCAGGCCCCAGGAAATGCGTTACGAGCCCTTTTCGCCCATCCAAAAGTGCCCCCAAAGGAAGGCTTTGGGTACAAGAGAACTCCCCAGGGGAGCCTTTACGCAGCCCCACATGCAACTGGACCCTCCGGGTTCGCTGTTTCCGAGCATCCCTAAACATAGCCCTAGCCGGCATCGAAGACGACTGAAAAATCCGGCCCCAGGAAATGCGTTCCGAGCCCTTTTCGCCCATCCAAAAGTGCCCCCAAAGGAAGACTATGGGTATAAGAGAACTCCCCAGGGGAGCCTTTACGCAGCCCCACATGCAACTGGACCCTCCGGGTTCGCTGTTTCCGAGCATCCCTAAACATAGCCCTAGCCGGCATCGAAGACGACTGAAAAATCAGGCCCCAGGAAATGCGTTGCGAGCCCTTTTCGCCCATCCAAAAGTGCCCCCAAAGGAAGGCTGTGGGTACAAGTGAACTCCCCAGGGGAGCCTTTACGCAGCCCCACATGCAACTGGACACTCCGGATTCGCTGTTCCTGAGCAAACCTAAACGTAGCACTAGCCGTCATCGGAGACGAGTGAAAATCAGCCCCAGGAAATGCGTTCCGAGGCCTTTTCGCCCATCCAAATGTGCCCCCAAAGGAAGACTATGGGTATAAGAGAACTCCCCAGGGGAGCCTTTACGCAGCCCCACATGCAACTGGACCCTCCGGGTTCGCTGTTTCCGAGCATCCGTAAACACAGCCCTAGCCGGCATCGAAGACGACTGAAAAATCAGGCCCCAGGAAATGCGTTCCGAGCCCTTTTCGCCCATCCAAATGTGCCCCCAATGGAAGGCTGTGGGTACAAGTGAACTCCCCAGGGGAGACTTTACGCAGCCCCACATGCAACTGGACGCTCCGGGTTCGCTGTTCCTGAGCAAACCTAAACGTAGCCCTAGCCGTCATCGGAGACGAATGAAAAATCAGGCCCCAGGAAATGCATTGCGAGCCCCTTTGGACCATCCAAAAGTGCCCGCAAAGGAAGGCTTTGGATACAAGTGAACTCCCCAGGGGAGCCTTTACGCAGCCCCACATGCAACTGGACCCTCCGGGTTCGCTGTTTCCGAGCATCCGTAAACATATCCCTAGCCGGCATGGGAGAAGACTGAAAACCCGGGCCCCAGAAAACGCGTTGCAAGCCCCTTTGGACCATCCAAAAGTGTCACCAAAGGAAGGCTTTGGGTACAAGAGAACTCCCCAGGGGAGCCTTTACGCAGCCCCACATGCAACTGGACCCTCCGAGTTCGATTTTTCCGAGCATCCCTAAACATAGCCCTAGCCGGCATCGAAGACGACTGAAAAATCAGGCCCCAGGAAATGCGTTGCGAGCCCTTTTCGCCCATCCAAAAGTTTCACCAAAGGAAGGCTTTGGGTACAAGAGAACTCCCCAGGGGAGCCTTTACGCAGCCCCACATGCAACGGGACCCTTTGGGTTCGATTTTTCCGAGCAACCCTAAATATATCACTAGCAGGCATAGGAGACGACTGAAAACCCGGGCCCCAGAAAACGCGTTGCAAGCCCCTTTGGATCATCCAAAAGTGTCACCAAAGGAAGGCTTTGGGTACAAGAGAACTCCCCAGGGGAGCCTTTACGCAGCCCCACATGCAACTGGACCCTCCGGGTTCGCTGTTTCTGAGCATCCCTAAACATAGCCCTAGCCGTCATCGAAGACGACTGAAAAATCAGGCCCCAGGAAATGCGTTACGAGCCCTTTTCGCCCATCCAAAAGTGCCCCCAAAGGAAGGCTTTGGGTACAAGAGAACTCCCCAGGGGAGCCTTTACGCAGCCCCACATGCAACTGGACCCTCCGGGTTCGCTGTTTCCGAGCATCCCTAAACATAGCCCTAGCCGGCATCGAAGACGACTGAAAAATCCGGCCCCAGGAAATGCGTTCCGAGCCCTTTTCGCCCATCCAAAAGTGCCCCCAAAGGAAGACTATGGGTATAAGAGAACTCCCCAGGGGAGCCTTTACGCAGCCCCACATGCAACTGGACCCTCCGGGTTCGCTGTTTCCGAGCATCCCTAAACATAGCCCTAGCCGGCATCGAAGACGACTGAAAAATCAGGCCCCAGGAAATGCGTTGCGAGCCCTTTTCGCCCATCCAAAAGTGCCCCCAAAGGAAGGCTGTGGGTACAAGTGAACTCCCCAGGGGAGCCTTTACGCAGCCCCACATGCAACTGGACACTCCGGATTCGCTGTTTCGGAGCAACCCTAAATATATCACTAGCCGGCATGGGAGAAGACTGAAATCCCAGGCCCCAGAAAACGCGTTGCAAACCCCTTTGGACCATCCAAAAGTGCCCCCAATGGAAGGCTTTGGATACAAGTGAACTCCCCAGGGGAGCCTTTACGCAGCCCCACATGCAACTGGACCCTCCGGGTTCGCTGTTTCCGAGCATCCGTAAACACAGCCCTAGCCGGCATCGAAGACGACTGAAAAATCAGGCCCCAGGAAATGCGTTGCGAGCCCTTTTCGCCCATCCAAATGTGCCCCCAATGGAAGGCTGTGGGTACAAGTGAACTCCCCAGGGGAGACTTTACGCAGCCCCACATGCAACTGGACGCTCCGGGTTCGCTGTTCCTGAGCAAACCTAAACGTAGCCCTAGCCGTCATCGGAGACGAATGAAAAATCAGGCCCCAGGAAATGCATTGCGAGCCCCTTTGGACCATCCAAAAGTGCCCGCAAAGGAAGGCTTTGGATACAAGTGAACTCCCCAGGGGAGCCTTTACGCAGCCCCACATGCAACTGGACCCTCCGGGTTCGCTGTTTCCGAGCATCCGTAAACATATCCCTAGCCGGCATGGGAGAAGACTGAAAACCCGGGCCCCAGAAAACGCGTTGCAAGCCCCTTTGGACCATCCAAAAGTGTCACCAAAGGAAGGCTTTGGGTACAAGAGAACTCCCCAGGGGAGCCTTTACGCAGCCCCACATGCAACTGGACCCTCCGAGTTCGATTTTTCCGAGCATCCCTAAACATAGCCCTAGCCGGCATCGAAGACGACTGAAAAATCAGGCCCCAGGAAATGCGTTGCGAGCCCTTTTCGCCCATCCAAAAGTTTCACCAAAGGAAGGCTTTGGGTACAAGAGAACTCCCCAGGGGAGCCTTTACGCAGCCCCACATGCAACGGGACCCTTTGGGTTCGATTTTTCCGAGCAACCCTAAATATATCACTAGCAGGCATAGGAGACGACTGAAAACCCGGGCCCCAGAAAACGCGTTGCAAGCCCCTTTGGATCATCCAAAAGTGTCACCAAAGGAAGGCTTTGGGTACAAGAGAACTCCCCAGGGGAGCCTTTACGCAGCCCCACATGCAACTGGACCCTCCGGGTTCGCTGTTTCTGAGCATCCCTAAACATAGCCCTAGCCGTCATCGAAGACGACTGAAAAATCAGGCCCCAGGAAATGCGTTACGAGCCCTTTTCGCCCATCCAAAAGTGCCCCCAAAGGAAGGCTTTGGGTACAAGAGAACTCCCCAGGGGAGCCTTTACGCAGCCCCACATGCAACTGGACCCTCCGGGTTCGCTGTTTCCGAGCATCCCTAAACATAGCCCTAGCCGGCATCGAAGACGACTGAAAAATCCGGCCCCAGGAAATGCGTTCCGAGCCCTTTTCGCCCATCCAAAAGTGCCCCCAAAGGAAGACTATGGGTATAAGAGAACTCCCCAGGGGAGCCTTTACGCAGCCCCACATGCAACTGGACCCTCCGGGTTCGCTGTTTCCGAGCATCCCTAAACATAGCCCTAGCCGGCATCGAAGACGACTGAAAAATCAGGCCCCAGGAAATGCGTTGCGAGCCCTTTTCGCCCATCCAAAAGTGCCCCCAAAGGAAGGCTGTGGGTACAAGTGAACTCCCCAGGGGAGCCTTTACGCAGCCCCACATGCAACTGGACACTCCGGATTCGCTGTTCCTGAGCAAACCTAAACGTAGCACTAGCCGTCATCGGAGACGAGTGAAAATCAGCCCCAGGAAATGCGTTCCGAGGCCTTTTCGCCCATCCAAATGTGCCCCCAATGGAAGACTATGGGTATAAGAGAACTCCCCAGGGGAGCCTTTACGCAGCCCCACATGCAACTGGACCCTCCGGGTTCGCTGTTTCCGAGCATCCGTAAACACAGCCCTAGCCGGCATCGAAGACGACTGAAAAATCAGGCCCCAGGAAATGCGTTCCGAGCCCTTTTCGCCCATCCAAATGTGCCCCCAATGGAAGGCTGTGGGTACAAGTGAACTCCCCAGGGGAGACTTTACGCAGCCCCACATGCAACTGGACGCTCCGGGTTCGCTGTTCCTGAGCAAACCTAAACGTAGCCCTAGCCGTCATCGGAGACGAATGAAAAATCAGGCCCCAGGAAATGCATTGCGAGCCCCTTTGGACCATCCAAAAGTGCCCGCAAAGGAAGGCTTTGGATACAAGTGAACTCCCCAGGGGAGCCTTTACGCAGCCCCACATGCAACTGGACCCTCCGGGTTCGCTGTTTCCGAGCATCCGTAAACATATCCCTAGCCGGCATGGGAGAAGACTGAAAACCCGGGCCCCAGAAAACGCGTTGCAAGCCCCTTTGGACCATCCAAAAGTGTCACCAAAGGAAGGCTTTGGGTACAAGAGAACTCCCCAGGGGAGCCTTTACGCAGCCCCACATGCAACTGGACCCTCCGAGTTCGATTTTTCCGAGCATCCCTAAACATAGCCCTAGCCGGCATCGAAGACGACTGAAAAATCAGGCCCCAGGAAATGCGTTGCGAGCCCTTTTCGCCCATCCAAAAGTTTCACCAAAGGAAGGCTTTGGGTACAAGAGAACTCCCCAGGGGAGCCTTTACGCAGCCCCACATGCAACGGGACCCTTTGGGTTCGATTTTTCCGAGCAACCCTAAATATATCACTAGCAGGCATAGGAGACGACTGAAAACCCGGGCCCCAGAAAACGCGTTGCAAGCCCCTTTGGATCATCCAAAAGTGTCACCAAAGGAAGGCTTTGGGTACAAGAGAACTCCCCAGGGGAGCCTTTACGCAGCCCCACATGCAACTGGACCCTCCGGGTTCGCTGTTTCTGAGCATCCCTAAACATAGCCCTAGCCGTCATCGAAGACGACTGAAAAATCAGGCCCCAGGAAATGCGTTACGAGCCCTTTTCGCCCATCCAAAAGTGCCCCCAAAGGAAGGCTTTGGGTACAAGAGAACTCCCCAGGGGAGCCTTTACGCAGCCCCACATGCAACTGGACCCTCCGGGTTCGCTGTTTCCGAGCATCCCTAAACATAGCCCTAGCCGGCATCGAAGACGACTGAAAAATCCGGCCCCAGGAAATGCGTTCCGAGCCCTTTTCGCCCATCCAAAAGTGCCCCCAAAGGAAGACTATGGGTATAAGAGAACTCCCCAGGGGAGCCTTTACGCAGCCCCACATGCAACTGGACCCTCCGGGTTCGCTGTTTCCGAGCATCCCTAAACATAGCCCTAGCCGGCATCGAAGACGACTGAAAAATCAGGCCCCAGGAAATGCGTTGCGAGCCCTTTTCGCCCATCCAAAAGTGCCCCCAAAGGAAGGCTGTGGGTACAAGTGAACTCCCCAGGGGAGCCTTTACGCAGCCCCACATGCAACTGGACACTCCGGATTCGCTGTTTCGGAGCAACCCTAAATATATCACTAGCCGGCATGGGAGAAGACTGAAATCCCAGGCCCCAGAAAACGCGTTGCAAACCCCTTTGGACCATCCAAAAGTGCCCCCAAAGGAAGGCATTGGGTACAAGTGAACTCCCCAGGGGAGCCTTTACGCAGCCCCACATGCAACTGGACCCTCCGGGTTCGCTGTTCCTGAGCAAACCTAAACGTAGCCCTAGCCGTCATCGGAGACGAGTGAAAATCAGCCCCAGGAAATGCGTTCCGAGGCCTTTTCGCCCATCCAAATGTGCCCCCAAAGGAAGACTATGGGTATAAGAGAACTCCCCAGGGGAGCCTTTACGCAGCCCCACATGCAACTGGACCCTCCGGGTTCGCTGTTTCCGAGCATCCCTAAACATAGCCCTAGCCGGCATCGATGACGACTGAAAAATCAGGCCCCAGGAAATGCGTTCCGAGCCCTTTTCGCCCATCCAAATGTGCCCCCAATGGAAGGCTTTGGATACAAGTGAACTCCCCAGGGGAGCCTTTACGCAGCCCCACATGCAACTGGACCCTCCGGGTTCGCTGTTTCCGAGCATCCGTAAACATATCCCTAGCCGGCATGGGAGAAGACTGAAAACCCGGGCCCCAGAAAACGCGTTGCAAGCCCCTTTGGACTATCCAAAAGTGTCACCAAAGGAAGACTTTGGGTACAAGAGAACTCCCCAGGGGAGCCTTTACGCAGCCCCACATGCAACTGGACCCTCCTGGTTCGCTGTTTCCAAGCATCCCTAAACATAGCCCTAGCCAGCATCGAAGACGACTGAAAAATCAGGCCCCAGGAAATGCGTTGCGAGCCCTTTTCGCCCATCCAAAAGTTTCACCAAAGGAAGGCTTTGGGTACAAGAGAACTCCCCAGGGGAGCCTTTATGCAGCCCCACATGCAACTGGACCCTTCGGGTTCGATTTTTCCGAGCAACCCTAAATATATCACTAGCAGGCATAGGAGACGACTGAAAACCCGGGCCCCAGAAAACGCGTTGCAAGCCCCTTTGGACCATCCAAAAGTGTCACCAAAGGAAGGCTTTGGGTACAAGAGAACTCCCCAGGGGAGCCTTTACGCAGCCCCACATGCAACTGGACCCTCCGGGTTCGCTGTTTCTGAGCATCCCTAAACATAGCCCTAGCCGGCATCGAAGACGACTGAAAAATCATGCCCCAGGAAATGCGTTGTGAGCCCTTTTCGCCCATCCAAAAGTGCCACCAAAGGAAGGCTTTGGGTACAAGTGAACTCCCCAGGGGAGCCTTTACGCAGCCCCACATGCAACTGGACCCTCCGGGTTCGCTGTTCCTGAGCAAACCTAAACGTAGCCCTAGCCGTCATCGGACACGAATGAAAAATCAGGCCCCTGGAAATGCGTTCCGAGCCCTTTTCGCGACTCCAAAAGTGTCACCAAAAGAAGGCTTTGGGTACAAGAGAACTCCCCAGGGGAGCCTTTACGCAGCCCCACATGCAACTGGACCCTCCGAGTTCGATTTTTCCGAGCATCCCTAAACATATCCTTAGCCGGCATCGAAGACGACTGAAAAATCAGACCCCAGGAAATGCGTTCCGAGCCCTTTTCGCCCATCCAAAAGTGCCCCCAAAGGAAGACTATGGGTACAAGTGAACTCCCCAGGGGAGCCTTTACGCAGCCCCACATGCAACTGGACCCTCCGGGTTCGCTGTTTCCGAGCATCCGTAAACACAGCCCTAGCCGGCATCGAAGACGACTGAAAAATCAGGCCCCAGGAAATGCGTTCCGAGCCCTTTTCGTCATCCAAATGTGCCCCCAAAGGAAGGCTTTGGGTACAAGTGAACTCCCCAGGGGAGACTTTACGCAGCCCCACATGCAACTGGACGCTCCGGGTTCGCTGTTCCTGAGCAAACCTAAACGTAGCCCTAGCCGTCATCGGAGACGAATGAAAAATCAGGCCCCAGGAAATGAATTGCGAGCCCCTTTGGACCATCCAAAAGTGCCCCCAAAGGAAGGCTTTGGGTACAAGTGAACTCCCCAGGGGAGCCTTTACGCAGCCCCACATGCAACTGGACCCTCCGGGTTCGCTGTTTCCGAGCATCCGTAAACATATCCCTAGCCGGCATGGGAGAAGACTGAAAACCCGGGCCCCAGAAAACGCGTTGCAAGCCCCTTTGGACCATCCAAAAGTGTCACCAAAGGAAGGCTTTGGGTACAAGAGAACTCCCCAGGGGAGCCTTTACGCAGCCCCACATGCAACTGGACCCTCCGAGTTCGATTTTTCCGAGCATCCCTAAACATAGCCCTAGCCGGCATCGAAGACGACTGAAAAATCAGGCCCCAGGAAATGCGTTGCGAGCCCTTTTCGCCCATCCAAAAGTTTCACCAAAGGAAGGCTTTGGGTACAAGAGAACTCCCCAGGGGAGCCTTTACGCAGCCCCACATGCAACGGGACCCTCCGGGTTCGATTTTTCTGAGCAACCCTAAATATATCACTAGCAGGCATAGGAGACGACTGAAAACCCGGGCCCCAGAAAACGCGTTGCAAGCCCCTTTGGATCATCCAAAAGTGTCACCAAAGGAAGGCTTTGGGTACAAGAGAACTCCCCAGGGGAGCCTTTACGCAGCCCCACATGCAACTGGACCCTCCGGGTTCGCTGTTTCCGAGCATCCCTAAACATAGCCCTAGCCGGCATCGAAGACGACTGAAAAATCCGGCCCCAGGAAATGCGTTCCGAGCCCTTTTCGCCCATCCAAAAGTGCCCCCAAAGGAAGACTATGGGTATAAGAGAACTCCCCAGGGGAGCCTTTACGCAGCCCCACATGCAACTGGACCCTCCGGGTTCGCTGTTTCCGAGCATCCCTAAACATAGCCCTAGCCGGCATCGAAGACGACTGAAAAATCAGGCCCCAGGAAATGCGCTGCGAGCCCTTTTCGCCCATCCAAACGTGCCCCCAAAGGAAGGCTTTGGGTACAAGAGAACTCCCCAGGGGAGCCTTTACACAGCCCCACATGCAACTGGACCCTCCGGGTTCGCTGTTCCTGAGGAAACCTAAACGTAGCCCTAGCCGTCATCGGAGACGACTGAAAAATCAGGCCATTGGAAATGCGTTGCGAGCCCCTTTGGACCATCCAAAAGTGCCCCCAAAGAAGGCTTTGGATACAAGTGAACTCCCCAGGGGAGCCTTTACGCAGCCCCACATGCAACTGGACCCTCCAGGTTCGCTGTTTCCGAGCATCCGTAAACACAGCCCTAGCCGGCATCGAAGACGACTGAAAAATCAGGCCCCAGGAAATGCGTTCCGAGCCCTTTTCGCCCATCCAAATGTGCCCCCAAAGGAAGGCTTTGGGTACAAGTGAACTCCCCAGGGGAGCCTTTACGCAGCCCCACATGCAACTGGACGCTCCGGGTTCGCTGTTCCTGAGCATCCCTAAACATAGCCCTAGCCGGCATCGAAGACGACTGAAAAATCAGGCCCCAGGAAATGCGTTGCGAGCCCTTTTCGCCCATCCAAAAGTGCCCCCAAAGGAAGGCTGTGGGTACAAGTGAACTCCCCAGGGGAGCCTTTACGCAGCCCCACATGCAACTGGACACTCCGGATTCGCTGTTTCGGAGCAACCCTAAATATATCACTAGCCGGCATGGGAGAAGAATGAAATCCCAGGCCCCAGAAAACGCGTTGCAAACCCCTTTGGACCATCCAAAAGTGCCCCCAAAGGAAGGCATTGGGTACAAGTGAACTCCCCAGGGGAGCCTTTACGCAGCCCCACATGCAACTGGACCCTCCGGGTTCGCTGTTCCTGAGCAAACCTAAACGTAGCCCTAGCCGTCATCGGAGACGAGTGAAAATCAGCCCCAGGAAATGCGTTCCGAGGCCTTTTCGCCCATCCAAATGTGCCCCCAAAGGAAGACTATGGGTATAAGAGAACTCCCCAGGGGAGCCTTTACGCAGCCCCACATGCAACTGGACCCTCCGGGTTCGCTGTTTCCGAGCATCCCTAAACATAGCCCTAGCCGGCATCGATGACGACTGAAAAATCAGGCCCCAGGAAATGCGTTCCGAGCCCTTTTCGCCCATCCAAATGTGCCCCCAATGGAAGGCTTTGGATACAAGTGAACTCCCCAGGGGAGCCTTTACGCAGCCCCACATGCAACTGGACCCTCCGGGTTCGCTGTTTCCGAGCATCCGTAAACATAGCCCTAGCCGGCATGGGAGAAGACTGAAAACCCGGGCCCCAGAAAACGCGTTGCAAGCCCCTTTGGACTATCCAAAAGTGTCACCAAAGGAAGACTTTGGGTACAAGAGAACTCCCCAGGGGAGCCTTTACGCAGCCCCACATGCAACTGGACCCTCCTGGTTCGCTGTTTCCAAGCATCCCTAAACATAGCCCTAGCCAGCATCGAAGACGACTGAAAAATCAGGCCCCAGGAAATGCGTTGCGAGCCCTTTTCGCCCATCCAAAAGTTTCACCAAAGGAAGGCTTTGGGTACAAGAGAACTCCCCAGGGGAGCCTTTATGCAGCCCCACATGCAACTGGACCCTCCGGGTTCGCTATTCCTCAACAAACCTAAACGTAGCCCTAGCCGTCATCGGAATCGACTGAAAAATCAGGCCCCTGGAAATGCATTGCAAGCCCCTTTGGACCATCCAAAAGTGTCACCAAAGGAAGGCTTTGGGTACAAGAGAACTCCCCAGGGGAGCCTTTACGCAGCCCCACATGCAACTGGACCCTCCGGGTTCGCTGTTTCTGAGCATCCCTAAACATAGCCCTAGCCGGCATCGAAGACGACTGAAAAATCATGCCCCAGGAAATGCGTTGTGAGCCCTTTTCGCCCATCCAAAAGTGCCACCAAAGGAAGGCTTTGGGTACAAGTGAACTCCCCAGGGGAGCCTTTACGCAGCCCCACATGCAACTGGACCCTCCGGGTTCGCTGTTCCTGAGCAAACCTAAACGTAGCCCTAGCCGTCATCGGAGACGAATGAAAAATCAGGCCCCTGGAAATGCGTTCCGAGCCCTTTTCGCGACTCCAAAAGTGTCACCAAAAGAAGGCTTTGGGTACAAGAGAACTCCCCAGGGGAGCCTTTACGCAGCCCCACATGCAACTGGACCCTCCGAGTTCGATTTTTCCGAGCATCCCTAAACATATCCTTAGCCGGCATCGAAGACGACTGAAAAATCAGACCCCAGGAAATGCGTTCCGAGCCCTTTTCGCCCATCCAAAAGTGCCCCCAAAGGAAGACTATGGGTATAAGAGAACTCCCCAGGGGAGCCTTTACGCAGCCCCACATGCAACTGGACCCTCCGGGTTCGCTGTTTCCGAGCATCCGTAAACACAGCCCTAGCCGGCATCGAAGACGACTGAAAAATCAGGCCCCAGGAAATGCGTTCCGAGCCCTTTTCGTCATCCAAATGTGCCCCCAAAGGAAGGCTTTGGGTACAAGTGAACTCCCCAGGGGAGACTTTACGCAGCCCCACATGCAACTGGACGCTCCGGGTTCGCTGTTCCTGAGCAAACCTAAACGTAGCCCTAGCCGTCATCGGAGACGAATGAAAAATCAGGCCCCAGGAAATGAATTGCGAGCCCCTTTGGACCATCCAAAAGTGCCCCCAAAGGAAGGCTTTGGGTACAAGTGAACTCCCCAGGGGAGCCTTTACGCAGCCCCACATGCAACTGGACCCTCCGGGTTCGCTGTTTCCGAGCATCCGTAAACATATCCCTAGCCGGCATGGGAGAAGACTGAAAACCCGGGCCCCAGAAAACGCGTTGCAAGCCCCTTTGGACCATCCAAAAGTGTCACCAAAGGAAGGCTTTGGGTACAAGAGAACTCCCCAGGGGAGCCTTTACGCAGCCCCACATGCAACTGGACCCTCCGAGTTCGATTTTTCCGAGCATCCCTAAACATAGCCCTAGCCGGCATCGAAGACGACTGAAAAATCAGGCCCCAGGAAATGCGTTGCGAGCCCTTTTCGCCCATCCAAAAGTTTCACCAAAGGAAGGCTTTGGGTACAAGAGAACTCCCCAGGGGAGCCTTTACGCAGCCCCACATGCAACGGGACCCTCCGGGTTCGATTTTTCTGAGCAACCCTAAATATATCACTAGCAGGCATAGGAGACGACTGAAAACCCGGGCCCCAGAAAACGCGTTGCAAGCCCCTTTGGACCATCCAAAAGTGTCACCAAAGGAAGGCTTTGGGTACAAGAGAACTCCCCAGGGGAGCCTTTACGCAGCCCCACATGCAACTGGACCCTCCGGGTTCGCTGTTTCTGAGCATCCCTAAACATAGCCCTAGCCGGCATCGAAGACGACTGAAAAATCATGCCCCAGGAAATGCGTTGTGAGCCCTTTTCGCCCATCCAAAAGTGCCACCAAAGGAAGGCTTTGGGTACAAGTGAACTCCCCAGGGGAGCCTTTACGCAGCCCCACATGCAACTGGACCCTCCGGGTTCGCTGTTCCTGAGCAAACCTAAACGTAGCCCTAGCCGTCATCGGAGACGAATGAAAAATCAGGCCCCTGGAAATGCGTTCCGAGCCCTTTTCGCGACTCCAAAAGTGTCACCAAAAGAAGGCTTTGGGTACAAGAGAACTCCCCAGGGGAGCCTTTACGCAGCCCCACATGCAACTGGACCCTCCGAGTTCGATTTTTCCGAGCATCCCTAAACATATCCTTAGCCGGCATCGAAGACGACTGAAAAATCAGACCCCAGGAAATGCGTTCCGAGCCCTTTTCGCCCATCCAAAAGTGCCCCCAAAGGAAGACTATGGGTATAAGAGAACTCCCCAGGGGAGCCTTTACGCAGCCCCACATGCAACTGGACCCTCCGGGTTCGCTGTTTCCGAGCATCCGTAAACACAGCCCTAGCCGGCATCGAAGACGACTGAAAAATCAGGCCCCAGGAAATGCGTTCCGAGCCCTTTTCGTCATCCAAATGTGCCCCCAAAGGAAGGCTTTGGGTACAAGTGAACTCCCCAGGGGAGCCTTTACACAGCCCCACATGCAACTGGACCCTCCGGGTTCGCTGTTCCTGAGGAAACCTAAACGTAGCCCTAGCCGTCATCGGAGACGACTGAAAAATCAGGCCATTGGAAATGCGTTGCGAGCCCCTTTGGACCATCCAAAAGTGCCCCCAAAGAAGGCTCTGGATACAAGTGAACTCCCCAGGGGAGCCTTTACGCAGCCCCACATGCAACTGGACCCTCCAGGTTCGCTGTTTCCGAGCATCCGTAAACACAGCCCTAGCCGGCATCGAAGACGACTGAAAAATCAGGCCCCAGGAAATGCGTTCCAAGCCCTTTTCGCCCATCCAAAAGTGCCCCCAAAGGAAGGCTTTGGGTACAAGTGAACTCCCCAGGGGAGCCTTTACGCAGCCCCACATGCAACTGGACGCTCCGGGTTCGCTGTTCCTGAGCAAACCTAAACGTAGCCCTAGCCGTCATCGGAGACGAATGAAAAATCAGGCCCCAGGAAATGCATTGCGAGCCCCTTTGGACCATCCAAAAGTGCCCCCAAAGGAAGGCTTTGGGTACAAGTGAACTCCCCAGGGGAGCCTTTACGCAGCCCCACATGCAACTGGACCCTACGGGTTCGCTGTTTCCGAGCATCCGTAAACATATCCCTAGCCGGCATGGGAGAAGACTGAAAACCCGGGCCCCAGAAAACGCGTTGCAAGCCCCTTTGGACCATCCAAATGTGTCACCAAAGGAAGGCTTTGGGTACAAGAGAACTCCCCAGGGGAGCCTTTACGCAGCCCCACATGCAACTGGACCCTCCGAGTTCGATTTTTCCGAGCATCCCTAAACATAGCCCTAGCCGGCATCGAAGACGACTGAAAAATCAGGCCCCAGGAAATGCGTTGCGAGCCCTTTTCGCCCATCCAAAAGTTTCACCAAAGGAAGGCTTTGGGTACAAGAGAACTCCCCAGGGGAGCCTTTACGCAGCCCCACATGCAACTGGACCCTCCGGGTTCGCTGTTCCTCAGCAAACCTAAACGTAGCCCTAGCCGTCATCGGAGACGACTGAAAAATCAGGCCCCAGGAAATGCGTTACGAGCCCTTTTCGCCCATCCAAAAGTGCCCCCAAAGGAAGGCTTTGGGTACAAGTGAACTCCCCAGGGGAGCCTTTACGCAGCCCCACATGCAACTGGACCCTCGGCATTCGCTGTTTCTGAGCATCCCTAAACATAGCCCTAGCCGTCATCGGAGACGAGTGAAAAATCAGGCCCCAGGAAATGCGTTGCGAGCCCCTTTGGAGCATCCAAAAGTGCCCCCAAAGGAATGCTTTGAACACAAGTGAACTCCCCAGGGGAGCCTTTACGCAGCCCCACATGCAACTGGACCCTCGGCGTTCGCTGTTTCCGAGCATCCCTAAACATAGCCCTAGCCGGCATCGATGACGACTGAAAAATCAGGCCCCCGGAAATGCGTTCCGAGCCCTTTTCGCCTATCCAAAAGTGCCCCCAAAGGAAGACTTTAGGTACAAGTGATCTCCCCAGGGGAGCCTTTACGCAGCCCCACATGCAACTGGACCCTTCGGGTTCGATTTTTCCGAGCATCCGTAAACATATCCCTAGCCGGCATGGGAGAAGACTGAAAACCCGGGCCCCAGAAAACGCGTTGCAAGCCCCTTTGGACCATCCAAACGTGTCAGCAAAGGAAGGCTTTGGGTACAAGTGAACTCCCCAGGGGAGCCTTTACGCAGCCCCACATGCAACTGGACCCTCCGGGTTCGCTGTTTCCGAGCATCCGTAAACATATCCCTAGCCGGCATGGGAGAAGACTGAAAACCCGGGCCCCAGGAAATGCGTTACGAGCCCTTTTCGCCCATCCAAAAGTGTCACGAAAGGAAGGCTTTGGGTACAAGTGAACTCCCCAGGGGAGCCTTTACGCAGCCCCACATGCAACTGGACCCTCCGGGTTCGCTGTTTCCGAGCATCCCTAAACATAGCCCTAGCCGGCATCGAAGACGACTGAAAAATCAGGCCCCAGGAAATGCGCTGCGAGCCCTTTTCGCCCATCCAAAAGTGCCCCCAAAGGAAGGCTTTGGGTACAAGTGAACTCCCCAGGGGAGCCTTTACGCAGCCCCACATGCAACTGGACACTCCGGATTCGCTGTTTCGGAGCAACCCTAAATATATCACTAGCCGGCATGGGAGAAGACTGAAATCCCAGGCCCCAGAAAATGCGTTGCAAACCCCTTTGGACCATCCAAAAGTGCCCCCAAAGGAAGGCTTTGGGTACAAGTGAACTCCCCAGGGGAGCCTTTACGCAGCCCCACATGCAACTGGACCCTCCGGGTTCGCTGTTCCTGAGCAAACCTAAACGTAGCCCTAGACGTCATCGGAGACGAATGAAAAATCAGGCCCCTGGAAATGCGTTGCGAGCCCTTTTCGCCCATCCAAAAGTGTCACCAAAAGAAGGCTTTGGGTACAAGAGAACTCCCCAGGGGAGCCTTTACGCAGCCCCACATGCAACTGGACCCACGGCGTTCGCTGTTTCCGAGCATCCCTAAACATAGCCTTAGCCGGCATCGAAGACGACTGAAAAATCAGGCCCCAGGAAATGCGTTCTGAGCCCTTTTCGCCCATCCAAATGTGCCCCCAAAGGAAGACTATGGGTATAAGAGAACTCCCCAGGGGAGCATTTACGCAGCCCCACATGCAACTGGACCCTCCGGGTTCGCTATTCCTCAACAAACCTAAACGTAGCCCTAGCCGTCATCGGAATCGACTGAAAAATCAGGCCTCAGGAAATGCATTGCAAGCCCCTTTGGACCATCTAAAAGTGCCCCCAAAGGAAGGCTTTGGGTACAAGTGAACTCCCCAGGGGAGCCTTTACGGAGCCCCACATGCAACTGGACCCTGCGGGTTCGCTGTTCCTGAGCAAACCTAAACGTAGCCCTAGCCGTCATCGGAGACGAATGAAAAATCAGGCCCCAGGAAATGCATTGCGAGCCCCTTTGGACCATCCAAAAGTGCCCCCAAAGGAAGGCTTTGGATACAAGTGAACTCCCCAGGGGAGCCTTTACGCAGCCCCACATGCAACTGGACCCTCCGGGTTCGCTGTTTCCGAGCATCCGTAAACATATCCCTAGCCGGCATGGGAGAAGACTGAAAACCCGGGCCCCAGAAAACGCGTTGCAAGCCCCTTTGGACTATCCAAATGTGTCACCAAAGGAAGACTTTGGGTACAAGAGAACTCCCCAGGGGAGCCTTTACGCAGCCCCACATGCAACTGGACCCTCCGAGTTCGATTTTTCCGAGCATCCCTAAACATAGCCCTAGCCGGCATCGAAGACGACTGAAAAATCAGGCCCCAGGAAATGCGTTGCGAGCCCTTTTCGCCCATCCAAAAGTTTCACCAAAGGAAGGCTTTGGGTACAAGAGAACTCCCCAGGGGAGCCTTTACGCAGCCCCACATGCAACTGGACCCTCCGGGTTCGATTTTTCCGAGCAACCCTAAATATATCACTAGCAGGCATAGGAGACGACTGAAAACCCGGGCCCCAGAAAACGCATTGCAAGCCCCTTTGGACCATCCAAAAGTGTCACCAAAGGAAGGCTTTGGGTACAAGAGAACTCCCCAGGGGAGCCTTTACGCAGCCCCACATGCAACTGGACCCTCCGGGTTCGCTGTTTCTGAGCATCCCTAAACATAGCCCTAGCCGTCATCGAAGACGACTGAAAAATCAGGCCCCAGGAAATGCGTTACGAGCCCTTTTCGCCCATCCAAAAGTGCCCCCAAAGGAAGGCTTTGGGTACAAGAGAACTCCCCAGGGGAGCCTTTACGCAGCCCCACATGCAACTGGACCCTCCGGGTTCGCTGTTTCCGAGCATCCCTAAACATAGCCCTAGCCGGCATCGAAGACGACTGAAAAATCCGGCCCCAGGAAATGCGTTCCAAGCCCTTTTCGCCCATCCAAAAGTGCCCCCAAAGGAAGGCTTTGGGTACAAATGAACTCCCCAGGGGAGCCTTTACGCAGCCCCACATGCAACTGGACCCTCCGGGTTCGCTGTTTCCGAGCATCCCTAAACATAGCCCTAGCCGGCAGTGATGACGACTGAAAAATCAGGCCCCAGGAAATGCGTTACGAGGCCTTTTCGCCCATGCAAAATTGTCACGAAAGGAAGGCTTTGGGTACAAGTGAACTCCCCAGGTGAGCCTTTACGCAGCCCCACATGCAACTGGACCCTCCGGGTTCGCTGTTTCCGAGCATCCCTAAACATAGCCCTAGCCGGCATCGAAGACGACTGAAAAATCAGACCCCAGGAAATGCGTTCCGAGCCCTTTTCGCCCATCCAAAAGTGCCCCCAAAGGAAGACTATGGGTATAAGAGAACTCCCCAGGGGAGCCTTTACGCAGCCCCACATGCAACTGGACCCTCCGGGTTCGCTATTCCTCAACAAACCTAAACGTAGCCCTAGCCATCATCGGAATCGACTGAAAAATCAGGCCCCTGGAAATGCATTGCAAGCCCCTTTGGACCATCTAAAAGTGCCCCCAAAGGAAGGCTTTGGGTACAAGTGAACTCCCCAGGGGAGCCTTTACGCAGCCCCACATGCAACTGGACCCTGCGGGTTCGCTGTTCCTGAGCAAACCTAAACGTAGCCCTAGCCGTCATCGGAGACGAATGAAAAATCAGGCCCCAGGAAATGAATTGCGAGCCCCTTTGGACCATCCAAAAGTGCCCCCAAAGGAAGGCTTTGGGTACAAGTGAACTCCCCAGGGGAGCCTTTACGCAGCCCCACATGCAACTGGACCCTCCGGGTTCGCTGTTTCCGAGCATCCGTAAACATATCCCTAGCCGGCATGGGAGATGACTGAAAACCCGGGCCCCAGAAAACGCGTTGCAAGCCCCTTTGGACCATCCAAAAGTGTCACCAAAGGAAGGCTTTGGGTACAAGAGAACTCCCCAGGGGAGCCTTTACGCAGCCCCACATGCAACTGGACCCTCCGAGTTCGATTTTTCCGAGCATCCCTAAACATAGCCCTAGCCGGCATCGAAGACGACTGAAAAATCAGGCCCCAGGAAATGCGTTGCGAGCCCTTTTCGCCCATCCAAAAGTTTCACCAAAGGAAGGCTTTGGGTACAAGAGACCTCCGCAGGGGAGCCTTTACGCAGCCCCACATGCAACTGGACCCTTCGGGTTCGATTTTTCCGAGCAACCCTAAATATATCACTAGCAGGCATAGGAGACGACTGAAAACCCGGGCCCCAGGAAATGCGTTACGAGCCCTTTTCGCCCATCCAAAAGTGTCACCAAAGGAAGGCTTTGGGTACAAGAGAACTCCCCAGGGGAGCCTTTACGCAGCCCCACATGCAACTGGACCCTCCGGGTTCGCTGTTTCCGAGCATCCCTAAACATAACCCTGGCCGGCATCGAAGACGACTGAAAAATCCGGCCCCAGGAAATGCGTTCCGAGCCCTTTTCGCCCATGCAAAAGTGTCACGAAAGGAAGGCTTTGGGTACAAGTGAACTCCCCAGGGGAGCCTTTACGCAGCCCCACATGCAATTGGACCCTCCGGGTTCGCTGTTTCCAAGCATCCCTAAACATAGCCCTAGCCGGCATCGAAGACGACTGAAAAATCATGCCCCAAGAAATGCGTTGCGAGCCCTTTTCGCCCATCCAAAAGTGCCACCAAAGGAAGGCTTTGGGTACAAGTGAACTCCCCAGGGGAGCCTTTACGCAGCCCCACATGCAACTGGACCCTCCGGGTTCGCTGTTCCTGAGCAAACCTAAACGTAGCCCTAGCCGTCATCGGAGACGAATGAAAAATCAGGCCCCTGGAAATGCGTTCCGAGCCCTTTTCGCGACTCCAAAAGTGTCACCAAAAGAAGGCTTTGGGTACAAGAGAACTCCCCAGGGGAGCCTTTACGCAGCCCCACATGCAACTGGACCCTCCGAGTTCGATTTTTCCGAGCATCCCTAAACATATCCTTAGCCGGCATCGAAGACGACTGAAAAATCAGACCCCAGGAAATGCGTTCCGAGCCCTTTTCGCCCATCCAAAAGTGCCCCCAAAGGAAGACTATGGGTATAAGAGAACTCCCCAGGGGAGCCTTTACGCAGCCCCACATGCAACTGGACCCTCCGGGTTCGCTATTCCTCAACAAACCTAAACGTAGCCCTAGCCGTCATCGGAATCGACTGAAAAATCAGGCCCCTGGAAATGCATTGCAAGCCCCTTTGGACCATCTAAAAGTGCCCCCAAAGGAAGGCTTTGGGTACAAGTGAACTCCCCAGGGGAGCCTTTACGCAGCCCCACATGCAACTGGACCCTCCGGGTTCGCTGTTTCCGAGCATCCGTAAACATATCCCTAGCCGGCATGGGAGATGACTGAAAACCCGGGCCCCAGAAAACGCGTTGCAAGCCCCTTTGGACCATCCAAAAGTGTCACCAAAGGAAGGCTTTGGGTACAAGAGAACTCCCCAGGGGAGCCTTTACGCAGCCCCACATGCAACTGGACCCTCCGAGTTCGATTTTTCCGAGCATCCCTAAACATAGCCCTAGCCGGCATCGAAGACGACTGAAAAATCAGGCCCCAGGAAATGCGTTGCGAGCCCTTTTCGCCCATCCAAAAGTTTCACCAAAGGAAGGCTTTGGGTACAAGAGACCTCCGCAGGGGAGCCTTTACGCAGCCCCACATGCAACTGGACCCTTCGGGTTCGATTTTTCCGAGCAACCCTAAATATATCACTAGCAGGCATAGGAGACGACTGAAAACCCGGGCCCCAGGAAATGCGTTACGAGCCCTTTTCGCCCATCCAAAAGTGTCACCAAAGGAAGGCTTTGGGTACAAGAGAACTCCCCAGGGGAGCCTTTACGCAGCCCCACATGCAACTGGACCCTCCGGGTTCGCTGTTTCCGAGCATCCCTAAACATAACCCTGGCCGGCATCGAAGACGACTGAAAAATCCGGCCCCAGGAAATGCGTTCCGAGCCCTTTTCGCCCATGCAAAAGTGTCACGAAAGGAAGGCTTTGGGTACAAGTGAACTCCCCAGGGGAGCCTTTACGCAGCCCCACATGCAATTGGACCCTCCGGGTTCGCTGTTTCCAAGCATCCCTAAACATAGCCCTAGCCGGCATCGAAGACGACTGAAAAATCATGCCCCAAGAAATGCGTTGCGAGCCCTTTTCGCCCATCCAAAAGTGCCACCAAAGGAAGGCTTTGGGTACAAGTGAACTCCCCAGGGGAGCCTTTACGCAGCCCCACATGCAACTGGACCCTCCGGGTTCGCTGTTCCTGAGCAAACCTAAACGTAGCCCTAGCCGTCATCGGAGACGAATGAAAAATCAGGCCCCTGGAAATGCGTTCCGAGCCCTTTTCGCGACTCCAAAAGTGTCACCAAAAGAAGGCTTTGGGTACAAGAGAACTCCCCAGGGGAGCCTTTACGCAGCCCCACATGCAACTGGACCCTCCGAGTTCGATTTTTCCGAGCATCCCTAAACATATCCTTAGCCGGCATCGAAGACGACTGAAAAATCAGACCCCAGGAAATGCGTTCCGAGCCCTTTTCGCCCATCCAAAAGTGCCCCCAAAGGAAGACTATGGGTATAAGAGAACTCCCCAGGGGAGCCTTTACGCAGCCCCACATGCAACTGGACCCTCCGGGTTCGCTATTCCTCAACAAACCTAAACGTAGCCCTAGCCGTCATCGGAATCGACTGAAAAATCAGGCCCCTGGAAATGCATTGCAAGCCCCTTTGGACCATCTAAAAGTGCCCCCAAAGGAAGGCTTTGGGTACAAGTGAACTCCCCAGGGGAGCCTTTACGCAGCCCCACATGCAACTGGACCCTCCGGGTTCGCTGTTTCCGAGCATCCGTAAACATATCCCTAGCCGGCATGGGAGATGACTGAAAACCCGGGCCCCAGAAAACGCGTTGCAAGCCCCTTTGGACCATCCAAAAGTGTCACCAAAGGAAGGCTTTGGGTACAAGAGAACTCCCCAGGGGAGCCTTTACGCAGCCCCACATGCAACTGGACCCTCCGAGTTCGATTTTTCCGAGCATCCCTAAACATAGCCCTAGCCGGCATCGAAGACGACTGAAAAATCAGGCCCCAGGAAATGCGTTGCGAGCCCTTTTCGCCCATCCAAAAGTTTCACCAAAGGAAGGCTTTGGGTACAAGAGAACTCCGCAGGGGAGCCTTTACGCAGCCCCACATGCAACTGGACCCTTCGGGTTCGATTTTTCCGAGCAACCCTAAATATATCACTAGCAGGCATAGGAGACGACTGAAAACCCGGGCCCCAGAAAACGCGTTGCAAGCCCCTTTGGACCATCCAAAAGTGTCACCAAAGGAAGGCTTTGGGTACAAGAGAACTCCCCAGGGGAGCCTTTACGCAGCCCCACATGCAACTGGACCCTCTGGGTTCGCTGTTTCTGAGCATCAATAAACATAGCCCTAGCCGTCATCGAAGACGACTGAAAAATCAGGCCCCAGGAAATGCGTTACGAGCCCTTTTCGCCCATCCAAAAGTGTCACCAAAGGAAGGCTTTGGGTACAAGAGAACTCCCCAGGGGAGCCTTTACGCAGCCCCACATGCAACTGGACCCTCCGGGTTCGCTGTTTCCGAGCATCCCTAAACATAACCCTAGCCGGCATCGAAGACGACTGAAAAATCCGGCCCCAGGAAATGCGTTCCGAGCCCTTTTCGCCCATGCAAAAGTGTCACGAAAGGAAGGCTTTGGGTACAAGTGAACTCCCCAGGGGAGCCTTTACGCAGCCCCACATGCAATTGGACCCTCCGGGTTCGCTGTTTCCAAGCATCCCTAAACATAGCCCTAGCCGGCATCGAAGACGACTGAAAAATCATGCCCCAAGAAATGCGTTGCGAGCCCTTTTCGCCCATCCAAAAGTGCCACCAAAGGAAGGCTTTGGGTACAAGTGAACTCCCCAGGGGAGCCTTTACGCAGCCCCACATGCAACTGGACCCTCCGGGTTCGCTGTTCCTGAGCAAACCTAAACGTAGCCCTAGCCGTCATCGGAGACGAATGAAAAATCAGGCCCCTGGAAATGCGTTCCGAGCCCTTTTCGCGACTCCAAAAGTGTCACCAAAAGAAGGCTTTGGGTACAAGAGAACTCCCCAGGGGAGCCTTTACGCAGCCCCACATGCAACTGGACCCTCCGAGTTCGATTTTTCCGAGCATCCCTAAACATATCCTTAGCCGGCATCGAAGACGACTGAAAAATCAGACCCCAGGAAATGCGTTCCGAGCCCTTTTCGCCCATCCAAAAGTGCCCCCAAAGGAAGACTATGGGTATAAGAGAACTCCCCAGGGGAGCCTTTACGCAGCCCCACATGCAACTGGACCCTCCGGGTTCGCTATTCCTCAACAAACCTAAACGTAGCCCTAGCCGTCATCGGAATCGACTGAAAAATCAGGCCCCTGGAAATGCATTGCAAGCCCCTTTGGACCATCTAAAAGTGCCCCCAAAGGAAGGCTTTGGGTACAAGTGAACTCCCCAGGGGAGCCTTTACGCAGCCCCACATGCAACTGGACCCTGCGGGTTCGCTGTTCCTGAGCAAACCTAAACGTAGCACTAGCCGTCATCGGAGACGAGTGAAAATCAGCCCCAGGAAATGCGTTCCGAGGCCTTTTCGCCCATCCAAATGTGCCCCCAAAGGAAGACTATGGGTATAAGAGAACTCCCCAGGGGAGCCTTTACGCAGCCCCACATGCAACTGGACCCTCCGGGTTCGCTGTTTCCGAGCATCCCTAAACATAGCCCTAGCCGGCATCGATGATGACTGAAAAATCAGGCCCCAGGAAATGCGTTCCGAGCCCTTTTCGCCCATCCAAATGTGCCCCCAATGGAAGGCTTTGGATACAAGTGAACTCCCCAGGGGAGCCTTTACGCAGCCCCACATGCAACTGGACCCTCCGGGTTCGCTGTTTCCGAGCATCCGTAAACATATCCCTAGCCGGCATGGGAGAAGACTGAAAACCCGGGCCCCAAAAAACGCGTTGCAAGCCCCTTTGGACTATCCAAAAGTGTCACCAAAGGAAGACTTTGGGTACAAGAGAACTCCCCAGGGGAGCCTTTACGCAGCCCCACATGCAACTGGACCCTCCTGGTTCGCTGTTTCCAAGCATCCCTAAACATAGCCCTAGCCAGCATCGAAGACGACTGAAAAATCAGGCCCCAGGAAATGCGTTGCGAGCCCTTTTCGCCCATCCAAAAGTTTCACCAAAGGAAGGCTTTGGGTACAAGAGAACTCCCCAGGGGAGCCTTTACGCAGCCCCACATGCAACTGGACCCTCCGAGTTCGATTTTTCCGAGCATCCCTAAACATAGCCCTAGCCGGCATCGAAGGCGACTGAAAAATCAGGCCCCAGGAAATGCGTTGCGAGCCCTTTTCGCCCATCCAAAAGTTTCACCAAAGGAAGGCTTTGGGTACAAGAGAACTCCCCAGGGGAGCCTTTACGCAGCCCCACATGCAACGGGACCCTTTGGGTTCGATTTTTCCGAGCAACCCTAAATATATCACTAGCACGCATAGGAGACGACTGAAAACCCGGGCCCCAGAAAACGCGTTGCAAGCCCCTTTGGATCATCCAAAAGTGTCACCAAAGGAAGGCTTTGGGTACAAGAGAACTCCCCAGGGGAGCCTTTACGCAGCCCCACATGCAACTGGACCCTCCGGGTTCGCTGTTTCTGAGCATCCCTAAACATAGCCCTAGCCGTCATCGAAGACGACTGAAAAATCAGGCCCCAGGAAATGCGTTACGAGCCCTTTTCGCCCATCCAAAAGTGCCCCCAAAGGAAGGCTTTGGGTACAAGAGAACTCCCCAGGGGAGCCTTTACGCAGCCCCACATGCAACTGGACCCTCCGGGTTCGCTGTTTCCGAGCATCCCTAAACATAGCCCTAGCCGGCATCGAAGACGACTGAAAAATCCGGCCCCAGGAAATGCGTTCCGAGCCCTTTTCGCCCATCCAAAAGTGCCCCCAAAGGAAGACTATGGGTATAAGAGAACTCCCCAGGGGAGCCTTTACGCAGCCCCACATGCAATTGGACCCTCCGGGTTCGCTGTTTCCAAGCATCCCTAAACATAGCCCTAGCCGGCATCGAAGACGACTGAAAAATCATGCCCCAAGAAATGCGTTGCGAGCCCTTTTCGCCCATCCAAAAGTGCCACCAAAGGAAGGCTTTGGGTACAAGTGAACTCCCCAGGGGAGCCTTTACGCAGCCCCACATGCAACTGGACCCTCCGGGTTCGCTGTTCCTGAGCAAACCTAAACGTAGCCCTAGCCGTCATCGGAGACGAATGAAAAATCAGGCCCCTGGAAATGCGTTCCGAGCCCTTTTCGCGACTCCAAAAGTGTCACCAAAAGAAGGCTTTGGGTACAAGAGAACTCCCCAGGGGAGCCTTTACGCAGCCCCACATGCAACTGGACCCTCCGAGTTCGATTTTTCCGAGCATCCCTAAACATATCCTTAGCCGGCATCGAAGACGACTGAAAAATCAGACCCCAGGAAATGCGTTCCGAGCCCTTTTCGCCCATCCAAAAGTGCCCCCAAAGGAAGACTATGGGTATAAGAGAACTCCCCAGGGGAGCCTTTACGCAGCCCCACATGCAACTGGACCCTCCGGGTTCGCTATTCCTCAACAAACCTAAACGTAGCCCTAGCCGTCATCGGAATCGACTGAAAAATCAGGCCCCTGGAAATGCATTGCAAGCCCCTTTGGACCATCTAAAAGTGCCCCCAAAGGAAGGCTTTGGGTACAAGTGAACTCCCCAGGGGAGCCTTTACGCAGCCCCACATGCAACTGGACCCTGCGGGTTCGCTGTTCCTGAGCAAACCTAAACGTAGCACTAGCCGTCATCGGAGACGAGTGAAAATCAGCCCCAGGAAATGCGTTCCGAGGCCTTTTCGCCCATCCAAATGTGCCCCCAAAGGAAGACTATGGGTATAAGAGAACTCCCCAGGGGAGCCTTTACGCAGCCCCACATGCAACTGGACCCTCCGGGTTCGCTGTTTCCGAGCATCCCTAAACATAGCCCTAGCCGGCATCGATGACGACTGAAAAATCAGGCCCCAGGAAATGCGTTCCGAGCCCTTTTCGCCCATCCAAATGTGCCCCCAATGGAAGGCTTTGGATACAAGTGAACTCCCCAGGGGAGCCTTTACGCAGCCCCACATGCAACTGGACCCTCCGGGTTCGCTGTTTCCGAGCATCCGTAAACATATCCCTAGCCGGCATGGGAGAAGACTGAAAACCCGGGCCCCAAAAAACGCGTTGCAAGCCCCTTTGGACTATCCAAAAGTGTCACCAAAGGAAGACTTTGGGTACAAGAGAACTCCCCAGGGGAGCCTTTACGCAGCCCCACATGCAACTGGACCCTCCGGGTTCGCTGTTTCTGAGCATCCCTAAACATAGCCCTAGCCGTCATCGAAGACGACTGAAAAATCAGGCCCCAGGAAATGCGTTACGAGCCCTTTTCGCCCATCCAAAAGTGCCCCCAAAGGAAGGCTTTGGGTACAAGAGAACTCCCCAGGGGAGCCTTTACGCAGCCCCACATGCAACTGGACCCTCCGGGTTCGCTGTTTCCGAGCATCCCTAAACATAGCCCTAGCCGGCATCGAAGACGACTGAAAAATCCGGCCCCAGGAAATGCGTTCCGAGCCCTTTTCGCCCATCCAAAAGTGCCCCCAAAGGAAGACTATGGGTATAAGAGAACTCCCCAGGGGAGCCTTTACGCAGCCCCACATGCAACTGGACCCTCCGAGTTCGATTTTTCCGAGCATCCCTAAACATAGCCCTAGCCGGCATCGAAGACGACTGAAAAATCAGACCCCAGGAAATGCGTTCCGAGCCCTTTTCGCCCATCCAAAAGTGCCCCCAAAGGAAGACTATGGGTATAAGAGAACTCCCCAGGGGAGCCTTTACGCAGCCCCACATGCAACTGGACCCTCCGGGTTCGCTATTCCTCAACAAACCTAAACGTAGCCCTAGCCGTCATCGGAATCGACTGAAAAATCAGGCCCCAGGAAATGCATTGCAAGCCCCTTTGGACCATCTAAAAGTGCCCCCAAAGGAAGGCTTTGGGTACAAGTGAACTCCCCAGGGGAGCCTTTACGCAGCCCCACATGCAACTGGACCCTCCGGGTTCGCTGTTCCTGAGCAAACCTAAACGTAGCACTAGCCGTCATCGGAGACGAGTGAAAATCAGCCCCAGGAAATGCGTTCCGAGGCCTTTTCGCCCATCCAAATGTGCCCCCAAAGGAAGACTATGGGTATAAGAGAACTCCCCAGGGGAGCCTTTACGCAGCCCCACATGCAACTGGACCCTCCGAGTTCGATTTTTCCGAGCATCCCTAAACATAGCCCTAGCCGGCATCGAAGGCGACTGAAAAATCAGACCCCAGGAAATGCGTTCCGAGCCCTTTTCGCCCATCCAAAAGTGCCCCCAAAGGAAGACTATGGGTATAAGAGAACTCCCCAGGGGAGCCTTTACGCAGCCCCACATGCAACTGGACCCTCCGGGTTCGCTATTCCTCAACAAACCTAAACGTAGCCCTAGCCGTCATCGGAATCGACTGAAAAATCAGGCCCCAGGAAATGCATTGCAAGCCCCTTTGGACCATCTAAAAGTGCCCCCAAAGGAAGGCTTTGGGTACAAGTGAACTCCCCAGGGGAGCCTTTACGCAGCCCCACATGCAACTGGACCCTCCGGGTTCGCTGTTTCCGAGCATCCCTAAACATAGCCCTAGCCGGCATCGATGACGACTGAAAAATCAGGCCCCAGGAAATGCGTTCCGAGCCCTTTTCGCCCATCCAAATGTGCCCCCAATGGAAGGCTTTGGATACAAGTGAACTCCCCAGGGGAGCCTTTACGCAGCCCCACATGCAACTGGACCCTCCGGGTTCGCTGTTTCCGAGCATCCGTAAACATATCCCTAGCCGGCATGGGAGAAGACTGAAAACCCGGGCCCCAGAAAACGCGTTGCAAGCCCCTTTGGACTATCCAAAAGTGTCACCAAAGGAAGACTTTGGGTACAAGAGAACTCCCCAGGGGAGCCTTTACGCAGCCCCACATGCAACTGGACCCTCCTGGTTCGCTGTTTCCAAGCATCCCTAAACATAGCCCTAGCCAGCATCGAAGACGACTGAAAAATCAGGCCCCAGGAAATGCGTTGCGAGCCCTTTTCGCCCATCCAAAAGTTTCACCAAAGGAAGGCTTTGGGTACAAGAGAACTCCCCAGGGGAGCCTTTACGCAGCCCCACATGCAACTGGACCCTTCGGGTTCGATTTTTCCGAGCAACCCTAAATATATCACTAGCAGGCATAGGAGACGACTGAAAACCCGGGCCCCAGAAAACGCGTTGCAAGCCCCTTTGGACCATCCAAAAGTGTCACCAAAGGAAGGCTTTGGGTACAAGAGAACTCCCCAGGGGAGCCTTTACGCAGCCCCACATGCAACTGGACCCTCCGGGTTCGCTGTTTCTGAGCATCCCTAAACATAGCCCTAGCCGGCAGTGATGACGACTGAAAAATCAGGCCCCAGGAAATGCGTTACGAGGCCTTTTCGCCCATGCAAAAGTGTCACGAAAGGAAGGCTTTGGGTACAAGTGAACTCCCCAGGGGAGCCTTTACGCAGCCCCACATGCAATTGGACCCTCCGGGTTCGCTGTTTCCAAGCATCCCTAAACATAGCCCTAGCCGGCATCGAAGACGACTGAAAAATCATGCCCCAGGAAATGCGTTGCGAGCCCTTTTCGCCCATCCAAAAGTGCCACCAAAGGAAGGCTTTGGGTACAAGTGAACTCCCCAGGGGAGCCTTTACGCAGCCCCACATGCAACTGGACCCTCCGGGTTCGCTGTTCCTGAGCAAACCTAAACGTAGCCCTAGCCGTCATCGGAGACGAATGAAAAATCAGGCCCCTGGAAATGCGTTCCGAGCCCTTTTCGCGACTCCAAAAGTGTCACCAAAAGAAGGCTTTGGGTACAAGAGAACTCCCCAGGGGAGCCTTTACGCAGCCCCACATGCAACTGGACCCTCCGAGTTCGATTTTTCCGAGCATCCCTAAACATATCCTTAGCCGGCATCGAAGACGACTGAAAAATCAGACCCCAGGAAATGCGTTCCGAGCCCTTTTCGCCCATCCAAAAGTGCCCCCAAAGGAAGACTATGGGTATAAGAGAACTCCCCAGGGGAGCCTTTACGCAGCCCCACATGCAACTGGACCCTCCGGGTTCGCTGTTTCCGAGCATCCGTAAACACAGCCCTAGCCGACATCGAAGACGACTGAAAAATCAGGCCCCAGGAAATGCGTTCCGAGCCCTTTTCGTCATCCAAATGTGCCCCCAAAGGAAGGCTTTGGGTACAAGTGAACTCCCCAGGGGAGACTTTACGCAGCCCCACATGCAACTGGACGCTCCGGGTTCGCTGTTCCTGAGCAAACCTAAACGTAGCCCTAGCCGTCATCGGAGACGAATGAAAAATCAGGCCCCAGGAAATGAATTGCGAGCCCCTTTGGACCATCCAAAAGTGCCCCCAAAGGAAGGCTTTGGGTACAAGTGAACTCCCCAGGGGAGCCTTTACGCAGCCCCACATGCAACTGGACCCTCCGGGTTCGCTGTTTCCGAGCATCCGTAAACATATCCCTAGCCGGCATGGGAGAAGACTGAAAACCCGGGCCCCAGAAAACGCGTTGCAAGCCCCTTTGGACCATCCAAAAGTGTCACCAAAGGAAGGCTTTGGGTACAAGAGAACTCCCCAGGGGAGCCTTTACGCAGCCCCACATGCAACTGGACCCTCCGAGTTCGATTTTTCCGAGCATCCCTAAACATAGCCCTAGCCGGCATCGAAGACGACTGAAAAATCAGGCCCCAGGAAATGCGTTGCGAGCCCTTTTCGCCCATCCAAAAGTTTCACCAAAGGAAGGCTTTGGGTACAAGAGAACTCCCCAGGGGAGCCTTTACGCAGCCCCACATGCAACGGGACCCTTTGGGTTCGATTTTTCTGAGCAACCCTAAATATATCACTAGCAGGCATAGGAGACGACTGAAAACCCGGGCCCCAGAAAACGCGTTGCAAGCCCCTTTGGATCATCCAAAAGTGTCACCAAAGGAAGGCTTTGGGTACAAGAGAACTCCCCAGGGGAGCCTTTACGCAGCCCCACATGCAACTGGACCGTCCGGGTTCGCTGTTTCCGAGCATCCCTAAACATAGCCCTAGCCGGCATCGAAGACGACTGAAAAATCAGGCCCCAGGAAATGCGTTCCGAGCCCTTTTCGCCCATCCAAATGTGCCCCCAATGGAAGGCTTTGGATACAAGTGAACTCCCCAGGGGAGCCTTTACGCAGCCCCACATGCAACTGGACCCTCCGGGTTCACTGTTTCCGAGCATCCGTAAACATATCCCTAGCCGGCATGGGAGAAGACTGAAAACCCGGGCCCCAGAAAACGCGTTGCAAGCCCCTTTGGACTATCCAAAAGTGTCACCAAAGGAAGACTTTGGGTACAAGAGAACTCCCCAGGGGAGCCTTTACGCAGCCCCACATGCAACTGGACCCTCCTGGTTCGCTGTTTCCAAGCATCCCTAAACATAGCCCTAGCCAGCATCGAAGACGACTGAAAAATCAGGCCCCAGGAAATGCGTTGCGAGCCCTTTTCGCCCATCCAAAAGTTTCACCAAAGGAAGGCTTTGGGTACAAGAGAACTCCCCAGGGGAGCCTTTACGCAGCCCCACATGCAACTGGACCCTTCGGGTTCGATTTTTCCGAGCAACCCTAAATATATCACTAGCAGGCATAGGAGACGACTGAAAACCCGGGCCCCAGAAAACGCGTTGCAAGCCCCTTTGGACCATCCAAAAGTGTCACCAAAGGAAGGCTTTGGGTACAAGAGAACTCCCCAGGGGAGCCTTTACGCAGCCCCACATGCAACTGGACCCTCCGGGTTCGCTGTTCCTGAGCAAACCTAAACGTAGCCCTAGCCGTCATCGGAGACGAATGAAAAATCAGGCCCCTGGAAATGCGTTCCGAGCCCTTTTCGCGACTCCAAAAGTGTCACCAAAAGAAGGCTTTGGGTACAAGAGAACTCCCCAGGGGAGCCTTTACGCAGCCCCACATGCAACTGGACCCTCCGAGTTCGATTTTTCCGAGCATCCCTAAACATATCCTTAGCCGGCATCGAAGACGACTGAAAAATCAGACCCCAGGAAATGCGTTCCGAGCCCTTTTCGCCCATCCAAAAGTGCCCCCAAAGGAAGACTATGGGTATAAGAGAACTCCCCAGGGGAGCCTTTACGCAGCCCCACATGCAACTGGACCCTCCGGGTTCGCTGTTTCCGAGCATCCGTAAACACAGCCCTAGCCGGCATCGAAGACGACTGAAAAATCAGGCCCCAGGAAATGCGTTCCGAGCCCTTTTCGTCATCCAAATGTGCCCCCAAAGGAAGGCTTTGGGTACAAGTGAACTCCCCAGGGGAGACTTTACGCAGCCCCACATGCAACTGGACGCTCCGGGTTCGCTGTTCCTGAGCAAACCTAAACGTAGCCCTAGCCGTCATCGGAGACGAATGAAAAATCAGGCCCCAGGAAATGAATTGCGAGCCCCTTTGGACCATCCAAAAGTGCCCCCAAAGGAAGGCTTTGGGTACAAGTGAACTCCCCAGGGGAGCCTTTACGCAGCCCCACATGCAACTGGACCCTCCGGGTTCGCTGTTTCCGAGCATCCGTAAACATAGCCCTAGCCGGCATGGGAGAAGACTGAAAACCCGGGCCCCAGAAAACGCGTTGCAAGCCCCTTTGGACCATCCAAAAGTGTCACCAAAGGAAGGCTTTGGGTACAAGAGAACTCCCCAGGGGAGCCTTTACGCAGCCCCACATGCAACTGGACCCTCCGAGTTCGATTTTTCCGAGCATCCCTAAACATAGCCCTAGCCGGCATCGAAGACGACTGAAAAATCAGGCCCCAGGAAATGCGTTGCGAGCCCTTTTCGCCCATCCAAAAGTTTCACCAAAGGAAGGCTTTGGGTACAAGAGAACTCCCCAGGGGAGCCTTTACGCAGCCCCACATGCAACGGGACCCTTTGGGTTCGATTTTTCTGAGCAACCCTAAATATATCACTAGCAGGCATAGGAGACGACTGAAAACCCGGGCCCCAGAAAACGCGTTGCAAGCCCCTTTGGATCATCCAAAAGTGTCACCAAAGGAAGGCTTTGGGTACAAGAGAACTCCCCAGGGGAGCCTTTACGCAGCCCCACATGCAACTGGACCCTCCGGGTTCGCTGTTTCCGAGCATCCCTAAACATAGCCCTAGCCGGCATCGAAGACGACTGAAAAATCCGGCCCCAGGAAATGCGTTCCGAGCCCTTTTCGCCCATCCAAAAGTGCCCCCAAAGGAAGACTATGGGTATAAGAGAACTCCCCAGGGGAGCCTTTACGCAGCCCCACATGCAACTGGACCCTCCGGGTTCGCTGTTTCCGAGCATCCCTAAACATAGCCCTAGCCGGCATCGAAGACGACTGAAAAATCAGGCCCCAGGAAATGCGCTGCGAGCCCTTTTCGCCCATCCAAACGTGCCCCCAAAGGAAGGCTTTGGGTACAAGTGAACTCCCCAGGGGAGCCTTAACGCAGCCCCACATGCAACTGGACCCTCCGGGTTCGCTGTTCCTGAGCAAACCTAAACGTAGCCCTAGCCGTCATCGGAGACGACTGAAAAATCAGGCCATTGGAAATGCGTTGCGAGCCCCTTTGGACCATCCAAAAGTGCCCCCAAAGAAGGCTTTGGATACAAGTGAACTCCCCAGGGGAGCCTTTACGCAGCCCCACATGCAACTGGACCCTCCAGGTTCGCTGTTTCCGAGCATCCGTAAACATAGCCCTAGCCGGCATCGAAGACGACTGAAAAATCAGACCCCAGGAAATGCATTGCGAGCCCCTTTGGACCATCTAAAAGTGCCCCCAAAGGAAGGCTTTGGGTACAAGTGAACTCCCCAGGGGAGCCTTTACGCAGCCCCACATGCAACTGGACCCTCCGGGTTCGCTGTTTCCGAGCATCCGTAAACATATCCCTAGCCGGCATGGGAGAAGACTGAAAACCCGGGCCCCAGAAAACGCGTTGCAAGCCCCTTTGGACCATCCAAAAGTTTCACCAAAGGAAGGCTTTGGGTACAAGAGAACTCCCCAGGGGAGCCTTTACGCAGCCCCACATGCAACTGGACCCTCCGAGTTCGATTTTTCCGAGCATCCCTAAACATAGCCCTAGCCGGCATCGAAGACGACTGAAAAATCAGGCCCCAGGAAATGCGTTGCGAGCCCTTTTCGCCCATCCAAAAGTTTCACCAAAGGAAGGCTTTGGGTACAAGAGAACTCCCCAGGGGAGCCTTTACGCAGCCCCACATGCAACTGGACCCTCCGGGTTCGCTGTTCCTCAGCAAACCTAAACGTAGCCCTAGCCGTCATCGGAGACGACTGAAAAATCAGGCCCCAGGAAATGCGTTACGAGCCCTTTTCGCCCATCCAAAAGTGCCCCCAAAGGAAGGCTTTGGGTACAAGTGAACTCCCCAGGGGAGCCTTTACGCAGCCCCACATGCAACTGGACCCTCGGCATTCGCTGTTTCTGAGCATCCCTAAACATAGCCCTAGCCGTCATCGGAGACGAGTGAAAAATCAGGCCCCAGGAAATGCGTTCCGAGCCCCTTTGGAGCATCCAAAAGTGCCCCCAAAGGAATGCTTTGAACACAAGTGAACTCCCCAGGGGAGCCTTTACGCAGCCCCACATGCAACTGGACCCTCGGCGTTCGCTGTTTCCGAGCATCCCTAAACATAGCCCTAGCCGGCATCGATGACGACTGAAAAATCAGGCCCCCGGAAATGCGTTCCGAGCCCTTTTCGCCTATCCAAAAGTGCCCCCAAAGGAAGACTTTAGGTACAAGTGATCTCCCCAGGGGAGCCTTTACGCAGCCCCACATGCAACTGGACCCTTCGGGTTCGATTTTTCCGAGCATCCGTAAACATATCCCTAGCCGGCATGGGAGAAGACTGAAAACCCGGGCCCCAGAAAACGCGTTGCAAGCCCCTTTGGACCATCCAAACGTGTCAGCAAAGGAAGGCTTTGGGTACAAGTGAACTCCCCAGGGGAGCCTTTACGCAGCCCCACATGCAACTGGACCCTCCGGGTTCGCTGTTTCCGAGCATCCCTAAACATAGCCCTAGCCGGCATGGGAGAAGACTGAAAACCCGGGCCCCAGGAAATGCGTTACGAGCCCTTTTCGCCCATCCAAAAGTGTCACGAAAGGAAGGCTTTGGGTACAAGTGAACTCCCCAGGGGAGCCTTTACGCAGCCCCACATGCAACTGGACCCTCCGGGTTCGCTGTTTCCGAGCATCCCTAAACATAGCCCTAGCCGGCATCGAAGACGACTGAAAAATCAGGCCCCAGGAAATGCGCTGCGAGCCCTTTTCGCCCATCCAAAAGTGCCCCCAAAGGAAGGCTTTGGGTACAAGTGAACTCCCCAGGGGAGCCTTTACGCAGCCCCACATGCAACTGGACACTCCGGATTCGCTGTTTCGGAGCAACCCTAAATATATCACTAGCCGGCATGGGAGAAGACTGAAATCCCAGGCCCCAGAAAATGCGTTGCAAACCCCTTTGGACCATCCAAAAGTGCCCCCAAAGGAAGGCTTTGGGTACAAGTGAACTCCCCAGGGGAGCCTTTACGCAGCCCCACATGCAACTGGACCCTCCGGGTTCGCTGTTCCTGAGCAAACCTAAACGTAGCCCTAGACGTCATCGGAGACGAATGAAAAATCAGGCCCCTGGAAATGCGTTGCGAGCCCTTTTCGCCCATCCAAAAGTGTCACCAAAAGAAGGCTTTGGGTACAAGAGAACTCCCCAGGGGAGCCTTTACGCAGCCCCACATGCAACTGGACCCACGGCGTTCGCTGTTTCCGAGCATCCCTAAACATAGCCTTAGCCGGCATCGAAGACGACTGAAAAATCAGGCCCCAGGAAATGCGTTCTGAGCCCTTTTCGCCCATCCAAATGTGCCCCCAAAGGAAGACTATGGGTATAAGAGAACTCCCCAGGGGAGCATTTACGCAGCCCCACATGCAACTGGACCCTCCGGGTTCGCTATTCCTCAACAAACCTAAACGTAGCCCTAGCCGTCATCGGAATCGACTGAAAAATCAGGCCTCAGGAAATGCATTGCAAGCCCCTTTGGACCATCTAAAAGTGCCCCCAAAGGAAGGCTTTGGGTACAAGTGAACTCCCCAGGGGAGCCTTTACGCAGCCCCACATGCAACTGGACCCTGCGGGTTCGCTGTTCCTGAGCAAACCTAAACGTAGCCCTAGCCGGCATCGGAGACGAATGAAAAATCAGGCCCCAGGAAATGCATTGCGAGCCCCTTTGGACCATCCAAAAGTGCCCCCAAAGGAAGGCTTTGGGTACAAGTGAACTCCCCAGGGGAGCCTTTACGCAGCCCCACATGCAACTGGACCCTGCGGGTTCAATTTTTCCGAGAAACCCTAAATATTTCACTAGCCGGCATGGGAGAAGACTGAAATCCCGGGCCCCAGAAAACGCGTTGCAAACCCCTTTGGACAATCCAAAAGTGTCACCAAAGGAAGGCTTTGGGTACAAGTGAACTCCCCAGGGGAGCCTTTACGCAGCCCCACATGCAACTGGACCCTCCGGGTTCGCTGTTCCTGAGCAAACCTAAACGTAGCCCTAGCCGTCATCGGAGACGAATGAAAAATCAGGCCCCTGGAAATGCGTTCCGAGCCCTTTTCGCGACTCCAAAAGTGTCACCAAAAGAAGGCTTTGGGTACAAGAGAACTCCCCAGGGGAGCCTTTACGCAGCCCCACATGCAACTGGACCCTCCGAGTTCGATTTTTCCGAGCATCCCTAAACATAGCCTTAGCCGGCATCGAAGACGACTGAAAAATCAGACCCCAGGAAATGCGTTCCGAGCCCTTTTCGCCCATCCAAAAGTGCCCCCAAAGGAAGACTATGGGTATAAGAGAACTCCCCAGGGGAGCCTTTACGCAGCCCCACATGCAACTGGACCCTCCGGGTTCGCTATTCCTCAACAAACCTAAACGTAGCCCTAGCCGTCATCGGAATCGACTGAAAAATCAGGCCCCTGGAAATGCATTGCAAGCCCCTTTGGACCATCTAAAAGTGCCCCCAAAGGAAGGCTTTGGGTACAAGTGAACTCCCCAGGGGAGCCTTTACGCAGCCCCACATGCAACTGGACCCTGCGGGTTCGCTGTTCCTGAGCAAACCTAAACATAGCACTAGCCGTCATCGGAGACGAGTGAAAATCAGCCCCAGGAAATGCGTTCCGAGGCCTTTTCGCCCATCCAAATGTGCCCCCAAAGGAAGACTATGGGTATAAGAGAACTCCCCAGGGGAGCCTTTACGCAGCCCCACATGCAACTGGACCCTCCGGGTTCGCTGTTTCCGAGCATCCCTAAACACAGCCCTAGCCGGCATCGAAGACGACTGAAAAATCAGGCCCCAGGAAATGCGTTCCGAGCCCTTTTCGTCATCCAAATGTGCCCCCAAAGGAAGGCTTTGGGTACAAGTGAACTCCCCAGGGGAGACTTTACGCAGCCCCACATGCAACTGGACGCTCCGGGTTCGCTGTTCCTGAGCAAACCTAAACGTAGCCCTAGCCGTCATCGGAGACGAATGAAAAATCAGGCCCCAGGAAATGAATTGCGAGCCCCTTTGGACCATCCAAAAGTGCCCCCAAAGGAAGGCTTTGGGTACAAGTGAACTCCCCAGGGGAGCCTTTACGCAGCCCCACATGCAACTGGACCCTCCGGGTTCGCTGTTTCCGAGCATCCGTAAACATATCCCTAGCCGGCATGGGAGAAGACTGAAAACCCGGGCCCCAGAAAACGCGTTGCAAGCCCCTTTGGACCATCCAAAAGTGTCACCAAAGGAAGGCTTTGGGTACAAGAGAACTCCGCAGGGGAGCCTTTACGCAGCCCCACATGCAACTGGACCCTTCGGGTTCGATTTTTCCGAGCAACCCTAAATATATCACTAGCAGGCATAGGAGACGACTGAAAACCCGGGCCCCAGAAAACACGTTGCAAGCCCCTTTGGACCATCCAAAAGTGTCACCAAAGGAAGGCTTTGGGTACAAGAGAACTCCCCAGGGGAGCCTTTACGCAGCCCCACATGCAACTGGACCCTCTGGGTTCGCTGTTTCTGAGTATCAATAAACATAGCCCTAGCCGTCATCGAAGATGACTGAAAAATCAGGCCCCAGGAAATGCGTTACGAGCCCTTTTCGCCCATCCAAAAGTGTCACCAAAGGAAGGCTTTGGGTACAAGAGAACTCCCCAGGGGAGCCTTTACGCAGCCCCACATGCAACTGGACCCTCCGGGTTCGCTGTTTCCGAGCATCCCTAAACATAACCCTAGCCGGCATCGAAGACGACTGAAAAATCCGGCCCCAGGAAATGCGTTCCGAGCCCTTTTCGCCCATCCAAAAGTGCCCCCAAAGGAAGACTATGGGTATAAGAGAACTCCCCAGGGGAGCCTTTACGCAGCCCCACATGCAACTGGACCCTCCGGGTTCGCTGTTTCCGAGCATCCCTAAACATAGCCCTAGCCGGCATCGAAGACGACTGAAAAATCAGGCCCCAGGAAATGCGCTGCGAGCCCTTTTCGCCCATCCAAAAGTGCCCCCAAAGGAAGGCTTTGGGTACAAGAGAACTCCCCAGGGGAGCCTTTACGCAGCCCCACATGCAACTGGACCCTCCGGGTTCGCTGTTTCCGAGCATCCCTAAACATAACCCTAGCCGGCATCGAAGACGACTGAAAAATCCGGCCCCAGGAAATGCGTTCCGAGCCCTTTTCGCCCATCCAAAAGTGCCCCCAAAGGAAGACTATGGGTATAAGAGAACTCCCCAGGGGAGCCTTTACGCAGCCCCACATGCAACTGGACCCTCCGGGTTCGCTGTTTCCGAGCATCCCTAAACATAGCCCTAGCCGGCATCGAAGACGACTGAAAAATCGGGCCCCAGGAAATGCGTTGCGAGCCCTTTTCGCCCATCCAAAAGTTTCACCAAAGGAAGGCTTTGGGTACAAGAGAACTCCGCAGGGGAGCCTTTACGCAGCCCCACATGCAACTGGACCCTTCGGGTTCGATTTTTCCGAGCAACCCTAAATATATCACTAGCAGGCATAGGAGACGACTGAAAACCTGGGCCCCAGAAAACGCGTTGCAAGCCCCTTTGGACCATCCAAAAGTGTCACCAAAGGAAGGCTTTGGGTACAAGAGAACTCCCCAGGGGAGCCTTTACGCAGCCCCACATGCAACTGGACCCTCTGGGTTCGCTGTTTCTGAGCATCAATAAACATAGCCCTAGCCGGCATCGAAGACGACTGAAAAATCAGGCCCCGGTAAATGCGTTACGAGCCCTTTTCGCCCATCCAAAAGTGTCACCAAAGGAAGGCTTTGGGTACAAGAGAACTCCCCAGGGGAGCCTTTACGCAGCCCCACATGCAACTGGACCCTCCGGGTTCGCTGTTTCCGAGCATCCCTAAACATAACCCTAGCCGGCATCGAAGACGACTGAAAAATCCGGCCCCAGGAAATGCGTTCCGAGCCCTTTTCGCCCATCCAAAAGTGCCCCCAAAGGAAGACTATGGGTATAAGAGAACTCCCCAGGGGAGCCTTTACGCAGCCCCACATGCAACTGGACCCTCCGGGTTCGCTGTTTCCGAGCATCCCTAAACATAGCCCTAGCCGGCATCGAAGACGACTGAAAAATCAGGCCCCAGGAAATGCGCTGCGAGCCCTTTTCGCCCATCCAAAAGTGTCACCAAAGGAAGGCTTTGGGTACAAGTGAACTCCCCAGGGGAGCCTTAACGCAGCCCCACATGCAACTGGACCCTCCGGGTTCGCTGTTTCTGAGCATCCCTAAACATAGCCCTAGCCGGCATCGAAGACGACTGAAAAATCAGGCCCCAGGAAATGCGTTACGAGCCCTTTTCGCCCATCCAAAAGTGTCACCAAAGGAAGGCTTTGGGTACAAGAGAACTCCCCAGGGGAGCCTTTACGCAGCCCCACATGCAACTGGACCCTCCGGGTTCGCTGTTTCCGAGCATCCCTAAACATAACCCTAGCCGGCATCGAAGACGACTGAAAAATCCGGCTCCAGGAAATGCGTTCCGAGCCCTTTTCGCCCATCCAAAAGTGCCCCCAAAGGAAGACTATGGGTATAAGAGAACTCCCTAGGGGAGCCTTTACGCAGCCCCACATGCAACTGGACCCTCCGGGTTCGCTGTTTCCGAGCATCCCTAAACATAGCCCTAGCCGGCATCGAAGACGACTGAAAAATCAGGCCCCAGGAAATGCGCTGCGAGCCCTTTTCGCCCATCCAAAAGTGCCCCCAAAGGAAGGCTTTGGGTACAAGTGAACTCCCCAGGGGAGCCTTAACGCAGCCCCACATGCAACTGGACCCTCCGGGTTCGCTGTTCCTGAGCAAACCTAAACGTAGCCTTAGCCGTCATCGGAGACGACTGAAAAATCAGGCCATTGGAAATGCGTTGCGAGCCCCTTTGGACCATCCAAAAGTGCCCCCAAAGAAGGCTTTGGATACAAGTGAACTCCCCAGGGGAGCCTTTACGCAGCCCCACATGCAACTGGACCCTCCAGGTTCGCTGTTTCCGAGCATCCGTAAACACAGCCCTAGCCGGCATCGAAGACGACTGAAAAATCAGGCCCCAGGAAATGCGTTGCGAGCCCTTTTCGCCCATCCAAAAGTGCCCCCAAAGGAAGGCTTTGGGTACAAGTGAACTCCCCAGGGGAGACTTTACGCAGCCCCACATGCAACTGGACGCTCCGGGTTCGCTGCTCCTGAGCAAACCTAAACGTAGCCCTAGCCGTCATCGGAGACGACTGAAAAATCAGGCCCCAGGAAATGCATTGCGAGCCCCTTTGGACCATCCAAAAGTGCCCCCAAAGGAAGGCTTTGGGTACAAGTGAACTCCCCAGGGGAGCCTTTACGCAGCCCCACATGCAACTGGACCCTCCGGGTTCGCTGTTTCCGAGCATCCCTAAACATAGCCCTAGCCGGCATGGGAGAAGACTGAAAACCCGGGCCCCAGAAAACGCGTTGCAAGCCCCTTTGGAGCATCCAAAAGTGTCACCAAGGGAAGGCTTTGGGTACAAGAGAACTCCCCAGGGGAGCCTTTACGCAGCCCCACATGCAACTGGACCCTCCGAGTTCGATTTTTCCGAGCATCCCTAAACATACCCCTAGCCGGCATCGAAGACGACTGAAAAATCCGGCCCCAGGAAATGCGTTGCAAGCCCTTTTCGCCCATCCAAAAGTTTCACCAAAGGAAGGCTTTGGGTACAAGAGAACTCCCCAGGGGAGCCTTTACGCAGCCCCACATGCAACTGGACCCTCCGGGTTCGCTGTTCCTCAGCAAACCTAAACGTAGCCCTAGCCGTCATCGGAGACGACTGAAAAATCATGCCCCAGGAAATGCGTTGCGAGCCCTTTTCGCCCATCCAAAAGTGCCCCCAAAGGAAGACTTTGGGTACAAGTGAACTCCCCAGGGGAGCCTTTACGCAGCCCCACATGCAACTGGACCCTGCGGGTTCAATTTTTCCGAGCAACCCTAAATATTTCACTAGCCGGCATGGGAGAAGACTGAAATCCCGGGCCCCAGAAAACGCGTTGCAAACCCCTTTGGACCATCCAAAAGTGTCACCAAAGGAAGGCTTTGGGTACAAGTGAACTCCCCAGGGGAGCCTTTACGCAGCCCCACATGCAACTGGACCCTCCGGGTTCGCTGTTCCTGAGCAAACCTAAACGTAGCCCTAGCCGTCATCGGAGACGAATGAAAAATCAGGCCCCTGGAAATGCATTCCGAGCCCTTTTCGCGACTCCAAAAGTGTCACCAAAAGAAGGCTTTGGGTACAAGAGAACTCCCCAGGGGAGCCTTTACGCAGCCCCACATGCAACTGGACCCTCCGAGTTCGATTTTTCCGAGCATCCCTAAACATAGCCTTAGCCGGCATCGAAGACGACTGAAAAATCAGACCCCAGGAAATGCGTTCCGAGCCCTTTTCGCCCATCCAAAAGTGCCCCCAAAGGAAGACTATGGGTATAAGAGAACTCCCCAGGGGAGCCTTTACGCAGCCCCACATGCAACTGGACCCTCCGGGTTCGCTATTCCTCAACAAACCTAAACGTAGCCCTAGCCGTCATCGGAATCGACTGAAAAATCAGGCCCCTGGAAATGCATTGCAAGCCCCTTTGGACCATCTAAAAGTGCCCCCAAAGGAAGGCTTTGGGTACAAGTGAACTCCCCAGGGGAGCCTTTACGCAGCCCCACATGCAACTGGACCCTGCGGGTTCGCTGTTCCTGAGCAAACCTAAACGTAGCACTAGCCGTCATCGGAGACGAGTGAAAATCAGCCCCAGGAAATGCGTTCCGAGGCCTTTTCGCCCATCCAAATGTGCCCCCAAAGGAAGACTATGGGTATAAGAGAACTCCCCAGGGGAGCCTTTACGCAGCCCCACATGCAACTGGACCCTCCGGGTTCGCTGTTTCCGAGCATCCCTAAACACAGCCCTAGCCGGCATCGAAGACGACTGAAAAATCAGGCCCCAGGAAATGCGTTCCGAGCCCTTTTCGTCATCCAAATGTGCCCCCAAAGGAAGGCTTTGGGTACAAGTGAACTCCCCAGGGGAGACTTTACGCAGCCCCACATGCAACTGGACGCTCCGGGTTCGCTGTTCCTGAGCAAACCTAAACGTAGCCCTAGCCGTCATCGGAGACGAATGAAAAATCAGGCCCCAGGAAATGAATTGCGAGCCCCTTTGGACCATCCAAAAGTGCCCCCAAAGGAAGGCTTTGGGTACAAGTGAACTCCCCAGGGGAGCCTTTACGCAGCCCCACATGCAACTGGACCCTCCGGGTTCGCTGTTTCCGAGCATCCGTAAACATATCCCTAGCCGGCATGGGAGAAGACTGAAAACCCGGGCCCCAGAAAACGCGTTGCAAGCCCCTTTGGACCATCCAAAAGTGTCACCAAAGGAAGGCTTTGGGTACAAGAGAACTCCCCAGGGGAGCCTTTACGCAGCCCCACATGCAACTGGACCCTCTGGGTTCGCTGTTTCTGAGCATCAATAAACATAGCCCTAGCCGGCATCGAAGACGACTGAAAAATCAGGCCCCGGTAAATGCGTTACGAGCCCTTTTCGCCCATCCAAAAGTGTCACCAAAGGAAGGCTTTGGGTACAAGAGAACTCCCCAGGGGAGCCTTTACGCAGCCCCACATGCAACTGGACCCTCCGGGTTCGCTGTTTCCGAGCATCCCTAAACATAGCCCTAGCCGGCATCGAAGACGACTGAAAAATCAGGCCCCAGGAAATGCGCTGCGAGCCCTTTTCGCCCATCCAAAAGTGCCCCCAAAGGAAGGCTTTGGGTACAAGTGAACTCCCCAGGGGAGCCTTAACGCAGCCCCACATGCAACTGGACCCTCCGGGTTCGCTGTTTCTGAGCATCCCTAAACATAGCCCTAGCCGGCATCGAAGACGACTGAAAAATCAGGCCCCAGGAAATGCGTTACGAGCCCTTTTCGCCCATCCAAAAGTGTCACCAAAGGAAGGCTTTGGGTACAAGAGAACTCCCCAGGGGAGCCTTTACGCAGCCCCACATGCAACTGGACCCTCCGGGTTCGCTGTTTCCGAGCATCCCTAAACATAACCCTAGCCGGCATCGAAGACGACTGAAAAATCCGGCCCCAGGAAATGCGTTCCGAGCCCTTTTCGCCCATCCAAAAGTGCCCCCAAAGGAAGACTATGGGTATAAGAGAACTCCCTAGGGGAGCCTTTACGCAGCCCCACATGCAACTGGACCCTCCGGGTTCGCTGTTTCCGAGCATCCCTAAACATAGCCCTAGCCGGCATCGAAGACGACTGAAAAATCAGGCCCCAGGAAATGCGCTGCGAGCCCTTTTCGCCCATCCAAAAGTGCCCCCAAAGGAAGGCTTTGGGTACAAGTGAACTCCCCAGGGGAGCCTTAACGCAGCCCCACATGCAACTGGACCCTCCGGGTTCGCTGTTCCTGAGCAAACCTAAACGTAGCCTTAGCCGTCATCGGAGACGACTGAAAAATCAGGCCATTGGAAATGCGTTGCGAGCCCCTTTGGACCATCCAAAAGTGCCCCCAAAGAAGGCTTTGGATACAAGTGAACTCCCCAGGGGAGCCTTTACGCAGCCCCACATGCAACTGGACCCTCCAGGTTCGCTGTTTCCGAGCATCCCTAAACATAGCCCTAGCCGGCATCGAAGACGACTGAAAAATCAGGCCCCAGGAAATGCGTTGCGAGCCCTTTTCGCCCATCCAAAAGTGCCCCCAAAGGAAGGCTTTGGGTACAAGTGAACTCCCCAGGGGAGACTTTACGCAGCCCCACATGCAACTGGACGCTCCGGGTTCGCTGCTCCTGAGCAAACCTAAACGTAGCCCTAGCCGTCATCGGAGACGACTGAAAAATCAGGCCCCAGGAAATGCATTGCGAGCCCCTTTGGACCATCCAAAAGTGCCCCCAAAGGAAGGCTTTGGGTACAAGTGAACTCCCCAGGGGAGCCTTTACGCAGCCCCACATGCAACTGGACCCTCCGGGTTCGCTGTTTCCGAGCATCCGTAAACATATCCCTAGCCGGCATGGGAGAAGACTGAAAACCCGGGCCCCAGAAAACGCGTTGCAAGCCCCTTTGGAGCATCCAAAAGTGTCACCAAGGGAAGGCTTTGGGTACAAGAGAACTCCCCAGGGGAGCCTTTACGCAGCCCCACATGCAACTGGACCCTCCGAGTTCGATTTTTCCGAGCATCCCTAAACATACCCCTAGCCGGCATCGAAGACGACTGAAAAATCGGGCCCCAGGAAATGCGTTGCGAGCCCTTTTCGCCCATCCAAAAGTTTCACCAAAGGAAGGCTTTGGGTACAAGAGAACTCCCCAGGGGAGCCTTTACGCAGCCCCACATGCAACTGGACCCTCCGGGTTCGCTGTTCCTCAGCAAACCTAAACGTAGCCCTAGCCGTCATCGGAGACGACTGAAAAATCATGCCCCAGGAAATGCGTTGCGAGCCCTTTTCGCCCATCCAAAAGTGCCCCCAAAGGAAGGCTTTGGGTACAAGTGAACTCCCCAGGGGAGCCTTTACGCAGCCCCACATGCAACTGGACCCTCGGCATTCGCTGTTTCTGAGCATCCCTAAACATAGCCCTAGCCGTCATCGGAGACGAGTGAAAAATCAGGCCCCAGGAAATGCGTTCCGAGCCCCTTTGGAGCATCCAAAAGTGCCCCCAAAGGAATGCTTTGAACACAAGTGAACTCCCCAGGGGAGCCTTTACGCAGCCCCACATGCAACTGGACCCTCGGCGTTCGCTGTTTCCGAGCATCCCTAAACATAGCCCTAGCCGGCATCGATGACGACTGAAAAATCAGGCCCCCGGAAATGCGTTCCGAGCCCTTTTCGCCTATCCAAAAGTGCCCCCAAAGGAAGACTTTAGGTACAAGTGATCTCCCCAGGGGAGCCTTTACGCAGCCCCACATGCAACTGGACCCTTCGGGTTCGATTTTTCCGAGCATCCGTAAACATATCCCTAGCCGGCATGGGAGAAGACTGAAAACCCGGGCCCCAGAAAACGCGTTGCAAGCCCCTTTGGACCATCCAAACGTGTCAGCAAAGGAAGGCTTTGGGTACAAGTGAACTCCCCAGGGGAGCCTTTACGCAGCCCCACATGCAACTGGACCCTCCGGGTTCGCTGTTTCCGAGCATCCCTAAACATAGCCCTAGCCGGCATGGGAGAAGACTGAAAACCCGGGCCCCAGGAAATGCGTTACGAGCCCTTTTCGCCCATCCAAAAGTGTCACGAAAGGAAGGCTTTGGGTACAAGTGAACTCCCCAGGGGAGCCTTTACGCAGCCCCACATGCAACTGGACCCTCCGGGTTCGCTGTTTCCGAGCATCCCTAAACATAGCCCTAGCCGGCATCGAAGACGACTGAAAAATCAGGCCCCAGGAAATGCGCTGCGAGCCCTTTTCGCCCATCCAAAAGTGCCCCCAAAGGAAGGCTTTGGGTACAAGTGAACTCCCCAGGGGAGCCTTTACGCAGCCCCACATGCAACTGGACACTCCGGATTCGCTGTTTCGGAGCAACCCTAAATATATCACTAGCCGGCATGGGAGAAGACTGAAATCCCAGGCCCCAGAAAATGCGTTGCAAACCCCTTTGGACCATCCAAAAGTGCCCCCAAAGGAAGGCTTTGGGTACAAGTGAACTCCCCAGGGGAGCCTTTACGCAGCCCCACATGCAACTGGACCCTCCGGGTTCGCTGTTCCTGAGCAAACCTAAACGTAGCCCTAGACGTCATCGGAGACGAATGAAAAATCAGGCCCCTGGAAATGCGTTGCGAGCCCTTTTCGCCCATCCAAAAGTGTCACCAAAAGAAGGCTTTGGGTACAAGAGAACTCCCCAGGGGAGCCTTTACGCAGCCCCACATGCAACTGGACCCACGGCGTTCGCTGTTTCCGAGCATCCCTAAACATAGCCTTAGCCGGCATCGAAGACGACTGAAAAATCAGGCCCCAGGAAATGCGTTCTGAGCCCTTTTCGCCCATCCAAATGTGCCCCCAAAGGAAGACTATGGGTATAAGAGAACTCCCCAGGGGAGCATTTACGCAGCCCCACATGCAACTGGACCCTCCGGGTTCGCTATTCCTCAACAAACCTAAACGTAGCCCTAGCCGTCATCGGAATCGACTGAAAAATCAGGCCTCAGGAAATGCATTGCAAGCCCCTTTGGACCATCTAAAAGTGCCCCCAAAGGAAGGCTTTGGGTACAAGTGAACTCCCCAGGGGAGCCTTTACGCAGCCCCACATGCAACTGGACCCTGCGGGTTCGCTGTTCCTGAGCAAACCTAAACGTAGCCCTAGCCGGCATCGGAGACGAATGAAAAATCAGGCCCCAGGAAATGCATTGCGAGCCCCTTTGGACCATCCAAAAGTGCCCCCAAAGGAAGACTATGGGTACAAGTGAACTCCCCAGGGGAGCCTTTACGCAGCCCCACATGCAACTGGACCCTGCGGGTTCAATTTTTCCGAGAAACCCTAAATATTTCACTAGCCGGCATGGGAGAAGACTGAAATCCCGGGCCCCAGAAAACGCGTTGCAAACCCCTTTGGACAATCCAAAAGTGTCACCAAAGGAAGGCTTTGGGTACAAGTGAACTCCCCAGGGGAGCCTTTACGCAGCCCCACATGCAACTGGACCCTCCGGGTTCGCTGTTCCTGAGCAAACCTAAACGTAGCCCTAGCCGTCATCGGAGACGAATGAAAAATCAGGCCCCTGGAAATGCGTTCCGAGCCCTTTTCGCGACTCCAAAAGTGTCACCAAAAGAAGGCTTTGGGTACAAGAGAACTCCCCAGGGGAGCCTTTACGCAGCCCCACATGCAACTGGACCCTCCGAGTTCGATTTTTCCGAGCATCCCTAAACATAGCCTTAGCCGGCATCGAAGACGACTGAAAAATCAGACCCCAGGAAATGCGTTCCGAGCCCTTTTCGCCCATCCAAAAGTGCCCCCAAAGGAAGACTATGGGTATAAGAGAACTCCCCAGGGGAGCCTTTACGCAGCCCCACATGCAACTGGACCCTCCGGGTTCGCTATTCCTCAACAAACCTAAACGTAGCCCTAGCCGTCATCGGAATCGACTGAAAAATCAGGCCCCTGGAAATGCATTGCAAGCCCCTTTGGACCATCTAAAAGTGCCCCCAAAGGAAGGCTTTGGGTACAAGTGAACTCCCCAGGGGAGCCTTTACGCAGCCCCACATGCAACTGGACCCTGCGGGTTCGCTGTTCCTGAGCAAACCTAAACATAGCACTAGCCGTCATCGGAGACGAGTGAAAATCAGCCCCAGGAAATGCGTTCCGAGGCCTTTTCGCCCATCCAAATGTGCCCCCAAAGGAAGACTATGGGTATAAGAGAACTCCCCAGGGGAGCCTTTACGCAGCCCCACATGCAACTGGACCCTCCGGGTTCGCTGTTTCCGAGCATCCCTAAACACAGCCCTAGCCGGCATCGAAGACGACTGAAAAATCAGGCCCCAGGAAATGCGTTCCGAGCCCTTTTCGTCATCCAAATGTGCCCCCAAAGGAAGGCTTTGGGTACAAGTGAACTCCCCAGGGGAGACTTTACGCAGCCCCACATGCAACTGGACGCTCCGGGTTCGCTGTTCCTGAGCAAACCTAAACGTAGCCCTAGCCGTCATCGGAGACGAATGAAAAATCAGGCCCCAGGAAATGAATTGCGAGCCCCTTTGGACCATCCAAAAGTGCCCCCAAAGGAAGGCTTTGGGTACAAGTGAACTCCCCAGGGGAGCCTTTACGCAGCCCCACATGCAACTGGACCCTCCGGGTTCGCTGTTTCCGAGCATCCGTAAACATATCCCTAGCCGGCATGGGAGAAGACTGAAAACCCGGGCCCCAGAAAACGCGTTGCAAGCCCCTTTGGACCATCCAAAAGTGTCACCAAAGGAAGGCTTTGGGTACAAGAGAACTCCGCAGGGGAGCCTTTACGCAGCCCCACATGCAACTGGACCCTTCGGGTTCGATTTTTCCGAGCAACCCTAAATATATCACTAGCAGGCATAGGAGACGACTGAAAACCCGGGCCCCAGAAAACGCGTTGCAAGCCCCTTTGGACCATCCAAAAGTGTCACCAAAGGAAGGCTTTGGGTACAAGAGAACTCCCAGGGGAGCCTTTACGCAGCCCCACATGCAACTGGACCCTCTGGGTTCGCTGTTTCTGAGCATCAATAAACATAGCCCTAGCCGTCATCGAAGATGACTGAAAAATCAGGCCCCAGGAAATGCGTTACGAGCCCTTTTCGCCCATCCAAAAGTGTCACCAAAGGAAGGCTTTGGGTACAAGAGAACTCCCCAGGGGAGCCTTTACGCAGCCCCACATGCAACTGGACCCTCCGGGTTCGCTGTTTCCGAGCATCCCTAAACATAACCCTAGCCGGCATCGAAGACGACTGAAAAATCCGGCCCCAGGAAATGCGTTCCGAGCCCTTTTCGCCCATCCAAAAGTGCCCCCAAAGGAAGACTATGGGTATAAGAGAACTCCCCAGGGGAGCCTTTACGCAGCCCCACATGCAACTGGACCCTCCGGGTTCGCTGTTTCCGAGCATCCCTAAACATAGCCCTAGCCGGCATCGAAGACGACTGAAAAATCAGGCCCCAGGAAATGCGCTGCGAGCCCTTTTCGCCCATCCAAAAGTGCCCCCAAAGGAAGGCTTTGGGTACAAGAGAACTCCCCAGGGGAGCCTTTACGCAGCCCCACATGCAACTGGACCCTCCGGGTTCGCTGTTTCCGAGCATCCCTAAACATAACCCTAGCCGGCATCGAAGACGACTGAAAAATCCGGCCCCAGGAAATGCGTTCCGAGCCCTTTTCGCCCATCCAAAAGTGCCCCCAAAGGAAGACTATGGGTATAAGAGAACTCCCCAGGGGAGCCTTTACGCAGCCCCACATGCAACTGGACCCTCCGGGTTCGCTGTTTCCGAGCATCCCTAAACATAGCCCTAGCCGGCATCGAAGACGACTGAAAAATCAGGCCCCAGGAAATGCGCTGCGAGCCCTTTTCGCCCATCCAAAAGTGCCCCCAAAGGAAGGCTTTGGGTACAAGTGAACTCCCCAGGGGAGCCTTTACGCAGCCCCACATGCAACTGGACACTCCGGATTCGCTGTTTCGGAGCAACCCTAAATATATCACTAGCCGGCATGGGAGAAGACTGAAATCCCAGGCCCCAGAAAATGCGTTGCAAACCCCTTTGGACCATCCAAAAGTGCCCCCAAAGGAAGGCTTTGGGTACAAGTGAACTCCCCAGGGGAGCCTTTACGCAGCCCCACATGCAACTGGACCCTCCGGGTTCGCTGTTCCTGAGCAAACCTAAACGTAGCCCTAGACGTCATCGGAGACGAATGAAAAATCAGGCCCCTGGAAATGCGTTGCGAGCCCTTTTCGCCCATCCAAAAGTGTCACCAAAAGAAGGCTTTGGGTACAAGAGAACTCCCCAGGGGAGCCTTTACGCAGCCCCACATGCAACTGGACCCACGGCGTTCGCTGTTTCCGAGCATCCCTAAACATAGCCTTAGCCGGCATCGAAGACGACTGAAAAATCAGGCCCCAGGAAATGCGTTCTGAGCCCTTTTCGCCCATCCAAATGTGCCCCCAAAGGAAGACTATGGGTATAAGAGAACTCCCCAGGGGAGCATTTACGCAGCCCCACATGCAACTGGACCCTCCGGGTTCGCTATTCCTCAACAAACCTAAACGTAGCCCTAGCCGTCATCGGAATCGACTGAAAAATCAGGCCTCAGGAAATGCATTGCAAGCCCCTTTGGACCATCTAAAAGTGCCCCCAAAGGAAGGCTTTGGGTACAAGTGAACTCCCCAGGGGAGCCTTTACGCAGCCCCACATGCAACTGGACCCTGCGGGTTCGCTGTTCCTGAGCAAACCTAAACGTAGCCCTAGCCGGCATCGGAGACGAATGAAAAATCAGGCCCCAGGAAATGCATTGCGAGCCCCTTTGGACCATCCAAAAGTGCCCCCAAAGGAAGACTATGGGTACAAGTGAACTCCCCAGGGGAGCCTTTACGCAGCCCCACATGCAACTGGACCCTGCGGGTTCAATTTTTCCGAGAAACCCTAAATATTTCACTAGCCGGCATGGGAGAAGACTGAAATCCCGGGCCCCAGAAAACGCGTTGCAAACCCCTTTGGACAATCCAAAAGTGTCACCAAAGGAAGGCTTTGGGTACAAGTGAACTCCCCAGGGGAGCCTTTACGCAGCCCCACATGCAACTGGACCCTCCGGGTTCGCTGTTCCTGAGCAAACCTAAACGTAGCCCTAGCCGTCATCGGAGACGAATGAAAAATCAGGCCCCTGGAAATGCGTTCCGAGCCCTTTTCGCGACTCCAAAAGTGTCACCAAAAGAAGGCTTTGGGTACAAGAGAACTCCCCAGGGGAGCCTTTACGCAGCCCCACATGCAACTGGACCCTCCGAGTTCGATTTTTCCGAGCATCCCTAAACATAGCCTTAGCCGGCATCGAAGACGACTGAAAAATCAGACCCCAGGAAATGCGTTCCGAGCCCTTTTCGCCCATCCAAAAGTGCCCCCAAAGGAAGACTATGGGTATAAGAGAACTCCCCAGGGGAGCCTTTACGCAGCCCCACATGCAACTGGACCCTCCGGGTTCGCTATTCCTCAACAAACCTAAACGTAGCCCTAGCCGTCATCGGAATCGACTGAAAAATCAGGCCCCTGGAAATGCATTGCAAGCCCCTTTGGACCATCTAAAAGTGCCCCCAAAGGAAGGCTTTGGGTACAAGTGAACTCCCCAGGGGAGCCTTTACGCAGCCCCACATGCAACTGGACCCTGCGGGTTCGCTGTTCCTGAGCAAACCTAAACATAGCACTAGCCGTCATCGGAGACGAGTGAAAATCAGCCCCAGGAAATGCGTTCCGAGGCCTTTTCGCCCATCCAAATGTGCCCCCAAAGGAAGACTATGGGTATAAGAGAACTCCCCAGGGGAGCCTTTACGCAGCCCCACATGCAACTGGACCCTCCGGGTTCGCTGTTTCCGAGCATCCCTAAACACAGCCCTAGCCGGCATCGAAGACGACTGAAAAATCAGGCCCCAGGAAATGCGTTCCGAGCCCTTTTCGTCATCCAAATGTGCCCCCAAAGGAAGGCTTTGGGTACAAGTGAACTCCCCAGGGGAGACTTTACGCAGCCCCACATGCAACTGGACGCTCCGGGTTCGCTGTTCCTGAGCAAACCTAAACGTAGCCCTAGCCGTCATCGGAGACGAATGAAAAATCAGGCCCCAGGAAATGAATTGCGAGCCCCTTTGGACCATCCAAAAGTGCCCCCAAAGGAAGGCTTTGGGTACAAGTGAACTCCCCAGGGGAGCCTTTACGCAGCCCCACATGCAACTGGACCCTCCGGGTTCGCTGTTTCCGAGCATCCGTAAACATATCCCTAGCCGGCATGGGAGAAGACTGAAAACCCGGGCCCCAGAAAACGCGTTGCAAGCCCCTTTGGACCATCCAAAAGTGTCACCAAAGGAAGGCTTTGGGTACAAGAGAACTCCGCAGGGGAGCCTTTACGCAGCCCCACATGCAACTGGACCCTTCGGGTTCGATTTTTCCGAGCAACCCTAAATATATCACTAGCAGGCATAGGAGACGACTGAAAACCCGGGCCCCAGAAAACGCGTTGCAAGCCCCTTTGGACCATCCAAAAGTGTCACCAAAGGAAGGCTTTGGGTACAAGAGAACTCCCCAGGGGAGCCTTTACGCAGCCCCACATGCAACTGGACCCTCTGGGTTCGCTGTTTCTGAGCATCAATAAACATAGCCCTAGCCGTCATCGAAGATGACTGAAAAATCAGGCCCCAGGAAATGCGTTACGAGCCCTTTTCGCCCATCCAAAAGTGTCACCAAAGGAAGGCTTTGGGTACAAGAGAACTCCCCAGGGGAGCCTTTACGCAGCCCCACATGCAACTGGACCCTCCGGGTTCGCTGTTTCCGAGCATCCCTAAACATAACCCTAGCCGGCATCGAAGACGACTGAAAAATCCGGCCCCAGGAAATGCGTTCCGAGCCCTTTTCGCCCATCCAAAAGTGCCCCCAAAGGAAGACTATGGGTATAAGAGAACTCCCCAGGGGAGCCTTTACGCAGCCCCACATGCAACTGGACCCTCCGGGTTCGCTGTTTCCGAGCATCCCTAAACATAGCCCTAGCCGGCATCGAAGACGACTGAAAAATCAGGCCCCAGGAAATGCGCTGCGAGCCCTTTTCGCCCATCCAAAAGTGCCCCCAAAGGAAGGCTTTGGGTACAAGAGAACTCCCCAGGGGAGCCTTTACGCAGCCCCACATGCAACTGGACCCTCCGGGTTCGCTGTTTCCGAGCATCCCTAAACATAACCCTAGCCGGCATCGAAGACGACTGAAAAATCCGGCCCCAGGAAATGCGTTCCGAGCCCTTTTCGCCCATCCAAAAGTGCCCCCAAAGGAAGACTATGGGTATAAGAGAACTCCCCAGGGGAGCCTTTACGCAGCCCCACATGCAACTGGACCCTCCGGGTTCGCTGTTTCCGAGCATCCCTAAACATAGCCCTAGCCGGCATCGAAGACGACTGAAAAATCGGGCCCCAGGAAATGCGTTGCGAGCCCTTTTCGCCCATCCAAAAGTTTCACCAAAGGAAGGCTTTGGGTACAAGAGAACTCCGCAGGGGAGCCTTTACGCAGCCCCACATGCAACTGGACCCTTCGGGTTCGATTTTTCCGAGCAACCCTAAATATATCACTAGCAGGCATAGGAGACGACTGAAAACCTGGGCCCCAGAAAACGCGTTGCAAGCCCCTTTGGACCATCCAAAAGTGTCACCAAAGGAAGGCTTTGGGTACAAGAGAACTCCCCAGGGGAGCCTTTACGCAGCCCCACATGCAACTGGACCCTCCGGGTTCGCTGTTTCCGAGCATCCCTAAACATAACCCTAGCCGGCATCGAAGACGACTGAAAAATCCGGCTCCAGGAAATGCGTTCCGAGCCCTTTTCGCCCATCCAAAAGTGCCCCCAAAGGAAGACTATGGGTATAAGAGAACTCCCTAGGGGAGCCTTTACGCAGCCCCACATGCAACTGGACCCTCCGGGTTCGCTGTTTCCGAGCATCCCTAAACATAGCCCTAGCCGGCATCGAAGACGACTGAAAAATCAGGCCCCAGGAAATGCGCTGCGAGCCCTTTTCGCCCATCCAAAAGTGCCCCCAAAGGAAGGCTTTGGGTACAAGTGAACTCCCCAGGGGAGCCTTAACGCAGCCCCACATGCAACTGGACCCTCCGGGTTCGCTGTTCCTGAGCAAACCTAAACGTAGCCTTAGCCGTCATCGGAGACGACTGAAAAATCAGGCCATTGGAAATGCGTTGCGAGCCCCTTTGGACCATCCAAAAGTGCCCCCAAAGAAGGCTTTGGATACAAGTGAACTCCCCAGGGGAGCCTTTACGCAGCCCCACATGCAACTGGACCCTCCAGGTTCGCTGTTTCCGAGCATCCGTAAACACAGCCCTAGCCGGCATCGAAGACGACTGAAAAATCAGGCCCCAGGAAATGCGTTGCGAGCCCTTTTCGCCCATCCAAAAGTGCCCCCAAAGGAAGGCTTTGGGTACAAGTGAACTCCCCAGGGGAGACTTTACGCAGCCCCACATGCAACTGGACGCTCCGGGTTCGCTGCTCCTGAGCAAACCTAAACGTAGCCCTAGCCGTCATCGGAGACGACTGAAAAATCAGGCCCCAGGAAATGCATTGCGAGCCCCTTTGGACCATCCAAAAGTGCCCCCAAAGGAAGGCTTTGGGTACAAGTGAACTCCCCAGGGGAGCCTTTACGCAGCCCCACATGCAACTGGACCCTCCGGGTTCGCTGTTTCCGAGCATCCGTAAACATATCCCTAGCCGGCATGGGAGAAGACTGAAAACCCGGGCCCCAGAAAACGCGTTGCAAGCCCCTTTGGAGCATCCAAAAGTGTCACCAAGGGAAGGCTTTGGGTACAAGAGAACTCCCCAGGGGAGCCTTTACGCAGCCCCACATGCAACTGGACCCTCCGAGTTCGATTTTTCCGAGCATCCCTAAACATACCCCTAGCCGGCATCGAAGACGACTGAAAAATCCGGCCCCAGGAAATGCGTTGCAAGCCCTTTTCGCCCATCCAAAAGTTTCACCAAAGGAAGGCTTTGGGTACAAGAGAACTCCCCAGGGGAGCCTTTACGCAGCCCCACATGCAACTGGACCCTCCGGGTTCGCTGTTCCTCAGCAAACCTAAACGTAGCCCTAGCCGTCATCGGAGACGACTGAAAAATCATGCCCCAGGAAATGCGTTGCGAGCCCTTTTCGCCCATCCAAAAGTGCCCCCAAAGGAAGACTTTGGGTACAAGTGAACTCCCCAGGGGAGCCTTTACGCAGCCCCACATGCAACTGGACCCTGCGGGTTCAATTTTTCCGAGCAACCCTAAATATTTCACTAGCCGGCATGGGAGAAGACTGAAATCCCGGGCCCCAGAAAACGCGTTGCAAACCCCTTTGGACCATCCAAAAGTGTCACCAAAGGAAGGCTTTGGGTACAAGTGAACTCCCCAGGGGAGCCTTTACGCAGCCCCACATGCAACTGGACCCTCCGGGTTCGCTGTTCCTGAGCAAACCTAAACGTAGCCCTAGCCGTCATCGGAGACGAATGAAAAATCAGGCCCCTGGAAATGCATTCCGAGCCCTTTTCGCGACTCCAAAAGTGTCACCAAAAGAAGGCTTTGGGTACAAGAGAACTCCCCAGGGGAGCCTTTACGCAGCCCCACATGCAACTGGACCCTCCGAGTTCGATTTTTCCGAGCATCCCTAAACATAGCCTTAGCCGGCATCGAAGACGACTGAAAAATCAGACCCCAGGAAATGCGTTCCGAGCCCTTTTCGCCCATCCAAAAGTGCCCCCAAAGGAAGACTATGGGTATAAGAGAACTCCCCAGGGGAGCCTTTACGCAGCCCCACATGCAACTGGACCCTCCGGGTTCGCTATTCCTCAACAAACCTAAACGTAGCCCTAGCCGTCATCGGAATCGACTGAAAAATCAGGCCCCTGGAAATGCATTGCAAGCCCCTTTGGACCATCTAAAAGTGCCCCCAAAGGAAGGCTTTGGGTACAAGTGAACTCCCCAGGGGAGCCTTTACGCAGCCCCACATGCAACTGGACCCTGCGGGTTCGCTGTTCCTGAGCAAACCTAAACGTAGCACTAGCCGTCATCGGAGACGAGTGAAAATCAGCCCCAGGAAATGCGTTCCGAGGCCTTTTCGCCCATCCAAATGTGCCCCCAAAGGAAGACTATGGGTATAAGAGAACTCCCCAGGGGAGCCTTTACGCAGCCCCACATGCAACTGGACCCTCCGGGTTCGCTGTTTCCGAGCATCCCTAAACACAGCCCTAGCCGGCATCGAAGACGACTGAAAAATCAGGCCCCAGGAAATGCGTTCCGAGCCCTTTTCGTCATCCAAATGTGCCCCCAAAGGAAGGCTTTGGGTACAAGTGAACTCCCCAGGGGAGACTTTACGCAGCCCCACATGCAACTGGACGCTCCGGGTTCGCTGTTCCTGAGCAAACCTAAACGTAGCCCTAGCCGTCATCGGAGACGAATGAAAAATCAGGCCCCAGGAAATGAATTGCGAGCCCCTTTGGACCATCCAAAAGTGCCCCCAAAGGAAGGCTTTGGGTACAAGTGAACTCCCCAGGGGAGCCTTTACGCAGCCCCACATGCAACTGGACCCTCCGGGTTCGCTGTTTCCGAGCATCCGTAAACATATCCCTAGCCGGCATGGGAGAAGACTGAAAACCCGGGCCCCAGAAAACGCGTTGCAAGCCCCTTTGGACCATCCAAAAGTGTCACCAAAGGAAGGCTTTGGGTACAAGAGAACTCCCCAGGGGAGCCTTTACGCAGCCCCACATGCAACTGGACCCTCTGGGTTCGCTGTTTCTGAGCATCAATAAACATAGCCCTAGCCGGCATCGAAGACGACTGAAAAATCAGGCCCCGGTAAATGCGTTACGAGCCCTTTTCGCCCATCCAAAAGTGTCACCAAAGGAAGGCTTTGGGTACAAGAGAACTCCCCAGGGGAGCCTTTACGCAGCCCCACATGCAACTGGACCCTCCGGGTTCGCTGTTTCCGAGCATCCCTAAACATAGCCCTAGCCGGCATCGAAGACGACTGAAAAATCAGGCCCCAGGAAATGCGCTGCGAGCCCTTTTCGCCCATCCAAAAGTGCCCCCAAAGGAAGGCTTTGGGTACAAGTGAACTCCCCAGGGGAGCCTTAACGCAGCCCCACATGCAACTGGACCCTCCGGGTTCGCTGTTTCTGAGCATCCCTAAACATAGCCCTAGCCGGCATCGAAGACGACTGAAAAATCAGGCCCCAGGAAATGCGTTACGAGCCCTTTTCGCCCATCCAAAAGTGTCACCAAAGGAAGGCTTTGGGTACAAGAGAACTCCCCAGGGGAGCCTTTACGCAGCCCCACATGCAACTGGACCCTCCGGGTTCGCTGTTTCCGAGCATCCCTAAACATAGCCCTAGCCGGCATCGAAGACGACTGAAAAATCAGGCCCCAGGAAATGCGCTGCGAGCCCTTTTCGCCCATCCAAAAGTGCCCCCAAAGGAAGGCTTTGGGTACAAGTGAACTCCCCAGGGGAGCCTTAACGCAGCCCCACATGCAACTGGACCCTCCGGGTTCGCTGTTCCTGAGCAAACCTAAACGTAGCCTTAGCCGTCATCGGAGACGACTGAAAAATCAGGCCATTGGAAATGCGTTGCGAGCCCCTTTGGACCATCCAAAAGTGCCCCCAAAGAAGGCTTTGGATACAAGTGAACTCCCCAGGGGAGCCTTTACGCAGCCCCACATGCAACTGGACCCTCCAGGTTCGCTGTTTCCGAGCATCCCTAAACATAGCCCTAGCCGGCATCGAAGACGACTGAAAAATCAGGCCCCAGGAAATGCGTTGCGAGCCCTTTTCGCCCATCCAAAAGTGCCCCCAAAGGAAGGCTTTGGGTACAAGTGAACTCCCCAGGGGAGACTTTACGCAGCCCCACATGCAACTGGACGCTCCGGGTTCGCTGCTCCTGAGCAAACCTAAACGTAGCCCTAGCCGTCATCGGAGACGACTGAAAAATCAGGCCCCAGGAAATGCATTGCGAGCCCCTTTGGACCATCCAAAAGTGCCCCCAAAGGAAGGCTTTGGGTACAAGTGAACTCCCCAGGGGAGCCTTTACGCAGCCCCACATGCAACTGGACCCTCCGGGTTCGCTGTTTCCGAGCATCCGTAAACATATCCCTAGCCGGCATGGGAGAAGACTGAAAACCCGGGCCCCAGAAAACGCGTTGCAAGCCCCTTTGGAGCATCCAAAAGTGTCACCAAGGGAAGGCTTTGGGTACAAGAGAACTCCCCAGGGGAGCCTTTACGCAGCCCCACATGCAACTGGACCCTCCGAGTTCGATTTTTCCGAGCATCCCTAAACATACCCCTAGCCGGCATCGAAGACGACTGAAAAATCGGGCCCCAGGAAATGCGTTGCGAGCCCTTTTCGCCCATCCAAAAGTTTCACCAAAGGAAGGCTTTGGGTACAAGAGAACTCCCCAGGGGAGCCTTTACGCAGCCCCACATGCAACTGGACCCTCCGGGTTCGCTGTTCCTCAGCAAACCTAAACGTAGCCCTAGCCGTCATCGGAGACGACTGAAAAATCATGCCCCAGGAAATGCGTTGCGAGCCCTTTTCGCCCATCCAAAAGTGCCCCCAAAGGAAGGCTTTGGGTACAAGTGAACTCCCCAGGGGAGCCTTTACGCAGCCCCACATGCAACTGGACCCTGCGGGTTCAATTTTTCCGAGCAACCCTAAATATTTCACTAGCCGGCATGGGAGAATACTGAAATCCCGGGCCCCAGAAAACGCGTTGCAAACCCCTTTGGACCATCCAAAAGTGTCACCAAAGGAAGGCTTTGGGTACAAGTGAACTCCCCAGGGGAGCCTTTACGCAGCCCCACATGCAACTGGACCCTCCGGGTTCGCTGTTCCTGAGCAAACCTAAACGTAGCCCTAGCCGTCATCGGAGACGAATGAAAAATCAGGCCCCTGGAAATGCGTTCCGAGCCCTTTTCGCGACTCCAAAAGTGTCACCAAAAGAAGGCTTTGGGTACAAGAGAACTCCCCAGGGGAGCCTTTACGCAGCCCCACATGCAACTGGACCCTCCGAGTTCGATTTTTCCGAGCATCCCTAAACATAGCCTTAGCCGGCATCGAAGACGACTGAAAAATCAGACCCCAGGAAATGCGTTCCGAGCCCTTTTCGCCCATCCAAAAGTGCCCCCAAAGGAAGACTATGGGTATAAGAGAACTCCCCAGGGGAGCCTTTACGCAGCCCCACATGCAACTGGACCCTCCGGGTTCGCTATTCCTCAACAAACCTAAACGTAGCCCTAGCCGTCATCGGAATCGACTGAAAAATCAGGCCCCTGGAAATGCATTGCAAGCCCCTTTGGACCATCTAAAAGTGCCCCCAAAGGAAGGCTTTGGGTACAAGTGAACTCCCCAGGGGAGCCTTTACGCAGCCCCACATGCAACTGGACCCTGCGGGTTCGCTGTTCCTGAGCAAACCTAAACGTAGCACTAGCCGTCATCGGAGACGAGTGAAAATCAGCCCCAGGAAATGCGTTCCGAGGCCTTTTCGCCCATCCAAATGTGCCCCCAAAGGAAGACTATGGGTATAAGAGAACTCCCCAGGGGAGCCTTTACGCAGCCCCACATGCAACTGGACCCTCCGGGTTCGCTGTTTCCGAGCATCCGTAAACACAGCCCTAGCCGGCATCGAAGACGACTGAAAAATCAGGCCCCAGGAAATGCGTTCCGAGCCCTTTTCGTCATCCAAATGTGCCCCCAAAGGAAGGCTTTGGGTACAAGTGAACTCCCCAGAGGAGACTTTACGCAGCCCCACATGCAACTGGACGCTCCGGGTTCGCTGTTCCTGAGCAAACCTAAACGTAGCCCTAGCCGTCATCGGAGACGAATGAAAAATCAGGCCCCAGGAAATGAATTGCGAGCCCCTTTGGACCATCCAAAAGTGCCCCCAAAGGAAGGCTTTGGGTACAAGTGAACTCCCCAGGGGAGCCTTTACGCAGCCCCACATGCAACTGGACCCTCCGGGTTCGCTGTTTCCGAGCATCCGTAAACATATCCCTAGCAGGCATAGGAGACGACTGAAAACCCGGGCCCCAGAAAACGCGTTGCAAGCCCCTTTGGACCATCCAAATGTGTCACCAAAGGAAGGCTTTGGGTACAAGAGAACTCCCCAGGGGAGCCTTTACGCAGCCCCACATGCAACTGGACCCTCTGGGTTCGCTGTTTCTGAGCATCAATAAACATAGCCCTAGCCGGCATCGAAGACGACTGAAAAATCAGGCCCCGGTAAATGCGTTACGAGCCCTTTTCGCCCATCCAAAAGTGTCACCAAAGGAAGGCTTTGGGTACAAGAGAACTCCCCAGGGGAGCCTTTACGCAGCCCCACATGCAACTGGACCCTCCGGGTTCGCTGTTTCCGAGCATCCCTAAACATAGCCCTAGCCGGCATCGAAGACGACTGAAAAATCCGGCCCCAGGAAATGCGTTCCGAGCCCTTTTCGCCCATCCAAAAGTGCCCCCAAAGGAAGACTATGGGTATAAGAGAACTCCCCAGGGGAGCCTTTACGCAGCCCCACATGCAACTGGACCCTCCGGGTTCGCTGTTTCCGAGCATCCCTAAACATAGCCCTAGCCGGCATCGAAGACGACTGAAAAATCAGGCCCCAGGAAATGCGCTGCGAGCCCTTTTCGCCCATCCAAAAGTGCCCCCAAAGGAAGGCTTTGGGTACAAGTGAACTCCCCAGGGGAGCCTTAACGCAGCCCCACATGCAACTGGACCCTCGGGGTTCGCTGTTTCTGAGCATCCCTAAACATAGCCCTAGCCGGCATCGAAGACGACTGAAAAATCAGGCCCCAGGAAATGCGTTACGAGCCCTTTTCGCCCATCCAAAAGTGTCACCAAAGGAAGGCTTTGGGTACAAGAGAACTCCCCAGGGGAGCCTTTACGCAGCCCCACATGCAACTGGACCCTCCGGGTTCGCTGTTTCCGAGCATCCCTAAACATAACCCTAGCCGGCATCGAAGACGACTGAAAAATCCGGCCCCAGGAAATGCGTTCCGAGCCCTTTTCGCCCATCCAAAAGTGCCCCCAAAGGAAGACTATGGGTATAAGAGAACTCCCCAGGGGAGCCTTTACGCAGCCCCACATGCAACTGGACCCTCCGGGTTCGCTGTTTCCGAGCATCCCTAAACATAGCCCTAGCCGGCATCGAAGACGACTGAAAAATCAGGCCCCAGGAAATGCGCTGCGAGCCCTTTTCACCCATCCAAAAGTGCCCCCAAAGGAAGGCTTTGGGTACAAGTGAACTCCCCAGGGGAGCCTTAACGCAGCCCCACATGCAACTGGACCCTCCGGGTTCGCTGTTCCTGAGCAAACCTAAACGTAGCCTTAGCCGTCATCGGAGACGACTGAAAAATCAGGCCATTGGAAATGCGTTGCGAGCCCCTTTGGACCATCCAAAAGTGCCCCCAAAGAAGGCTTTGGATACAAGTGAACTCCCCAGGGGAGCCTTTACGCAGCCCCACATGCAACTGGACCCTCCAGGTTCGCTGTTTCCGAGCATCCCTAAACATAGCCCTAGCCGGCATCGAAGACGACTGAAAAATCAGGCCCCAGGAAATGCGTTCCGAGCCCTTTTCGCCCATCCAAATGTGCCCCCAAAGGAAGGCTTTGGGTAAAAGTGAACTCCCCAGGGGAGACTTTACGCAGCCCCACATGCAACTGGACGCTCCGGGTTCGCTGTTCCTGAGCAAACCTAAACGTAGCCCTAGCCGTCATCGGAGACGACTGAAAAATCAGGCCCCAGGAAATGCATTGCGAGCCCCTTTGGACCATCCAAAAGTGCCCCCAAAGGAAGGCTTTGGGTACAAGTGAACTCCCCAGGGGAGCCTTTACGCAGCCCCACATGCAACTGGACCCTCCGGGTTCGCTGTTTCCGAGCATCCGTAAACATATCCCTAGCCGGCATGGGAGAAGACTGAAAACCCGGGCCCCAGAAAACGCGTTGCAAGCCCCTTTGGAGCATCCAAAAGTGTCACCAAAGGAAGGCTTTGGGTACAAGAGAACTCCCCAGGGGAGCCTTTACGCAGCCCCACATGCAACTGGACGCTCCGGGTTCGATTTTTCCGAGCATCCCTAAACATACCCCTAGCCGGCATCGAAGACGACTGAAAAATCAGGCCCCAGGAAATGCGTTGCGAGCCCTTTTCGCCCATCCAAAAGTTTCACCAAAGGAAGGCTTTGGGTACAAGAGAACTCCCCAGGGGAGCCTTTACGCAGCCCCACATGCAACTGGACCCTCCGGGTTCGCTGTTCCTCAGCAAACCTAAACGTAGCCCTAGCCGTCATCGGAGACGACTGAAAAATCAGGCCCCAGGAAATGCGTTACGAGCCCTTTTCGCCCATCCAAAAGTGCCCCCAAAGGAAGGCTTTGGGTACAAGTGAACTCCCCAGGGGAGCCTTTACGCAGCCTCACATGCAACTGGACCCTCCGGGTTCGCTGTTTCCGAGCATCCCTAAACATAGCCCTAGCCGGCATCGAAGACGACTGAAAAATCCGGCCCCAGAAAATGCGTTGCGAGCCCTTTTCGCCCATCCAAAAGTGCCCCCAAAGGAAGGCTTTGGGTAAAAGTGAACTCCCCAGGGGAGCATTTATGGAGCCCCACATGCAACTGGACCCTCCGGGTTCGCTGTTTCCGAGCATCCCTAAACATAGCCCTAGCCGGCATCAATGACGACTGAAAAATCAGGCCCCAGGAAATGCGTTACGAGCCCTTTTCGCCCATCCAAAAGTGCCCCCAAAGGAAGGCTTTGGGTACAAGTGAACTCCCCAGGGGAGCCTTAACGCAGCCCCACATGCAACTGGACCCTCCGGGTTCGTTCTTTCCGAGCATCCCTAAACATAGCCCTAGCCAGAATGGATGATGACTGAAAAATCAGGCCCCGGAACATGCGTTACGAGCCCTTTTCGCCCATCCAAAAGTTTCACCAAAGGAAGGCTTTGGGTACAAGTGAACTCCCCAGGGGAGCCTTTACGCAGCCCCACATGCAACTGGACCCTCCGGGTTCGCTGTTTCCGAGCATCCCTAAAAATAGCCCTAGCCGGCATCGAAGACGACTGAAAAACCCGGGCCCCAGAAAACGCGTTGCAAGCCCCTTTGGACCATCCAAAAGTGTCACCAAAGGAAGACTTTGGGTACAAGAGAACTCCCCAGGGGAGCCTTTACGCAGCCCCACATGCAACTGGACCCTCCGGGTTCGCTGTTCCTGAGCATCCCTAAACATAGCTCTAGCCGGCATCGAAGACGACTGAAAAATCCGGCCCCAGGAAATGCGTTCCGAGCCTTTTTCGCCCATCCAAAAGTGCCCCCACAGGAAGGCTTTGGGTACAAGAGAACTCCCCAGGGGAGCCTTTACGCAGCCCCACATGCCACTGGACCCTCCGCGTTCGCTGTTTCCGAGCATCCCTAAACATAGCCCTAGCCGGCATCGAAGACGACTGAAAAATCCGGCCCCAGGAAATGCGTTCCGAGGCCTTTTCGCCCATGCAAAAGTGTCACGAAAGGAAGGCTTTGGGTACAAGTGAACTCCCCAGGGGAGCCTTTACGCTGCCCCACATGCAACTGGACTTTCTGGGTTCGATTTTTCCGAGCAAACCAAAATATATCACTAGCCGGCATGGGAGAAGTCTGAAAACCCGGGCCCCAGAAAACGCGTTGCAAGCCTCTTTGGACCATCCAAAAGTGTCACCAAAGGAAGGCTTTGGGTACAAGTGAACTCCCCAGGGGAGCATTTATGCAGTCCCACATGCAACTGGACCCTCCGGGTTCGCTGTTTCCGAGCATCCCTAAACATAGCCCTAGCCGGCAGCGAAGACGACTGAAAAATCAGGCCCCAGGAAATGCGTTGCGAGCCCTTTTCGCCCATCCAAAAGTGTCACGGAAGGAAGGCTTTGGGTACAAGTGAACTCCCCAGGGGAGCCTTTACGCAGCCCCACATGCAACTGGACCCTCCGGGTTCGCTGTTTCTGAGCTTCCTTAAACATATCCCTAGCCGGCATCGAAGACGACTGAAAAATCAGGCCCCAGGAAATGCGTTGCAAGCCCTTTTCGCCCATCCAAAAGTGCCCCCAAAGGAAGGCTTTGGGTACAAGTGAACTCCCCAGGGGAGCCTTTACGCAGCCCCACATGCAACTGGACCCTCCGGGTTCGTTGTTTCCGAGCATCCCTAAACATAGCCCTAGCCGGAATGGATGATGACTGAAAAATCAGGCCCCGGGAAATGCGTTACGAGCCCTTTTCGCCCATCCAAATGTGCCCCCAAAGAAGGCTTTGGGTACAAGTGAACTCCCCAGGGGAGCCTTTACGCAGCCCCACATGCAACTGGACCCTCCGGGTTCGTTGTTTCCGAGCATCCCTAAACATAGCCCTAGCCGGAATGGATGATGACTGAAAAATCAGGCCCCGGGAAATGCGTTACGAGCCCTTTTCGCCCATCCAAATGTGCCCCCAAAGGAAGGCTTTGGGTACAAGTGAACTCCCCAGGGGAGCATTTATGGAGCCCCACATGCAACTGGACCCTCCGGGTTCGCTGTTTCCGAGCATCCCTAAACATAGCCCTAGCCGGCATCGAAGACGACTGAAAAATCAGGCCCCAGGAAATGCGTTACGAGCCCTTTTCGCCCATCTAAAAGTGCCCCCAAAGGAAGGCTTTGTGTACAAGTGAACTCCCCAGGGGAGCCTTTACGCAGCCCCACATGCAACTGGACCCTCCGGGTTCGCTGTTTCCGAGCATCCCTAAACATAGCCCTAGCCGGCATCGAAGACGACTGAAAAATCAGGCCCCAGGAAATGCGTTGCGAGCCCTTTTCGCCCATCCAAAAGTGCCCCCAAAGGAAGGCTTTGGGTACAAGAGAACTCCCCAGGGGAGCCTTTACTCAGCCCCACATGCAACTAGACCCTTCGGGTTCGATTTTTCCGAGGAACCCTAAATATATCCCTAGTCGTCATGGGAGAAGACTGAAAACCCGGGCCCCAGAAAACGCGTTGCAAGCCCCTTTGGACCATCCAAAAGTGTCACCAAAGGAAGGCTTTGGGTTCAAGTGAACTCCCCAGGGGAGCCTTTACGCAGCCCCACATGCAACTGGACCCTTCGGGTTCGATTTTTCCGAGCAACCCTAAATATATCCATAGACGGCATGGGAGAAGACTGAAAACCCGGGCCCCAGAAAACGCATTGCAAGCCCCTTTGGACCATCCAAAAGTGCCCCCAAAGGAAGGCTTTGGGTACAAGTGAACTCACCAGGGGAGCCTTTACGCAGCCCCACATGCAACTGGACCCTCCGGGTTCGCAGTTCCTGAGCAAACCTAACCGTAGCCCTAGCCGTCATCGGAGACGAGTGAAAAATCAGGCCCCAAGAAATGCGTTGCGAGCTCCTTTCGACCATCCAAAAGTGCCCCCAAAGGAAGGCTTTGGGTATAAGAGAACTCCCCAGGGGAGCCTTTACGCAGCCCCACATGCAACTGGACCCTCTGGGTTCGATTTTTCCGAGCACCCCTAAACATAGCCCTAGCAGTCATCGGAGACAAGTGAAAAATCAGGCCCCAGGAAATGCGTTCCGAGCCCCTTTGGACCATCCAAAAGTGTCACCAAAGGAAGGCTTTGGGTACAAGAGAACTCCCCAGGGGAACCTTTACGCAGCCCCACATGCAACTGGACCCTCCGGGTTCGGTGTTTCTGAGCATCCCTAAACATATCCCTTGCCGGCAACGAAGACGAATGAAAAATCAGGCCCACGGAAATGCGTTGCGAGCCCTTTTCGCCCATCCAAAAGTGCCCCCAAAGGAAGACTTTGGGTACAAGAGAACTCCCCAGGGGAGCCTTTACGCAGCCCCACATGCAACTGGACCCTCCGGGTTCGATTTTTCCGAGCAACCCTAAATATATCACTAGCCGGCATGGGAGAACACTGAAAACCCGGGCCCCAGAAAACGCGTTGCAAGCCCCTTTGGAGCATCCAAAAGTGTCACCAAAGGAAGGCGTTGGGTACAAGTGAACTCCCCAGGGGAGCCTTTACGCAGCCCCACATGCAACTGGACCCTCCGGGTTCGCTGTTTCCGAGCATCCCTAAACATAGCCCTAGACGGCATCGAAGACGACTGAAAAATCAGGCCCCAGGAAATGACTTGCGAGCCCTTTTCGTCCATCCAAAAGTGCCCCCTCAGGAAGACTTTGGGTACAAGTGATCTCCCCAGGGGAGCCTTTACGCAGCCCCACATGCAACTGGACCCTCCGGGTTCGCTGTTCCTGAGCAAACCTAAACGTAGCCCTAGCCGTCATCGGAGACGAGTGAAAAATCAGGCCCCAGGAAATGCGTTGCGAGCCCTTTTCGCCCATCCAAAAGTTTCACCAAAGGAAGGCTTTGGGTACAAGAGAACTCCCCAGGGGAGCCTTTACGCAGCCCCACATGCAACTGGACCCTTCGGGTTCGATTTTTCCGAGCAACCCTAAATATATCACTAGCAGGCATAGGAGACGACTGAAAACCCGGGCCCCAGAAAACGCGTTGCAAGCCCCTTTGGACCATCCAAAAGTGTCACCAAAGGAAGGCTTTGGGTACAAGAGAACTCCCCAGGGGAGCCTTTACGCAGCCCCACATGCAACTGGACCCTCCGGGTTCGCTGTTTCTGAGCATCCCTAAACATAGCCCTAGCCGTCATCGAAGACGACTGAAAAATCAGGCCCCAGGAAATGCGTTACGAGCCCTTTTCGCCCATCCAAAAGTGCCCCCAAAGGAAGGCTTTGGGTACAAGTGAACTCCCCAGGGGAGCCTTTACGCAGCCCCACATGCAACTGGACCCTCCGGGTTCGCTGTTTCCGAGCATCCCTAAACATAGCCCTAGCCGGCATCGAAGACGACTGAAAAATCAGGACCCAGAAAACGCGTTGCAAGCCCCTTTGGACCATCCAAAAGTGTCACCAAAGGAAGACTTTGGGTACAAGAGAACTCCCCAGGGGAGCCTTTACGCAGCCCCACATGCAACTGGACCCTGCGGGTTCGCTGTTCCTGAGCATCCCTAAACATAGCTCTAGCCGGCATCGAAGACGACTGAAAAATCCGGCCCCAGGAAATGCGTTCCGAGCCCTTTTCGCCCATCCAACAGTGCCCCCAAAGGAAGGCTTTGGGTACAAGAGAACTCCCCAGGGGAGCCTTTACGCAGCCCCACATGCCACTGGACCCTCCGCGTTCGCTGTTTCCGAGCATCCCTAAACATAGCCCTAGCCGGCATCGAAGACGACTGAAAAATCAGGCCCCAGGAAATGCGTTGCGAGCCCTTTTCGCCCATCCAAAAGTTTCACCAAAGGAAGGCTTTGGGTACAAGAGAGCTCCCCAGGGGAGCCTTTACTCAGCCCCACATGCAACTGGACCCTTCGGGTTCGATTTTTCCGAGCAACCCTAAATATATCACTAGCAGGCATAGGAGACGACTGAAAACCCGGGCCCCAGAAAACGCGTTGCAAGCCCCTTTGGACCATCCAAAAGTGTCACCAAAGGAAGGCTTTGGGTACAAGAGAACTCCCCAGGGGAGCCTTTACGCAGCCCCACATGCAACTGGACCCTCCGGGTTCGCTGTTTCTGAGCATCCCTAAACATAGCCCTAGCCGTCATCGAAGACGACTGAAAAATCAGGCCATTGGAAATGCGTTGCGAGCCCCTTTGGACCATCCAAAAGTGCCCCCAAAGGAAGGCTTTGGGTACAAGTGAACTCCCCAGGGGAGCCTTTACGCAGCCCCACATGCAACTGGACCCTCCGGGTTCGTTGTTTCCGAGCATCCCTAAACATAGCCCTAGCCGGAATGGATGATGACTGAAAAATCAGGCCCCGGGAAATGCGTTACGAGCCCTTTTCGCCCATCCAAATGTGCCCCCAAAGGAAGGCTTTGGGTACAAGTGAACTCCCCAGGGGAGCCTTTACGCAGCCCCACATGCAACTGGACCCTCCGGGTTCGTTGTTTCCGAGCATCCCTAAACATAGCCCTAGCCGGAATGGATGATGACTGAAAAATCAGGCCCCGGGAAATGCGTTCCGAGCCCTTTTCGCCCATTCAAATGTGCCCCCAAAGGAAGGCTTTGGGTACAAGTGAACTCCCCAGGGGAGCCTTTACGTAGCCCCACATGCAACTGGACCCTCCGGGTTCGCTGTTTCCGAGCATCCCTAAACATAGCCCTAGCCGGCATCGAAGACGACTGAAAAATCAGGCCCCAGGAAATGCGTTACGAGCCCTTTTCGCCCATCTAAAAGTGCCCCCAAAGGAAGGCTTTGTGTACAAGTGAACTCCCCAGGGGAGCCTTTACGCAGCCCCACATGCAACTGGACCCTCCGGGTTCGATTTTACCGAGCAACCCTAAATATATCCCTAGTCGTCATGGGAGAAGACTGAAAACCCGGGCCCCAGAAAACGCGTTGCAAGCCCCTTTGGACCATCCAAAAGTGTCACCAAAGGAAGGCTTTGGGTTCAAGTGAACTCCCCAGGGGAGCCTTTACGCAGCCCCACATGCAACTGGACCCTTCGGGTTCGATTTTTCCGAGCAACCCTAAATATATCCGTAGACGGCATGGGAGAAGACTGAAAACCCGGGCCCCAGAAAACGCATTGCAAGCCCCTTTGGACCATCCAAAAGTGCCCCCAAAGGAAGGCTTTTGGTACAAGTGAACTCCCCAGGGGAGCCTTTACGCAGCCCCACATGCAACTGGACCCTCCGGGTTCGCAGTTCCTGAGCAAACCTAACCGTAGCCCTAGCCGTCATCGGAGACGAGTGAAAAATCAGGCCCCAGGAAATGCGTTGCGAGCTCCTTTCGACCATCCAAAAGTGCCCCCAAAGGAAGGCTTTGGGTATAAGAGAACTCCCCAGGGGAGCCTTTACGCAGCCCCACATGCAACTGGACCCTCCGGGTTCGATTTTTCCGAGCACCCCTAAACATAGCCCTAGCAGTCATCGGAGACAAGTGAAAAATCAGGCCCCAGGAAATGCGTTCCGAGCCCCTTTGGACCATCCAAAAGTGTCACCAAAGGAAGACTTTGGGTACAAGAGAACTCCCCAGGGGAGCCTTTACGCAGCCCCACATGCAACTGGACCCTCCGGGTTCGATTTTTCCGAGCAACCCTAAATATATCACTAGCCGGCATGGGAGAACACTGAAAACCCGGGCCCCAGAAAACGCGTTGCAAGCCCCTTTGGAGCATCCAAAAGTGTCACCAAAGGAAGGCGTTGGGTACAAGAGAACTCCCCAGGGGAGCCTTTACGCAGCCCCACATGCAACTGGACCCTCCGGGTTCGCTGTTTCCGAGCATCCCTAAACATAGCCCTAGACGGCATCGAAGACGACTGAAAAATCAGGCCCCAGGAAATGCCTTGCGAGCCCTTTTCGCCCATCCAAAAGTGCCCCCACAGGAAGACTTTGGGTACAAGTGATCTCCCCAGGGGAGCCTTTACGCAGCCCCACATGCAACTGGACCCTCCGGGTTCGCTGTTCCTGAGCAAACCTAAACGTAGCCCTAGCCGTCATCGGAGACGAGTGAAAAATCAGGCCCCAGGAAATGCGTTGCGAGCCCTTTTCGCCCATCCAAAAGTGCCCCCAAAGGAAGGCTTTGGGTACAAGTGAACTCCCCAGGGGAGCCTTTACGCAGCCCCACATGCAACTGGACCCTCCAGGTTCGCTGTTTCCGAGCATCCCTAAACATATCCCTAGCCGGAATTTATGATGACTGAAAAATCAGGCCCCGGTAAATGCGTTACGTGCCCTTTTCGCCCATCCAAATGCGCCCCCAAAGGAAGGCTTTGGGTACAAGTGAACTCCCCAGGGAAGCCTTTACGCAGCCCCACATGCAACTGGACCCTCGGCGTTCGCTGTTTCCGAGCATCCCTAAACATAGCCCTAGCCGGCATCGAAGACGAATGAAAAATCAGGCCCCAGGAAATGCGTTGCGAGCCCTTTTCGCCCATCCAAAAGTGCCCCCAAAGGAAGGCTTTGGGTACAAGTGAACTCCCCAGGGGAGCCTTTACGCAGCCCCACATGCAACTGGACCCTGCGGGTTCAATTTTTCCGAGCAACCCATATATATCACTAGCCGGCATGGGAGAAGACTGAAATCCCGGGCCCCAGAAAACGCGTTGCAAGCCCCTTTGGACCATCCAAAAGTGTCACCAAAGGAAGGCTTTGGGTACAAGTGAACTCCCCAGGGGAGCATTTATGGAGCCCCACATGCAACTGGACCCTCCGGGTTCGCTGTTTCCGAGCATCCCTAAACATAGCCCTAGCCGGCATCAATGACGACTGAAAAATCAGGCCCCAGGAAATGCGTTACGAGCCCTTTTCGCCCATCCAAAAGTGCCCCCAAAGGAAGGCTTTGGGTACAAGTGAACTCCCCAGGGGAGCCTTTACGCAGCCCCACATGCAACTGGACCCTCCGGGTTCGCTGTTTCCGAGCATCACTAAACATAGCCCTAGCCGGCATCGAAGACGACTGAAAAATCAGGCCCCAGGAAATGCGTTCCGAGCCCTTTTCGCCCATCCAAAAGTGCCCCCAAAGGAAGGCTTTGGGTACAAGAGAACTCCCCAGGGGAGCCTTTACGCAGCCCCACATGCCACTGGACCCTCCGCGTTCGCTGTTTCCGAGTATCCCTAAACATAGCCCTAGCCGGCATCGAAGACGACTGAAAAATCAGGCCCCAGGAAATGCGTTGCGAACCCTTTTCGCCCATCCAAAAGTGCCCCCAAAGGAAGGCTTTGGGTACAAGAGAACTCCCCAGGGGAGCCTTTACGCAGCCCCACATGCAACTGGACCCTCCGCGTTCGCTGTTTCCGAGCATCCCTAAACATAGCCCTAGCCGGCATCGAAGACGACTGAAAAATCAGGCCCCAGGAAATGCGTTGCAAGCCCTTTTCGCCCATCCAAAAGTGCCCCCAAAGAAGGCTTTGGGTACAAGTGAACTCCCCAGGGGAGCCTTTACGCAGCCCCACATGCAACTGGACCCTCCGGGTTCGTTGTTTCCGAGCATCCCTAAACATAGCCCTAGCCGGAATTTATGATGACTGAAAAATCAGGCCCCGGTAAATGCGTTACGAGCCCTTTTCGCCCATCCAAAAGTGCCCCCAAAGGAAGGCTTTGGGTACAAGTGAACTCCCCAGGGGAGCATTTATGGAGCCCCACATGCAACTGGACCCTCCGGGTTCGATTTTTCCGAGCAACCCTAAATATATCTCTAGCCAGCATGGGAGAAGACTGAAAACCTGGGTCCCAGAAAACGCGTTGCAAGCCCCTTTGGACCATCCAAAAGTGTCACCAAAGGAAGGCGTTGGGTACAAGTGAACTCCCCAGGGGAGCCTTTACGCAGCCCCACATGCAACTGGACCCTCTGGGTTCGCTGTTTCCGAGCATCCCTAAACATAGCCCTAGCCGGCATCGAAGACGACTGAAAAATCAGGCCCCAGGAAATGCGTTGCGAGCCCTTTTCGCCCATCCAAAAGTGCCCCGAAAGGAAGGCTTTGGGTACAAGTGAACTCCCCAGGGGAGCCTTTACGCAGCCCCACATGCAACTGGACCCTCCGGGTTCGCTGTTCCTGAGCAAACCTAAACGTAGCCCTAGCCGTCATCGGAGACGAGTGAAAAATCAGGCCCCAGGAAATGCGTTGCGAGCCCTTTTCGCCCATCCAAAAGTGCCCCCAAAGGAAGGCTTTGGGTACAAGTGAACTCCCCAGGGGAGCCTTTACGCAGCCCCACATGCAACTGGACCCTCCAGGTTCGCTGTTTCCGAGCATCCCTAAACATAGCCCTAGCCGGAATTTATGATGACTGAAAAATCAGGCCCCGGTAAATGCGTTACGAGCCCTTTTCGCCCATCCAAAAGTGCCCCCAAAGGAAGGCTTTGGGTACAAGAGAACTCCCCAGGGGAGCCTTTACGCAGCCCCACATGCAACTGGACCCTCCGGGTTCGATTTTTCCGAGCAACCCTAAATATATCTCTAGCCAGCATGGGAGAAGACTGAAAACCTGGGTCCCAGAAAACGCGTTGCAAGCCCCTTTGGACCATCCAAAAGTGTCACCAAAGGAAGGCGTTGGGTACAAGTGAACTCCCCAGGGGAGCCTTTACGCAGCCCCACATGCAACTGGACCCTCCGGGTTCGCTGTTTCCGAGCATCCCTAAACATAGCCCTAGCCGGCATCGAAGACGACTGAAAAATCAGGCCCCAGGAAATGCGCTGCGAGCCCTTTTCGCCCATCCAAAAGTGCCCCGAAAGGAAGGCTTTGGGTACAAGTGAACTCCCCAGGGGAGCCTTTACGCAGCCCCACATGCAACTGGACCCTGCGGGTTCAATTTTTCCGAGCAACCCTAAATATATCACTAGCCGGCATGGGAGAAGACTGAAATCCCGGGCCCCAGAAAACGCGTTGCAAGCCCCTTTGGACCATCCAAAAGTGTCACCAAAGGAAGGCTTTGGGTACAAGTGAACTCCCCAGGGGAGCATTTATGGAGCCCCACATGCAACTGGACCCTCCGGGTTCGCTGTTTCCGAGCATCCCTAAACATAGCCCTAGCCGCCATCAATGACGACTGAAAAATCAGGCCCCAGGAAATGCGTTGCGAGCCCTTTTCGCCCATCCAAAAGTGCCCCCAAAGGAAGGCTTTGGGTACAAGTGAACTCCCAAGGGGAGCCTTTACGCAGCCCCACATGCCACTGGACCCTCCGCGTTCGCTGTTTCCGAGCATCCCTAAACATAGCCCTAGCCGGCATCGAAGACGACTGAAAAATCAGGCCCCAGGAAATGCGTTGCGAGCCCTTTTCGCCCATCCAAAAGTGCCCCCAAAGGAAGGCTTTGGGTACAAGTGAACTCCCCAGGGGAGCCTTTACGCAGCCCCACATGCAACTGGACCCTCCGCGTTCGCTGTTTCCGAGCATCCCTAAACATAGCCCTAGCCGGCATCGAAGACGACTGAAAAATCAGGCCCCAGGAAATGCGTTGCGAGCCCTTTTCGCCCATCCAAAAGTGCCCCCAAAGAAGGCTTTGGGTACAAGTGAACTCCCCAGGGGAGCCTTTACGTAGCCCCACATGCAACTGGACCCTTTGGGTTCGTTGTTTCCGAGCATCCCTAAACATAGCCCTAGCCGGAATTTATGATGACTGAAAAATCAGGCCCCGGTAAATGCGTTACGAGCCCTTTTCGCCCATCCAAATGTGCCCCCAAAGGAAGGCTTTGGGTACAAGTGAACTCCCCAGGGGAGCCTTTACGCAGCCCCACATGCAACTGGACCCTCCGCGTTCGCTGTTTCCTAGCATCCCTAAACATAGCCCTAGCCGGCATCGAAGACGACTGAAAAATCAGGCCCACGGAAATGCGTTGCGAGCCCTTTTCGCCCATCTAAAAGTGCCCCCAAAGGAAGGCTTTGTGTACAAGTGAACTCCCCAGGGGAGCCTTTACGCAGCCCCACATGCAACTGGACCCTCCGGGTTCGATTTTTCCGAGCAACCCTAAATATATCCCTAGCCGGCATGGGAGAAGACTGAAAACCTGGGTCCCAGAAAACGCGTTGCAAGCCCCTTTGGACCATCCAAAAGTGTCACCAGAGGAAGGCTTTGGGTACAAGTGAACTCCCCAGGGGAGCCTTTACGCAGCCCCACATGCCACTGGACCCTCCGGGTTCGCTGTTTCCGAGCATCCCTAAACATAGCCCTAGCCGGCATCGAAGACGAATGAAAAATCAGGCCCCAGGAAATGCGTTGCGAGCCCTTTTCGCCCATCCAAAACTGCCCCCAAAGGAAGGCTTTGGGTACAAGTGAACTCCCCAGGGGAGCCTTTACGCAGCCCCACATGCAACTGGACCCTGCGGGTTCAATTTTTCCGAGCAACCCTAAATATATCACTAGCCGGCATGGGAGAAGACTGAAATCCCGGGCCCCAGAAAACGCGTTGCAAGCCCCTTTGGACCATCCAAAAGTGTCACCAAAGGAAGGCTTTGGGTACAAGTGAACTCCCCAGGGGAGCATTTATGGAGCCCCACATGCAACTGGACCCTCCGGGTTCGCTGTTTCCGAGCATCCCTAAACATAGCCCTAGCCGCCATCAATGACGACTGAAAAATCAGGCCCCAGGAAATGCGTTGCAAGCCCTTTTCGCCCATCCAAAAGTGCCCCCAAAGGAAGACTATGGGTATAAGAGAACTCCCCAGGGGAGCCTTTACGCAGCCCCACATGCAACTGGACCCTCCGGGTTCTCTGTTTCCGAGCATCCCTAAACACAGCCCTAGCCGGCATCGAAGACGACTGAAAAATCAGGCCCCAGGAAATGCGTTCCGAGCCCTTTTCGTCATCCAAATGTGCCCCAAAGGAAGGCTTTGGGTACAAGTGAACTCCCCAGAGGAGACTTTACGCAGCCCCACATGCAACTGGACGCTCCGGGTTCGCTGTTCCTGAGCAAACCTAAACGTAGCCCTAGCCGTCATCGGAGACGAATGAAAAATCAGGCCCCAGGAAATGAATTGCGAGCCCCTTTGGACCATCCAAAAGTGCCCCCAAAGGAAGGCTTTGGGTACAAGTGAACTCCCCAGGGGAGCCTTTACGCAGCCCCACATGCAACTGGACCCTCCGGGTTCGCTGTTTCCGAGCATCCGTAAACATATCCCTAGCCGGCATGGGAGAAGACTGAAAACCCGGGCCCCAGAAAACGCGTTGCAAGCCCCTTTGGACCATCCAAAAGTGTCACCAAAGGAAGGCTTTGGGTACAAGAGAACTCCCCAGGGGAGCCTTTACGCAGCCCCACATGCAACTGGACCCTCCGAGTTCGATTTTTCCGAGCATCCCTAAACATAGCCCTAGCCGGCATCGAAGACGACTGAAAAATCAGGCCCCAGGAAATGCGTTGCGAGCCCTTTTCGCCCATCCAAAAGTGCCCCCAAAGGAAGGCTTTGGGTACAAGTGAACTCCGCAGGGGAGCCTTTACGCAGCCCCACATGCAACTGGACCCTTCGGGTTCGATTTTTCCGAGCAACCCTAAATATATCACTAGCAGGCATAGGAGACGACTGAAAACCCGGGCCCCAGAAAACGCGTTGCAAGCCCCTTTGGACCATCCAAATGTGTCACCAAAGGAAGGCTTTGGGTACAAGAGAACTCCCCAGGGGAGCCTTTACGCAGCCCCACATGCAACTGGACCCTCTGGGTTCGCTGTTTCTGAGCATCAATAAACATAGCCCTAGCCGGCATCGAAGACGACTGAAAAATCAGGCCCCAGGAAATGCATTACGAGCCCTTTTCGCCCATCCAAAAGTGTCACCAAAGGAAGGCTTTGGGTACAAGAGAACTCCCCAGGGGAGCCTTTACGCAGCCCCACATGCAACTGGACCCTCCGGGTTCGCTGTTTCCGAGCATCCCTAAACATAGCCCTAGCCGGCATCGAAGACGACTGAAAAATCCGGCCCCAGGAAATGCGTTCCGAGCCCTTTTCGCCCATCCAAAAGTGCCCCCAAAGGAAGACTATGGGTATAAGAGAACTCCCCAGGGGAGCCTTTACGCAGCCCCACATGCAACTGGACCCTCCGGGTTCGCTGTTTCCGAGCATCCCTAAACATAGCCCTAGCCGGCATCGAAGACGACTGAAAAATCAGGCCCCAGGAAATGCGCTGCGAGCCCTTTTCGCCCATCCAAAAGTGCCCCCAAAGGAAGGCTTTGGGTACAAGTGAACTCCCCAGGGGAGCCTTAACGCAGCCCCACATGCAACTGGACCCTCGGGGTTCGCTGTTTCTGAGCATCCCTAAACATAGCCCTAGCCGGCATCGAAGACGACTGAAAAATCAGGCCCCAGGAAATGCGTTACGAGCCCTTTTCGCCCATCCAAAAGTGTCACCAAAGGAAGGCTTTGTGTACAAGTGAACTCCCCAGGGGAGCCTTTACGCAGCCCCACATGCAACTGGACCCTCCGGGTTCGCTGTTTCCGAGCATCCCTAAACATAACCCTAGCCGGCATCGAAGACGACTGAAAAATCCGGCCCCAGGAAATGCGTTCCGAGCCCTTTTCGCCCATCCAAAAGTGCCCCCAAAGGAAGACTATGGGTATAAGAGAACTCCCCAGGGGAGCCTTTACGCAGCCCCACATGCAACTGGACCCTCCGGGTTCGCTGTTTCCGAGCATCCCTAAACATAGCCCTAGCCGGCATCGAAGACGACTGAAAAATCAGGCCCCAGGAAATGCGCTGCGAGCCCTTTTCACCCATCCAAAAGTGCCCCCAAAGGAAGGCTTTGGGTACAAGTGAACTCCCCAGGGGAGCCTTAACGCAGCCCCACATGCAACTGGACCCTCCGGGTTCGCTGTTCCTGAGCAAACCTAAACGTAGCCTTAGCCGTCATTGGAGACGACTGAAAAATCAGGCCATTGGAAATGCGTTGCGAGCCCCTTTGGACCATCCAAAAGTGCCCCCAAAGAAGGCTTTGGATACAAGTGAACTCCCCAGGGGAGCCTTTACGCAGCCCCACATGCAACTGGACCCTCCAGGTTCGCTGTTTCCGAGCATCCGTAAACACAGCCCTAGCCGGCATCGAAGACGACTGAAAAATCAGGCCCCAGGAAATGCGTTCCGAGCCCTTTTCGCCCATCCAAATGTGCCCCCAAAGGAAGGCTTTGGGTAAAAGTGAACTCCCCAGGGGAGCCTTTACGCAGCCCCACATGCAACTGGACGCTCCGGGTTCGCTGTTCCTGAGCAAACCTAAACGTAGCCCTAGCCGTCATCGGAGACGACTGAAAAATCAGGCCCCAGGAAATGCATTGCGAGCCCCTTTGGACCATCCAAAAGTGCCCCCAAAGGAAGGCTTTGGGTACAAGTGAACTCCCCAGGGGAGCCTTTACGCAGCCCCACATGCAACTGGACCCTCCGGGTTCGCTGTTTCCGAGCATCCGTAAACATATCCCTAGCCGGCATGGGAGAAGACTGAAAACCCGGGCCCCAGAAAACGCGTTGCAAGCCCCTTTGGAGCATCCAAAAGTGTCACCAAAGGAAGGCTTTGGGTACAAGAGAACTCCCCAGGGGAGCCTTTACGCAGCCCCACATGCAACTGGACGCTCCGGGTTCGATTTTTCCGAGCATCCCTAAACATACCCCTAGCCGGCATCGAAGACGACTGAAAAATCAGGCCCCAGGAAATGCGTTGCGAGCCCTTTTCGCCCATCCAAAAGTTTCACCAAAGGAAGGCTTTGGGTACAAGAGAACTCCCCAGGGGAGCCTTTACGCAGCCCCACATGCAACTGGACCCTCCGGGTTCGCTGTTCCTCAGCAAACCTAAACGTAGCCCTAGCCGTCATCGGAGACGACTGAAAAATCAGGCCCCAGGAAATGCGTTACGAGCCCTTTTCGCCCATCCAAAAGTGCCCCCAAAGGAAGGCTTTGGGTACAAGTGAACTCCCCAGGGGAGCCTTTACGCAGCCTCACATGCAACTGGACCCTCCGGGTTCGCTGTTTCCGAGCATCCCTAAACATAGCCCTAGCCGGCATCGAAGACGACTGAAAAATCCGGCCCCAGAAAATGCGTTGCGAGCCCTTTTCGCCCATCCAAAAGTGCCCCCAAAGGAAGGCTTTGGGTACAAGTGAACTCCCCAGGGGAGCCTTAACGCAGCCCCACATGCAACTGGACCCTCCGGGTTCGTTCTTTCCGAGCATCCCTAAACATAGCCCTAGCCGGAATGGATGATGACTGAAAAATCAGGCCCCGGAACATGCGTTACGAGCCCTTTTCGCCCATCCAAAAGTTTCACCAAAGGAAGGCTTTGGGTACAAGTGAACTCCCCAGGGGAGCCTTTACGCAGCCCCACATGCAACTGGACCCTCCGGGTTCGCTGTTTCCGAGCATCCCTAAAAATAGCCCTAGCCGGCATCGAAGACGACTGAAAAACCCGGGCCCCAGAAAACGCGTTGCAAGCCCCTTTGGACCATCCAAAAGTGTCACCAAAGGAAGACTTTGGGTACAAGAGAACTCCCCAGGGGAGCCTTTACGCAGCCCCACATGCAACTGGACCCTCCGGGTTCGCTGTTCCTGAGCATCCCTAAACATAGCTCTAGCCGGCATCGAAGACGACTGAAAAATCCGGCCCCAGGAAATGCGTTCCGAGCCTTTTTCGCCCATCCAAAAGTGCCCCCACAGGAAGGCTTTGGGTACAAGAGAACTCCCCAGGGGAGCCTTTACGCAGCCCCACATGCCACTGGACCCTCCGCGTTCGCTGTTTCCGAGCATCCCTAAACATAGCCCTAGCCGGCATCGAAGACGACTGAAAAATCCGGCCCCAGGAAATGCGTTCCGAGGCCTTTTCGCCCATGCAAAAGTGTCACGAAAGGAAGGCTTTGGGTACAAGTGAACTCCCCAGGGGAGCCTTTACGCTGCCCCACATGCAACTGGACTTTCTGGGTTCGATTTTTCCGAGCAAACCAAAATATATCACTAGCCGGCATGGGAGAAGTCTGAAAACCCGGGCCCCAGAAAACGCGTTGCAAGCCTCTTTGGACCATCCAAAAGTGTCACCAAAGGAAGGCTTTGGGTACAAGTGAACTCCCCAGGGGAGCATTTATGCAGTCCCACATGCAACTGGACCCTCCGGGTTCGCTGTTTCCGAGCATCCCTAAACATAGCCCTAGCCGGCAGCGAAGACGACTGAAAAATCAGGCCCCAGGAAATGCGTTGCGAGCCCTTTTCGCCCATCCAAAAGTGTCACGGAAGGAAGGCTTTGGGTACAAGTGAACTCCCCAGGGGAGCCTTTACGCAGCCCCACATGCAACTGGACCCTCCGGGTTCGCTGTTTCTGAGCTTCCTTAAACATATCCCTAGCCGGCATCGAAGACGACTGAAAAATCAGGCCCCAGGAAATGCGTTGCAAGCCCTTTTCGCCCATCCAAAAGTGCCCCCAAAGGAAGGCTTTGGGTACAAGTGAACTCCCCAGGGGAGCCTTTACGCAGCCCCACATGCAACTGGACCCTCCGGGTTCGTTGTTTCCGAGCATCCCTAAACATAGCCCTAGCCGGAATGGATGATGACTGAAAAATCAGGCCCCGGGAAATGCGTTACGAGCCCTTTTCGCCCATCCAAATGTGCCCCCAAAGAAGGCTTTGGGTACAAGTGAACTCCCCAGGGGAGCCTTTACGCAGCCCCACATGCAACTGGACCCTCCGGGTTCGTTGTTTCCGAGCATCCCTAAACATAGCCCTAGCCGGAATGGATGATGACTGAAAAATCAGGCCCCGGGAAATGCGTTACGAGCCCTTTTCGCCCATCCAAATGTGCCCCCAAAGGAAGGCTTTGGGTACAAGTGAACTCCCCAGGGGAGCATTTATGGAGCCCCACATGCAACTGGACCCTCCGGGTTCGCTGTTTCCGAGCATCCCTAAACATAGCCCTAGCCGGCATCGAAGACGACTGAAAAATCAGGCCCCAGGAAATGCGTTACGAGCCCTTTTCGCCCATCTAAAAGTGCCCCCAAAGGAAGGCTTTGTGTACAAGTGAACTCCCCAGGGGAGCCTTTACGCAGCCCCACATGCAACTGGACCCTCCGGGTTCGCTGTTTCCGAGCATCCCTAAACATAGCCCTAGCCGGCATCGAAGACGACTGAAAAATCAGGCCCCAGGAAATGCGTTGCGAGCCCTTTTCGCCCATCCAAAAGTGCCCCCAAAGGAAGGCTTTGGGTACAAGAGAACTCCCCAGGGGAGCCTTTACTCAGCCCCACATGCAACTAGACCCTTCGGGTTCGATTTTTCCGAGGAACCCTAAATATATCCCTAGTCGTCATGGGAGAAGACTGAAAACCCGGGCCCCAGAAAACGCGTTGCAAGCCCCTTTGGACCATCCAAAAGTGTCACCAAAGGAAGGCTTTGGGTTCAAGTGAACTCCCCAGGGGAGCCTTTACGCAGCCCCACATGCAACTGGACCCTTCGGGTTCGATTTTTCCGAGCAACCCTAAATATATCCGTAGACGGCATGGGAGAAGACTGAAAACCCGGGCCCCAGAAAACGCATTGCAAGCCCCTTTGGACCATCCAAAAGTGCCCCCAAAGGAAGGCTTTGGGTACAAGTGAACTCCCCAGGGGAGCCTTTACGCAGCCCCACATGCAACTGGACCCTCCGGGTTCGCAGTTCCTGAGCAAACCTAACCGTAGCCCTAGCAGTCATCGGAGACGAGTGAAAAATCAGGCCCCAAGAAATGCGTTGCGAGCTCCTTTCGACCATCCAAAAGTGCCCCCAAAGGAAGGCTTTGGGTATAAGAGAACTCCCCAGGGGAGCCTTTACGCAGCCCCACATGCAACTGGACCCTCTGGGTTCGATTTTTCCGAGCACCCCTAAACATAGCCCTAGCAGTCATCGGAGACAAGTGAAAAATCAGGCCCCAGGAAATGCGTTCCGAGCCCCTTTGGACCATCCAAAAGTGTCACCAAAGGAAGGCTTTGGGTACAAGAGAACTCCCCAGGGGAACCTTTACGCAGCCCCACATGCAACTGGACCCTCCGGGTTCGGTGTTTCTGAGCATCCCTAAACATATCCCTTGCCGGCAACGAAGACGAATGAAAAATCAGGCCCACGGAAATGCGTTGCGAGCCCTTTTCGCCCATCCAAAAGTGCCCCCAAAGGAAGACTTTGGGTACAAGAGAACTCCCCAGGGGAGCCTTTACGCAGCCCCACATGCAACTGGACCCTCCGGGTTCGATTTTTCCGAGCAACCCTAAATATATCACTAGCCGGCATGGGAGAACACTGAAAACCCGGGCCCCAGAAAACGCGTTGCAAGCCCCTTTGGAGCATCCAAAAGTGTCACCAAAGGAAGGCGTTGGGTACAAGTGAACTCCCCAGGGGAGCCTTTACGCAGCCCCACATGCAACTGGACCCTCCGGGTTCGCTGTTTCCGAGCATCCCTAAACATAGCCCTAGACGGCATCGAAGACGACTGAAAAATCAGGCCCCAGGAAATGACTTGCGAGCCCTTTTCGTCCATCCAAAAGTGCCCCCTCAGGAAGACTTTGGGTACAAGTGATCTCCCCAGGGGAGCCTTTACGCAGCCCCACATGCAACTGGACCCTCCGGGTTCGCTGTTCCTGAGCAAACCTAAACGTAGCCCTAGCCGTCATCGGAGACGAGTGAAAAATCAGGCCCCAGGAAATGCGTTGCGAGCCCTTTTCGCCCATCCAAAAGTTTCACCAAAGGAAGGCTTTGGGTACAAGAGAACTCCCCAGGGGAGCCTTTACGCAGCCCCACATGCAACTGGACCCTTCGGGTTCGATTTTTCCGAGCAACCCTAAATATATCACTAGCAGGCATAGGAGACGACTGAAAACCCGGGCCCCAGAAAACGCGTTGCAAGCCCCTTTGGACCATCCAAAAGTGTCACCAAAGGAAGGCTTTGGGTACAAGAGAACTCCCCAGGGGAGCCTTTACGCAGCCCCACATGCAACTGGACCCTCCGGGTTCGCTGTTTCCGAGCATCCCTAAACATAGCCCTAGCCGTCATCGAAGACGACTGAAAAATCAGGCCCCAGGAAATGCGTTACGAGCCCTTTTCGCCCATCCAAAAGTGCCCCCAAAGGAAGGCTTTGGGTACAAGTGAACTCCCCAGGGGAGCCTTTACGCAGCCCCACATGCAACTGGACCCTCCGGGTTCGCTGTTTCCGAGCATCCCTAAACATAGCCCTAGCCGGCATCGAAGACGACTGAAAAATCAGGACCCAGAAAACGCGTTGCAAGCCCCTTTGGACCATCCAAAAGTGTCACCAAAGGAAGACTTTGGGTACAAGAGAACTCCCCAGGGGAGCCTTTACGCAGCCCCACATGCAACTGGACCCTGCGGGTTCGCTGTTCCTGAGCATCCCTAAACATAGCTCTAGCCGGCATCGAAGACGACTGAAAAATCCGGCCCCAGGAAATGCGTTCCGAGCCCTTTTCGCCCATCCAACAGTGCCCCCAAAGGAAGGCTTTGGGTACAAGAGAACTCCCCAGGGGAGCCTTTACGCAGCCCCACATGCCACTGGACCCTCCGCGTTCGCTGTTTCCGAGCATCCCTAAACATAGCCCTAGCCGGCATCGAAGACGACTGAAAAATCAGGCCCCAGGAAATGCGTTGCGAGCCCTTTTCGCCCATCCAAAAGTTTCACCAAAGGAAGGCTTTGGGTACAAGAGAGCTCCCCAGGGGAGCCTTTACTCAGCCCCACATGCAACTGGACCCTTCGGGTTCGATTTTTCCGAGCAACCCTAAATATATCACTAGCAGGCATAGGAGACGACTGAAAACCCGGGCCCCAGAAAACGCGTTGCAAGCCCCTTTGGACCATCCAAAAGTGTCACCAAAGGAAGGCTTTGGGTACAAGAGAACTCCCCAGGGGAGCCTTTACGCAGCCCCACATGCAACTGGACCCTCCGGGTTCGCTGTTTCTGAGCATCCCTAAACATAGCCCTAGCCGTCATCGAAGACGACTGAAAAATCAGGCCATTGGAAATGCGTTGCGAGCCCCTTTGGACCATCCAAAAGTGCCCCCAAAGGAAGGCTTTGGGTACAAGTGAACTCCCCAGGGGAGCCTTTACGCAGCCCCACATGCAACTGGACCCTCCGGGTTCGTTGTTTCCGAGCATCCCTAAACATAGCCCTAGCCGGAATGGATGATGACTGAAAAATCAGGCCCCGGGAAATGCGTTACGAGCCCTTTTCGCCCATCCAAATGTGCCCCCAAAGGAAGGCTTTGGGTACAAGTGAACTCCCCAGGGGAGCCTTTACGCAGCCCCACATGCAACTGGACCCTCCGGGTTCGTTGTTTCCGAGCATCCCTAAACATAGCCCTAGCCGGAATGGATGATGACTGAAAAATCAGGCCCCGGGAAATGCGTTACGAGCCCTTTTCGCCCATTCAAATGTGCCCCCAAAGGAAGGCTTTGGGTACAAGTGAACTCCCCAGGGGAGCCTTTACGTAGCCCCACATGCAACTGGACCCTCCGGGTTCGCTGTTTCCGAGCATCCCTAAACATAGCCCTAGCCGGCATCGAAGACGACTGAAAAATCAGGCCCCAGGAAATGCGTTACGAGCCCTTTTCGCCCATCTAAAAGTGCCCCCAAAGGAAGGCTTTGTGTACAAGTGAACTCCCCAGGGGAGCCTTTACGCAGCCCCACATGCAACTGGACCCTCCGGGTTCGATTTTACCGAGCAACCCTAAATATATCCCTAGTCGTCATGGGAGAAGACTGAAAACCCGGGCCCCAGAAAACGCGTTGCAAGCCCCTTTGGACCATCCAAAAGTGTCACCAAAGGAAGGCTTTGGGTTCAAGTGAACTCCCCAGGGGAGCCTTTACGCAGCCCCACATGCAACTGGACCCTCCGGGTTCGCAGTTCCTGAGCAAACCTAACCGTAGCCCTAGCCGTCATCGGAGACGAGTGAAAAATCAGGCCCCAGGAAATGCGTTGCGAGCTCCTTTCGACCATCCAAAAGTGCCCCCAAAGGAAGGCTTTGGGTATAAGAGAACTCCCCAGGGGAGCCTTTACGCAGCCCCACATGCAACTGGACCCTCCGGGTTCGATTTTTCCGAGCACCCCTAAACATAGCCCTAGCAGTCATCGGAGACAAGTGAAAAATCAGGCCCCAGGAAATGCGTTCCGAGCCCCTTTGGACCATCCAAAAGTGTCACCAAAGGAAGACTTTGGGTACAAGAGAACTCCCCAGGGGAGCCTTTACGCAGCCCCACATGCAACTGGACCCTCCGGGTTCGATTTTTCCGAGCAACCCTAAATATATCACTAGCCGGCATGGGAGAACACTGAAAACCCGGGCCCCAGAAAACGCGTTGCAAGCCCCTTTGGAGCATCCAAAAGTGTCACCAAAGGAAGGCGTTGGGTACAAGAGAACTCCCCAGGGGAGCCTTTACGCAGCCCCACATGCAACTGGACCCTCCGGGTTCGCTGTTTCCGAGCATCCCTAAACATAGCCCTAGACGGCATCGAAGACGACTGAAAAATCAGGCCCCAGGAAATGCCTTGCGAGCCCTTTTCGCCCATCCAAAAGTGCCCCCACAGGAAGACTTTGGGTACAAGTGATCTCCCCAGGGGAGCCTTTACGCAGCCCCACATGCAACTGGACCCTCCGGGTTCGCTGTTCCTGAGCAAACCTAAACGTAGCCCTAGCCGTCATCGGAGACGAGTGAAAAATCAGGCCCCAGGAAATGCGTTGCGAGCCCTTTTCGCCCATCCAAAAGTGCCCCCAAAGGAAGGCTTTGGGTACAAGTGAACTCCCCAGGGGAGCCTTTACGCAGCCCCACATGCAACTGGACCCTCCAGGTTCGCTGTTTCCGAGCATCCCTAAACATATCCCTAGCCGGAATTTATGATGACTGAAAAATCAGGCCCCGGTAAATGCGTTACGTGCCCTTTTCGCCCATCCAAATGCGCCCCCAAAGGAAGGCTTTGGGTACAAGTGAACTCCCCAGGGAAGCCTTTACGCAGCCCCACATGCAACTGGACCCTCGGCGTTCGCTGTTTCCGAGCATCCCTAAACATAGCCCTAGCCGGCATCGAAGACGAATGAAAAATCAGGCCCCAGGAAATGCGTTGCGAGCCCTTTTCGCCCATCCAAAAGTGCCCCCAAAGGAAGGCTTTGGGTACAAGTGAACTCCCCAGGGGAGCCTTTACGCAGCCCCACATGCAACTGGACCCTGCGGGTTCAATTTTTCCGAGCAACCCTAAATATATCACTAGCCGGCATGGGAGAAGACTGAAATCCCGGGCCCCAGAAAACGCGTTGCAAGCCCCTTTGGACCATCCAAAAGTGTCACCAAAGGAAGGCTTTGGGTACAAGTGAACTCCCCAGGGGAGCATTTATGGAGCCCCACATGCAACTGGACCCTCCGGGTTCGCTGTTTCCGAGCATCCCTAAACATAGCCCTAGCCGGCATCAATGACGACTGAAAAATCAGGCCCCAGGAAATGCGTTACGAGCCCTTTTCGCCCATCCAAAAGTGCCCCCAAAGGAAGGCTTTGGGTACAAGTGAACTCCCCAGGGGAGTCTTTACGCAGCCCCACATGCAACTGGACCCTCCGGGTTCGCTGTTTCCGAGCATCCCTAAACATAGCCCTAGCCGGCATCGAAGACGACTGAAAAATCAGGCCCCAGGAAATGCGTTGCGAGCCCTTTTCGCCCATCCAAAAGTGCCCCCAAAGGAAGGCTTTGGGTACAAGAGAACTCCCCAGGGGAGCCTTTACGCAGCCCCACATGCCACTGGACCCTCCGCGTTCGCTGTTTCCGAGTATCCCTAAACATAGCCCTAGCCGGCATCGAAGACGACTGAAAAATCAGGCCCCAGGAAATGCGTTGCGAACCCTTTTCGCCCATCCAAAAGTGCCCCCAAAGGAAGGCTTTGGGTACAAGAGAACTCCCCAGGGGAGCCTTTACGCAGCCCCACATGCAACTGGACCCTCCGCGTTCGCTGTTTCGGAGCATCCCTAAACATAGCCCTAGCCGGCATCGAAGACGACTGAAAAATCAGGCCCCAGGAAATGCGTTGCAAGCCCTTTTCGCCCATCCAAAAGTGCCCCCAAAGAAGGCTTTGGGTACAAGTGAACTCCCCAGGGGAGCCTTTACGCAGCCCCACATGCAACTGGACCCTCCGGGTTCGTTGTTTCCGAGCATCCCTAAACATAGCCCTAGCCGGAATTTATGATGACTGAAAAATCAGGCCCCGGTAAATGCGTTACGAGCCCTTTTCGCCCATCCAAAAGTGCCCCCAAAGGAAGGCTTTGGGTACAAGTGAACTCCCCAGGGGAGCATTTATGGAGCCCCACATGCAACTGGACCCTCCGGGTTCGATTTTTCCGAGCAACCCTAAATATATCTCTAGCCAGCATGGGAGAAGACTGAAAACCTGGGTCCCAGAAAACGCGTTGCAAGCCCCTTTGGACCATCCAAAAGTGTCACCAAAGGAAGGCGTTGGGTACAAGTGAACTCCCCAGGGGAGCCTTTACGCAGCCCCACATGCAACTGGACCCTCTGGGTTCGCTGTTTCCGAGCATCCCTAAACATAGCCCTAGCCGGCATCGAAGACGACTGAAAAATCAGGCCCCAGGAAATGCGTTGCGAGCCCTTTTCGCCCATCCAAAAGTGCCCCGAAAGGAAGGCTTTGGGTACAAGTGAACTCCCCAGGGGAGCCTTTACGCAGCCCCACATGCAACTGGACCCTCCGGGTTCGCTGTTCCTGAGCAAACCTAAACGTAGCCCTAGCCGTCATCGGAGACGAGTGAAAAATCAGGCCCCAGGAAATGCGTTGCGAGCCCTTTTCGCCCATCCAAAAGTGCCCCCAAAGGAAGGCTTTGGGTACAAGTGAACTCCCCAGGGGAGCCTTTACGCAGCCCCACATGCAACTGGACCCTCCAGGTTCGCTGTTTCCGAGCATCCCTAAACATAGCCCTAGCCGGAATTTATGATGACTGAAAAATCAGGCCCCGGTAAATGCGTTACGAGCCCTTTTCGCCCATCCAAAAGTGCCCCCAAAGGAAGGCTTTGGGTACAAGTGAACTCCCCAGGGGAGCATTTATGGAGCCCCACATGCAACTGGACCCTCCGGGTTCGATTTTTCCGAGCAACCCTAAATATATCTCTAGCCAGCATGGGAGAAGACTGAAAACCTGGGTCCCAGAAAACGCGTTGCAAGCCCCTTTGGACCATCCAAAAGTGTCACCAAAGGAAGGCGTTGGGTACAAGTGAACTCCCCAGGGGAGCCTTTACGCAGCCCCACATGCAACTGGACCCTCCGGGTTCGCTGTTTCCAAGCATCCCTAAACATAGCCCTAGCCAGCATCGAAGACGACTGAAAAATCAGGCCCCAGGAAATGCGTTGCGAGCCCTTTTCGCCCATCCAAAAGTTTCACCAAAGGAAGGCTTTGGGTACAAGAGAACTCCCCAGGGGAGCCTTTACGCAGCCCCACATGCAACTGGACCCTCCGAGTTCGATTTTTCCGAGCATCCCTAAACATAGCCCTAGCCGGCATCGAAGGCGACTGAAAAATCAGGCCCCAGGAAATGCGTTGCGAGCCCTTTTCGCCCATCCAAAAGTTTCACCAAAGGAAGGCTTTGGGTACAAGAGAACTCCCCAGGGGAGCCTTTACGCAGCCCCACATGCAACGGGACCCTTTGGGTTCGATTTTTCCGAGCAACCCTAAATATATCACTAGCACGCATAGGAGACGACTGAAAACCCGGGCCCCAGAAAACGCGTTGCAAGCCCCTTTGGATCATCCAAAAGTGTCACCAAAGGAAGGCTTTGGGTACAAGAGAACTCCCCAGGGGAGCCTTTACGCAGCCCCACATGCAACTGGACCCTCCGGGTTCGCTGTTTCTGAGCATCCCTAAACATAGCCCTAGCCGTCATCGAAGACGACTGAAAAATCAGGCCCCAGGAAATGCGTTACGAGCCCTTTTCGCCCATCCAAAAGTGCCCCCAAAGGAAGGCTTTGGGTACAAGAGAACTCCCCAGGGGAGCCTTTACGCAGCCCCACATGCAATTGGACCCTCCGGGTTCGCTGTTTCCAAGCATCCCTAAACATAGCCCTAGCCGGCATCGAAGACGACTGAAAAATCATGCCCCAAGAAATGCGTTGCGAGCCCTTTTCGCCCATCCAAAAGTGCCACCAAAGGAAGGCTTTGGGTACAAGTGAACTCCCCAGGGGAGCCTTTACGCAGCCCCACATGCAACTGGACCCTCCGGGTTCGCTGTTCCTGAGCAAACCTAAACGTAGCCCTAGCCGTCATCGGAGACGAATGAAAAATCAGGCCCCTGGAAATGCGTTCCGAGCCCTTTTCGCGACTCCAAAAGTGTCACCAAAAGAAGGCTTTGGGTACAAGAGAACTCCCCAGGGGAGCCTTTACGCAGCCCCACATGCAACTGGACCCTCCGAGTTCGATTTTTCCGAGCATCCCTAAACATATCCTTAGCCGGCATCGAAGACGACTGAAAAATCAGACCCCAGGAAATGCGTTCCGAGCCCTTTTCGCCCATCCAAAAGTGCCCCCAAAGGAAGACTATGGGTATAAGAGAACTCCCCAGGGGAGCCTTTACGCAGCCCCACATGCAACTGGACCCTCCGGGTTCGCTATTCCTCAACAAACCTAAACGTAGCCCTAGCCGTCATCGGAATCGACTGAAAAATCAGGCCCCTGGAAATGCATTGCAAGCCCCTTTGGACCATCTAAAAGTGCCCCCAAAGGAAGGCTTTGGGTACAAGTGAACTCCCCAGGGGAGCCTTTACGCAGCCCCACATGCAACTGGACCCTGCGGGTTCGCTGTTCCTGAGCAAACCTAAACGTAGCACTAGCCGTCATCGGAGACGAGTGAAAATCAGCCCCAGGAAATGCGTTCCGAGGCCTTTTCGCCCATCCAAATGTGCCCCCAAAGGAAGACTATGGGTATAAGAGAACTCCCCAGGGGAGCCTTTACGCAGCCCCACATGCAACTGGACCCTCCGGGTTCGCTGTTTCCGAGCATCCCTAAACATAGCCCTAGCCGGCATCGATGACGACTGAAAAATCAGGCCCCAGGAAATGCGTTCCGAGCCCTTTTCGCCCATCCAAATGTGCCCCCAATGGAAGGCTTTGGATACAAGTGAACTCCCCAGGGGAGCCTTTACGCAGCCCCACATGCAACTGGACCCTCCGGGTTCGCTGTTTCCGAGCATCCGTAAACATATCCCTAGCCGGCATGGGAGAAGACTGAAAACCCGGGCCCCAAAAAACGCGTTGCAAGCCCCTTTGGACTATCCAAAAGTGTCACCAAAGGAAGGCTTTGGGTACAAGAGAACTCCCCAGGGGAGCCTTTACGCAGCCCCACATGCAACTGGACCCTCCGGGTTCGCTGTTTCTGAGCATCCCTAAACATAGCCCTAGCCGTCATCGAAGACGACTGAAAAATCAGGCCCCAGGAAATGCGTTACGAGCCCTTTTCGCCCATCCAAAAGTGCCCCCAAAGGAAGGCTTTGGGTACAAGAGAACTCCCCAGGGGAGCCTTTACGCAGCCCCACATGCAACTGGACCCTCCGGGTTCGCTGTTTCCGAGCATCCCTAAACATAGCCCTAGCCGGCATCGAAGACGACTGAAAAATCCGGCCCCAGGAAATGCGTTCCGAGCCCTTTTCGCCCATCCAAAAGTGCCCCCAAAGGAAGACTATGGGTATAAGAGAACTCCCCAGGGGAGCCTTTACGCAGCCCCACATGCAATTGGACCCTCCGGGTTCGCTGTTTCCAAGCATCCCTAAACATAGCCCTAGCCGGCATCGAAGACGACTGAAAAATCATGCCCCAAGAAAAGCGTTGCGAGCCCTTTTCGCCCATCCAAAAGTGCCACCAAAGGAAGGCTTTGGGTACAAGTGAACTCCCCAGGGGAGCCTTTACGCAGCCCCACATGCAACTGGACCCTCCGGGTTCGCTGTTCCTGAGCAAACCTAAACGTAGCCCTAGCCGTCATCGGAGACGAATGAAAAATCAGGCCCCTGGACATGCGTTCCGAGCCCTTTTCGCGACTCCAAAAGTGTCACCAAAAGAAGGCTTTGGGTACAAGAGAACTCCCCAGGGGAGCCTTTACGCAGCCCCACATGCAACTGGACCCTCCGAGTTCGATTTTTCCGAGCATCCCTAAACATATCCTTAGCCGGCATCGAAGACGACTGAAAAATCAGACCCCAGGAAATGCGTTCCGAGCCCTTTTCGCCCATCCAAAAGTGCCCCCAAAGGAAGACTATGGGTATAAGAGAACTCCCCAGGGGAGCCTTTACGCAGCCCCACATGCAACTGGACCCTCCGGGTTCGCTATTCCTCAACAAACCTAAACGTAGCCCTAGCCGTCATCGGAATCGACTGAAAAATCAGGCCCCTGGAAATGCATTGCAAGCCCCTTTGGACCATCTAAAAGTGCCCCCAAAGGAAGGCTTTGGGTACAAGTGAACTCCCCAGGGGAGCCTTTACGCAGCCCCACATGCAACTGGACCCTGCGGGTTCGCTGTTCCTGAGCAAACCTAAACGTAGCACTAGCCGTCATCGGAGACGAGTGAAAATCAGCCCCAGGAAATGCGTTCCGAGGCCTTTTCGCCCATCCAAATGTGCCCCCAAAGGAAGACTATGGGTATAAGAGAACTCCCCAGGGGAGCCTTTACGCAGCCCCACATGCAACTGGACCCTCCGGGTTCGCTGTTTCCGAGCATCCCTAAACATAGCCCTAGCCGGCATCGATGACGACTGAAAAATCAGGCCCCAGGAAATGCGTTCCGAGCCCTTTTCGCCCATCCAAATGTGCCCCCAATGGAAGGCTTTGGATACAAGTGAACTCCCCAGGGGAGCCTTTACGCAGCCCCACATGCAACTGGACCCTCCGGGTTCGCTGTTTCCGAGCATCCGTAAACATATCCCTAGCCGGCATGGGAGAAGACTGAAAACCCGGGCCCCAAAAAACGCGTTGCAAGCCCCTTTGGACTATCCAAAAGTGTCACCAAAGGAAGACTTTGGGTACAAGAGAACTCCCCAGGGGAGCCTTTACGCAGCCCCACATGCAACTGGACCCTCCGGGTTCGCTGTTTCTGAGCATCCCTAAACATAGCCCTAGCCGTCATCGAAGACGACTGAAAAATCAGGCCCCAGGAAATGCGTTACGAGCCCTTTTCGCCCATCCAAAAGTGCCCCCAAAGGAAGGCTTTGGGTACAAGAGAACTCCCCAGGGGAGCCTTTACGCAGCCCCACATGCAACTGGACCCTCCGGGTTCGCTGTTTCCGAGCATCCCTAAACATAGCCCTAGCCGGCATCGAAGACGACTGAAAAATCCGGCCCCAGGAAATGCGTTCCGAGCCCTTTTCGCCCATCCAAAAGTGCCCCCAAAGGAAGACTATGGGTATAAGAGAACTCCCCAGGGGAGCCTTTACGCAGCCCCACATGCAACTGGACCCTCCGAGTTCGATTTTTCCGAGCATCCCTAAACATAGCCCTAGCCGGCATCGAAGGCGACTGAAAAATCAGACCCCAGGAAATGCGTTCCGAGCCCTTTTCGCCCATCCAAAAGTGCCCCCAAAGGAAGACTATGGGTATAAGAGAACTCCCCAGGGGAGCCTTTACGCAGCCCCACATGCAACTGGACCCTCCGGGTTCGCTATTCCTCAACAAACCTAAACGTAGCCCTAGCCGTCATCGGAATCGACTGAAAAATCAGGCCCCAGGAAATGCATTGCAAGCCCCTTTGGACCATCTAAAAGTGCCCCCAAAGGAAGGCTTTGGGTACAAGTGAACTCCCCAGGGGAGCCTTTACGCAGCCCCACATGCAACTGGACCCTCCGGGTTCGCTGTTCCTGAGCAAACCTAAACGTAGCACTAGCCGTCATCGGAGACGAGTGAAAATCAGCCCCAGGAAATGCGTTCCGAGGCCTTTTCGCCCATCCAAATGTGCCCCCAAAGGAAGACTATGGGTATAAGAGAACTCCCCAGGGGAGCCTTTACGCAGCCCCACATGCAACTGGACCCTCCGAGTTCGATTTTTCCGAGCATCCCTAAACATAGCCCTAGCCGGCATCGAAGGCGACTGAAAAATCAGACCCCAGGAAATGCGTTCCGAGCCCTTTTCGCCCATCCAAAAGTGCCCCCAAAGGAAGACTATGGGTATAAGAGAACTCCCCAGGGGAGCCTTTACGCAGCCCCACATGCAACTGGACCCTCCGGGTTCGCTATTCCTCAACAAACCTAAACGTAGCCCTAGCCGTCATCGGAATCGACTGAAAAATCAGGCCCCAGGAAATGCATTGCAAGCCCCTTTGGACCATCTAAAAGTGCCCCCAAAGGAAGGCTTTGGGTACAAGTGAACTCCCCAGGGGAGCCTTTACGCAGCCCCACATGCAACTGGACCCTCCGGGTTCGCTGTTCCTGAGCAAACCTAAACGTAGCACTAGCCGTCATCGGAGACGAGTGAAAATCAGCCCCAGGAAATGCGTTCCGAGGCCTTTTCGCCCATCCAAATGTGCCCCCAAAGGAAGACTATGGGTATAAGAGAACTCCCCAGGGGAGCCTTTACGCAGCCCCACATGCAACTGGACCCTCCGGGTTCGCTGTTTCCGAGCATCCCTAAACATAGCCCTAGCCGGCATCGATGACGACTGAAAAATCAGGCCCCAGGAAATGCGTTCCGAGCCCTTTTCGCCCATCCAAATGTGCCCCCAATGGAAGGCTTTGGATACAAGTGAACTCCCCAGGGGAGCCTTTACGCAGCCCCACATGCAACTGGACCCTCCGGGTTCGCTGTTTCCGAGCATCCGTAAACATATCCCTAGCCGGCATGGGAGAAGACTGAAAACCCGGGCCCCAGAAAACGCGTTGCAAGCCCCTTTGGACTATCCAAAAGTGTCACCAAAGGAAGACTTTGGGTACAAGAGAACTCCCCAGGGGAGCCTTTACGCAGCCCCACATGCAACTGGACCCTCCTGGTTCGCTGTTTCCAAGCATCCCTAAACATAGCCCTAGCCAGCATCGAAGACGACTGAAAAATCAGGCCCCAGGAAATGCGTTGCGAGCCCTTTTCGCCCATCCAAAAGTTTCACCAAAGGAAGGCTTTGGGTACAAGAGAACTCCCCAGGGGAGCCTTTACGCAGCCCCACATGCAACTGGACCCTTCGGGTTCGATTTTTCCGAGCAACCCTAAATATATCACTAGCAGGCATAGGAGACGACTGAAAACCCGGGCCCCAGAAAACGCGTTGCAAGCCCCTTTGGACCATCCAAAAGTGTCACCAAAGGAAGGCTTTGGGTACAAGAGAACTCCCCAGGGGAGCCTTTACGCAGCCCCACATGCAACTGGACCCTCCGGGTTCGCTGTTTCCAAGCATCCCTAAACATAGCCCTAGCCGGCAGTGATGACGACTGAAAAATCAGGCCCCAGGAAATGCGTTACGAGGCCTTTTCGCCCATGCAAAAGTGTCACGAAAGGAAGGCTTTGGGTACAAGTGAACTCCCCAGGGGAGCCTTTACGCAGCCCCACATGCAATTGGACCCTCCGGGTTCGCTGTTTCCAAGCATCCCTAAACATAGCCCTAGCCGGCATCGAAGACGACTGAAAAATCATGCCCCAGGAAATGCGTTGCGAGCCCTTTTCGCCCATCCAAAAGTGCCACCAAAGGAAGGCTTTGGGTACAAGTGAACTCCCCAGGGGAGCCTTTACGCAGCCCCACATGCAACTGGACCCTCCGGGTTCGCTGTTCCTGAGCAAACCTAAACGTAGCCCTAGCCGTCATCGGAGACGAATGAAAAATCAGGCCCCTGGAAATGCGTTCCGAGTCCTTTTCGCGACTCCAAAAGTGTCACCAAAAGAAGGCTTTGGGTACAAGAGAACTCCCCAGGGGAGCCTTTACGCAGCCCCACATGCAACTGGACCCTCCGAGTTCGATTTTTCCGAGCATCCCTAAACATATCCTTAGCCGGCATCGAAGACGACTGAAAAATCAGACCCCAGGAAATGCGTTCCGAGCCCTTTTCGCCCATCCAAAAGTGCCCCCAAAGGAAGACTATGGGTATAAGAGAACTCCCCAGGGGAGCCTTTACGCAGCCCCACATGCAACTGGACCCTCCGGGTTCGCTGTTTCCGAGCATCCGTAAACACAGCCCTAGCCGACATCGAAGACGACTGAAAAATCAGGCCCCAGGAAATGCGTTCCGAGCCCTTTTCGTCATCCAAATGTGCCCCCAAAGGAAGGCTTTGGGTACAAGTGAACTCCCCAGGGGAGACTTTACGCAGCCCCACATGCAACTGGACGCTCCGGGTTCGCTGTTCCTGAGCAAACCTAAACGTAGCCCTAGCCGTCATCGGAGACGAATGAAAAATCAGGCCCCAGGAAATGAATTGCGAGCCCCTTTGGACCATCCAAAAGTGCCCCCAAAGGAAGGCTTTGGGTACAAGTGAACTCCCCAGGGGAGCCTTTACGCAGCCCCACATGCAACTGGACCCTCCGGGTTCGCTGTTTCCGAGCATCCGTAAACATATCCCTAGCCGGCATGGGAGAAGACTGAAAACCCGGGCCCCAGAAAACGCGTTGCAAGCCCCTTTGGACCATCCAAAAGTGTCACCAAAGGAAGGCTTTGGGTACAAGAGAACTCCCCAGGGGAGCCTTTACGCAGCCCCACATGCAACTGGACCCTCCGAGTTCGATTTTTCCGAGCATCCCTAAACATAGCCCTAGCCGGCATCGAAGACGACTGAAAAATCAGGCCCCAGGAAATGCGTTGCGAGCCCTTTTCGCCCATCCAAAAGTTTCACCAAAGGAAGGCTTTGGGTACAAGAGAACTCCCCAGGGGAGCCTTTACGCAGCCCCACATGCAACGGGACCCTTTGGGTTCGATTTTTCTGAGCAACCCTAAATATATCACTAGCAGGCATAGGAGACGACTGAAAACCCGGGCCCCAGAAAACGCGTTGCAAGCCCCTTTGGATCATCCAAAAGTGTCACCAAAGGAAGGCTTTGGGTACAAGAGAACTCCCCAGGGGAGCCTTTACGCAGCCCCACATGCAACTGGACCCTCCGGGTTCGCTGTTTCCGAGCATCCCTAAACATAGCCCTAGCCGGCATCGAAGACGACTGAAAAATCAGGCCCCAGGAAATGCGTTCCGAGCCCTTTTCGCCCATCCAAATGTGCCCCCAATGGAAGGCTTTGGATACAAGTGAACTCCCCAGGGGAGCCTTTACGCAGCCCCACATGCAACTGGACCCTCCGGGTTCACTGTTTCCGAGCATCCGTAAACATATCCCTAGCCGGCATGGGAGAAGACTGAAAACCCGGGCCCCAGAAAACGCGTTGCAAGCCCCTTTGGACTATCCAAAAGTGTCACCAAAGGAAGACTTTGGGTACAAGAGAACTCCCCAGGGGAGCCTTTACGCAGCCCCACATGCAACTGGACCCTCCTGGTTCGCTGTTTCCAAGCATCCCTAAACATAGCCCTAGCCAGCATCGAAGACGACTGAAAAATCAGGCCCCAGGAAATGCGTTGCGAGCCCTTTTCGCCCATCCAAAAGTTTCACCAAAGGAAGGCTTTGGGTACAAGAGAACTCCCCAGGGGAGCCTTTACGCAGCCCCACATGCAACTGGACCCTTCGGGTTCGATTTTTCCGAGCAACCCTAAATATATCACTAGCAGGCATAGGAGACGACTGAAAACCCGGGCCCCAGAAAACGCGTTGCAAGCCCCTTTGGACCATCCAAAAGTGTCACCAAAGGAAGGCTTTGGGTACAAGAGAACTCCCCAGGGGAGCCTTTACGCAGCCCCACATGCAACTGGACCCTCCGGGTTCGCTGTTCCTGAGCAAACCTAAACGTAGCCCTAGCCGTCATCGGAGACGAATGAAAAATCAGGCCCCTGGAAATGCGTTCCGAGCCCTTTTCGCGACTCCAAAAGTGTCAACAAAAGAAGGCTTTGGGTACAAGAGAACTCCCCAGGGGAGCCTTTACGCAGCCCCACATGCAACTGGACCCTCCGAGTTCGATTTTTCCGAGCATCCCTAAACATATCCTTAGCCGGCATCGAAGACGACTGAAAAATCAGACCCCAGGAAATGCGTTCCGAGCCCTTTTCGCCCATCCAAAAGTGCCCCCAAAGGAAGACTATGGGTATAAGAGAACTCCCCAGGGGAGCCTTTACGCAGCCCCACATGCAACTGGACCCTCCGGGTTCGCTGTTTCCGAGCATCCGTAAACACAGCCCTAGCCGGCATCGAAGACGACTGAAAAATCAGGCCCCAGGAAATGCGTTCCGAGCCCTTTTCGTCATCCAAATGTGCCCCCAAAGGAAGGCTTTGGGTACAAGTGAACTCCCCAGGGGAGACTTTACGCAGCCCCACATGCAACTGGACGCTCCGGGTTCGCTGTTCCTGAGCAAACCTAAACGTAGCCCTAGCCGTCATCGGAGACGAATGAAAAATCAGGCCCCAGGAAATGAATTGCGAGCCCCTTTGGACCATCCAAAAGTGCCCCCAAAGGAAGGCTTTGGGTACAAGTGAACTCCCCAGGGGAGCCTTTACGCAGCCCCACATGCAACTGGACCCTCCGGGTTCGCTGTTTCCGAGCATCCGTAAACATAGCCCTAGCCGGCATGGGAGAAGACTGAAAACCCGGGCCCCAGAAAACGCGTTGCAAGCCCCTTTGGACCATCCAAAAGTGTCACCAAAGGAAGGCTTTGGGTACAAGAGAACTCCCCAGGGGAGCCTTTACGCAGCCCCACATGCAACTGGACCCTCCGAGTTCGATTTTTCCGAGCATCCCTAAACATAGCCCTAGCCGGCATCGAAGACGACTGAAAAATCAGGCCCCAGGAAATGCGTTGCGAGCCCTTTTCGCCCATCCAAAAGTTTCACCAAAGGAAGGCTTTGGGTACAAGAGAACTCCCCAGGGGAGCCTTTACGCAGCCCCACATGCAACGGGACCCTTTGGGTTCGATTTTTCTGAGCAACCCTAAATATATCACTAGCAGGCATAGGAGACGACTGAAAACCCGGGCCCCAGAAAACGCGTTGCAAGCCCCTTTGGATCATCCAAAAGTGTCACCAAAGGAAGGCTTTGGGTACAAGAGAACTCCCCAGGGGAGCCTTTACGCAGCCCCACATGCAACTGGACCCTCCGGGTTCGCTGTTTCCGAGCATCCCTAAACATAGCCCTAGCCGGCATCGAAGACGACTGAAAAATCCGGCCCCAGGAAATGCGTTCCGAGCCCTTTTCGCCCATCCAAAAGTGCCCCCAAAGGAAGACTATGGGTATAAGAGAACTCCCCAGGGGAGCCTTTACGCAGCCCCACATGCAACTGGACCCTCCGGGTTCGCTGTTTCCGAGCATCCCTAAACATAGCCCTAGCCGGCATCGAAGACGACTGAAAAATCAGGCCCCAGGAAATGCGCTGCGAGCCCTTTTCGCCCATCCAAACGTGCCCCCAAAGGAAGGCTTTGGGTACAAGTGAACTCCCCAGGGGAGCCTTAACGCAGCCCCACATGCAACTGGACCCTCCGGGTTCGCTGTTCCTGAGCAAACCTAAACGTAGCCCTAGCCGTCATCGGAGACGACTGAAAAATCAGGCCATTGGAAATGCGTTGCGAGCCCCTTTGGACCATCCAAAAGTGCCCCCAAAGAAGGCTTTGGATACAAGTGAACTCCCCAGGGGAGCCTTTACGCAGCCCCACATGCAACTGGACCCTCCAGGTTCGCTGTTTCCGAGCATCCGTAAACATAGCCCTAGCCGGCATCGAAGACGACTGAAAAATCAGACCCCAGGAAATGCATTGCGAGCCCCTTTGGACCATCCAAAAGTGCCCCCAAAGGAAGGCTTTGGGTACAAGTGAACTCCCCAGGGGAGCCTTTACGCAGCCCCACATGCAACTGGACCCTCCGGGTTCGCTGTTTCCGAGCATCCGTAAACATATCCCTAGCCGGCATGGGAGAAGACTGAAAACCCGGGCCCCAGAAAACGCGTTGCAAGCCCCTTTGGACCATCCAAATGTGTCACTAAAGGAAGGCTTTGGGTACAAGAGAACTCCCCAGGGGAGCCTTTACGCAGCCCCACATGCAACTGGACCCTCCGAGTTCGATTTTTCCGAGCATCCCTAAACATAGCCCTAGCCGGCATCGAAGACGACTGAAAAATCAGGCCCCAGGAAATGCGTTGCGAGCCCTTTTCGCCCATCCAAAAGTTTCACCAAAGGAAGGCTTTGGGTACAAGAGAACTCCCCAGGGGAGCCTTTACGCAGCCCCACATGCAACTGGACCCTCCGGGTTCGCTGTTCCTCAGCAAACCTAAACGTAGCCCTAGCCGTCATCGGAGACGACTGAAAAATCAGGCCCCAGGAAATGCGTTACGAGCCCTTTTCGCCCATCCAAAAGTGCCCCCAAAGGAAGGCTTTGGGTACAAGTGAACTCCCCAGGGGAGCCTTTACGCAGCCCCACATGCAACTGGACCCTCGGCATTCGCTGTTTCTGAGCATCCCTAAACATATCCCTAGCCGTCATCGGAGACGAGTGAAAAATCAGGCCCCAGGAAATGCGTTGCGAGCCCCTTTGGAGCATCCAAAAGTGCCCCCAAAGGAATGCTTTGAACACAAGTGAACTCCCCAGGGGAGCCTTTACGCAGCCCCACATGCAACTGGACCCTCGGCGTTCGCTGTTTCCGAGCATCCCTAAACATAGCCCTAGCCGGCATCGATGACGACTGAAAAATCAGGCCCCCGGAAATGCGTTCCGAGCCCTTTTCGCCTATCCAAAAGTGCCCCCAAAGGAAGACTTTAGGTACAAGTGATCTCCCCAGGGGAGCCTTTACGCAGCCCCACATGCAACTGGACCCTTCGGGTTCGATTTTTCCGAGCATCCGTAAACATATCCCTAGCCGGCATGGGAGAAGACTGAAAACCCGGGCCCCAGAAAACGCGTTGCAAGCCCCTTTGGACCATCCAAACGTGTCAGCAAAGGAAGGCTTTGGGTACAAGTGAACTCCCCAGGGGAGCCTTTACGCAGCCCCACATGCAACTGGACCCTCCGGGTTCGCTGTTTCCGAGCATCCCTAAACATAGCCCTAGCCGGCATGGGAGAAGACTGAAAACCCGGGCCCCAGGAAATGCGTTACGAGCCCTTTTCGCCCATCCAAAAGTGTCACGAAAGGAAGGCTTTGGGTACAAGTGAACTCCCCAGGGGAGCCTTTACGCAGCCCCACATGCAACTGGACCCTCCGGGTTCGCTGTTTCCGAGCATCCCTAAACATAGCCCTAGCCGGCATCGAAGACGACTGAAAAATCAGGCCCCAGGAAATGCGCTGCGAGCCCTTTTCGCCCATCCAAAAGTGCCCCCAAAGGAAGGCTTTGGGTACAAGTGAACTCCCCAGGGGAGCCTTTACGCAGCCCCACATGCAACTGGACACTCCGGATTCGCTGTTTCGGAGCAACCCTAAATATATCACTAGCCGGCATGGGAGAAGACTGAAATCCCAGGCCCCAGAAAATGCGTTGCAAACCCCTTTGGACCATCCAAAAGTGCCCCCAAAGGAAGGCTTTGGGTACAAGTGAACTCCCCAGGGGAGCCTTTACGCAGCCCCACATGCAACTGGACCCTCCGGGTTCGCTGTTCCTGAGCAAACCTAAACGTAGCCCTAGACGTCATCGGAGACGAATGAAAAATCAGGCCCCTGGAAATGCGTTGCGAGCCCTTTTCGCCCATCCAAAAGTGTCACCAAAAGAAGGCTTTGGGTACAAGAGAACTCCCCAGGGGAGCCTTTACGCAGCCCCACATGCAACTGGACCCACGGCGTTCGCTGTTTCCGAGCATCCCTAAACATAGCCTTAGCCGGCATCGAAGACGACTGAAAAATCAGGCCCCAGGAAATGCGTTCTGAGCCCTTTTCGCCCATCCAAATGTGCCCCCAAAGGAAGAGTATGGGTATAAGAGAACTCCCCAGGGGAGCATTTACGCAGCCCCACATGCAACTGGACCCTCCGGGTTCGCTATTCCTCAACAAACCTAAACATAGCCCTAGCCGTCATCGGAATCGACTGAAAAATCAGGCCTCAGGAAATGCATTGCAAGCCCCTTTGGACCATCTAAAAGTGCCCCCAAAGGAAGGCTTTGGGTACAAGTGAACTCCCCAGGGGAGCCTTTACGCAGCCCCACATGCAACTGGACCCTGCGGGTTCGCTGTTCCTGAGCAAACCTAAACGTAGCCCTAGCCGGCATCGGAGACGAATGAAAAATCAGGCCCCAGGAAATGCATTGCGAGCCCCTTTGGACCATCCAAAAGTGCCCCCAAAGGAAGGCTTTGGGTACAAGTGAACTCCCCAGGGGAGCCTTTACGCAGCCCCACATGCAACTGGACCCTGCGGGTTCAATTTTTCCGAGAAACCCTAAATATTTCACTAGCCGGCATGGGAGAAGACTGAAATCCCGGGCCCCAGAAAACGCGTTGCAAACCCCTTTGGACAATCCAAAAGTGTCACCAAAGGAAGGCTTTGGGTACAAGTGAACTCCCCAGGGGAGCCTTTACGCAGCCCCACATGCAACTGGACCCTCCGGGTTCGCTGTTCCTGAGCAAACCTAAACGTAGCCCTAGCCGTCATCGGAGACGAATGAAAAATCAGGCCCCTGGAAATGCGTTCCGAGCCCTTTTCGCGACTCCAAAAGTGTCACCAAAAGAAGGCTTTGGGTACAAGAGAACTCCCCAGGGGAGCCTTTACGCAGCCCCACATGCAACTGGACCCTCCGAGTTCGATTTTTCCGAGCATCCCTAAACATAGCCTTAGCCGGCATCGAAGACGACTGAAAAATCAGACCCCAGGAAATGCGTTCCGAGCCCTTTTCGCCCATCCAAAAGTGCCCCCAAAGGAAGACTATGGGTATAAGAGAACTCCCCAGGGGAGCCTTTACGCAGCCCCACATGCAACTGGACCCTCCGGGTTCGCTATTCCTCAACAAACCTAAACGTAGCCCTAGCCGTCATCGGAATCGACTGAAAAATCAGGCCCCTGGAAATGCATTGCAAGCCCCTTTGGACCATCTAAAAGTGCCCCCAAAGGAAGGCTTTGGGTACAAGTGAACTCCCCAGGGGAGCCTTTACGCAGCCCCACATGCAACTGGACCCTGCGGGTTCGCTGTTCCTGAGCAAACCTAAACATAGCACTAGCCGTCATCGGAGACGAGTGAAAATCAGCCCCAGGAAATGCGTTCCGAGGCCTTTTCGCCCATCCAAATGTGCCCCCAAAGGAAGACTATGGGTATAAGAGAACTCCCCAGGGGAGCCTTTACGCAGCCCCACATGCAACTGGACCCTCCGGGTTCGCTGTTTCCGAGCATCCCTAAACACAGCCCTAGCCGGCATCGAAGACGACTGAAAAATCAGGCCCCAGGAAATGCGTTCCGAGCCCTTTTCGTCATCCAAATGTGCCCCCAAAGGAAGGCTTTGGGTACAAGTGAACTCCCCAGGGGAGACTTTACGCAGCCCCACATGCAACTGGACGCTCCGGGTTCGCTGTTCCTGAGCAAACCTAAACGTAGCCCTAGCCGTCATCGGAGACGAATGAAAAATCAGGCCCCAGGAAATGAATTGCGAGCCCCTTTGGACCATCCAAAAGTGCCCCCAAAGGAAGGCTTTGGGTACAAGTGAACTCCCCAGGGGAGCCTTTACGCAGCCCCACATGCAACTGGACCCTCCGGGTTCGCTGTTTCCGAGCATCCGTAAACATATCCCTAGCCGGCATGGGAGAAGACTGAAAACCCGGGCCCCAGAAAACGCGTTGCAAGCCCCTTTGGACCATCCAAAAGTGTCACCAAAGGAAGGCTTTGGGTACAAGAGAACTCCGCAGGGGAGCCTTTACGCAGCCCCACATGCAACTGGACCCTTCGGGTTCGATTTTTCCGAGCAACCCTAAATATATCACTAGCAGGCATAGGAGACGACTGAAAACCCGGGCCCCAGAAAACGCGTTGCAAGCCCCTTTGGACCATCCAAAAGTGTCACCAAAGGAAGGCTTTGGGTACAAGAGAACTCCCCAGGGGAGCCTTTACGCAGCCCCACATGCAACTGGACCCTCTGGGTTCGCTGTTTCTGAGCATCAATAAACATAGCCCTAGCCGTCATCGAAGACGACTGAAAAATCAGGCCCCAGGAAATGCGTTACGAGCCCTTTTCGCCCATCCAAAAGTGTCACCAAAGGAAGGCTTTGGGTACAAGAGAACTCCCCAGGGGAGCCTTTACGCAGCCCCACATGCAACTGGACCCTCCGGGTTCGCTGTTTCCGAGCATCCCTAAACATAACCCTAGCCGGCATCGAAGACGACTGAAAAATCCGGCCCCAGGAAATGCGTTCCGAGCCCTTTTCGCCCATCCAAAAGTGCCCCCAAAGGAAGACTATGGGTATAAGAGAACTCCCCAGGGGAGCCTTTACGCAGCCCCACATGCAACTGGACCCTCCGGGTTCGCTGTTTCCGAGCATCCCTAAACATAGCCCTAGCCGGCATCGAAGACGACTGAAAAATCAGGCCCCAGGAAATGCGCTGCGAGCCCTTTTCGCCCATCCAAAAGTGCCCCCAAAGGAAGGCTTTGGGTACAAGTGAACTCCCCAGGGGAGCCTTAACGCAGCCCCACATGCAACTGGACCCTCCGGGTTCGCTGTTTCTGAGCATCCCTAAACATAGCCCTAGCCGGCATCGAAGACGACTGAAAAATCAGGCCCCAGGAAATGCGTTACGAGCCCTTTTCGCCCATCCAAAAGTGTCACCAAAGGAAGGCTTTGGGTACAAGAGAACTCCCCAGGGGAGCCTTTACGCAGCCCCACATGCAACTGGACCCTCCGGGTTCGCTGTTTCCGAGCATCCCTAAACATAACCCTAGCCGGCATCGAAGACGACTGAAAAATCCGGCCCCAGGAAATGCGTTCCGAGCCCTTTTCGCCCATCCAAAAGTGCCCCCAAAGGAAGACTATGGGTATAAGAGAACTCCCCAGGGGAGCCTTTACGCAGCCCCACATGCAACTGGACCCTCCGGGTTCGCTGTTTCGGAGCATCCCTAAACATAGCCCTAGCCGGCATCGAAGACGACTGAAAAATCGGGCCCCAGGAAATGCGTTGCGAGCCCTTTTCGCCCATCCAAAAGTTTCACCAAAGGAAGGCTTTGGGTACAAGAGAACTCCGCAGGGGAGCCTTTACGCAGCCCCACATGCAACTGGACCCTTCGGGTTCGATTTTTCCGAGCAACCCTAAATATATCACTAGCAGGCATAGGAGACGACTGAAAACCTGGGCCCCAGAAAACGCGTTGCAAGCCCCTTTGGACCATCCAAAAGTGTCACCAAAGGAAGGCTTTGGGTACAAGAGAACTCCCCAGGGGAGCCTTTACGCAGCCCCACATGCAACTGGACCCTCTGGGTTCGCTGTTTCTGAGCATCAATAAACATAGCCCTAGCCGGCATCGAAGACGACTGAAAAATCAGGCCCCGGTAAATGCGTTACGAGCCCTTTTCGCCCATCCAAAAGTGTCACCAAAGGAAGGCTTTGGGTACAAGAGAACTCCCCAGGGGAGCCTTTACGCAGCCCCACATGCAACTGGACCCTCCGGGTTCGCTGTTTCCGAGCATCCCTAAACATAACCCTAGCCGGCATCGAAGACGACTGAAAAATCCGGCCCCAGGAAATGCGTTCCGAGCCCTTTTCGCCCATCCAAAAGTGCCCCCAAAGGAAGACTATGGGTATAAGAGAACTCCCCAGGGGAGCCTTTACGCAGCCCCACATGCAACTGGACCCTCCGGGTTCGCTGTTTCCGAGCATCCCTAAACATAGCCCTAGCCGGCATCGAAGACGACTGAAAAATCAGGCCCCAGGAAATGCGCTGCGAGCCCTTTTCGCCCATCCAAAAGTGTCACCAAAGGAAGGCTTTGGGTACAAGTGAACTCCCCAGGGGAGCCTTAACGCAGCCCCACATGCAACTGGACCCTCCGGGTTCGCTGTTTCTGAGCATCCCTAAACATAGCCCTAGCCGGCATCGAAGACGACTGAAAAATCAGGCCCCAGGAAATGCGTTACGAGCCCTTTTCGCCCATCCAAAAGTGTCACCAAAGGAAGGCTTTGGGTACAAGAGAACTCCCCAGGGGAGCCTTTACGCAGCCCCACATGCAACTGGACCCTCCGGGTTCGCTGTTTCCGAGCATCCCTAAACATAACCCTAGCCGGCATCGAAGACGACTGAAAAATCCGGCCCCAGGAAATGCGTTCCGAGCCCTTTTCGCCCATCCAAAAGTGCCCCCAAAGGAAGACTATGGGTATAAGAGAACTCCCTAGGGGAGCCTTTACGCAGCCCCACATGCAACTGGACCCTCCGGGTTCGCTGTTTCCGAGCATCCCTAAACATAGCCCTAGCCGGCATCGAAGACGACTGAAAAATCAGGCCCCAGGAAATGCGCTGCGAGCCCTTTTCGCCCATCCAAAAGTGCCCCCAAAGGAAGGCTTTGGGTACAAGTGAACTCCCCAGGGGAGCCTTAACGCAGCCCCACATGCAACTGGACCCTCCGGGTTCGCTGTTCCTGAGCAAACCTAAACGTAGCCTTAGCCGTCATCGGAGACGACTGAAAAATCAGGCCATTGGAAATGCGTTGCGAGCCCCTTTGGACCATCCAAAAGTGCCCCCAAAGAAGGCTTTGGATACAAGTGAACTCCCCAGGGGAGCCTTTACGCAGCCCCACATGCAACTGGACCCTCCAGGTTCGCTGTTTCCGAGCATCCGTAAACACAGCCCTAGCCGGCATCGAAGACGACTGAAAAATCAGGCCCCAGGAAATGCGTTGCGAGCCCTTTTCGCCCATCCAAAAGTGCCCCCAAAGGAAGGCTTTGGGTACAAGTGAACTCCCCAGGGGAGACTTTACGCAGCCCCACATGCAACTGGACGCTCCGGGTTCGCTGCTCCTGAGCAAACCTAAACGTAGCCCTAGCCGTCATCGGAGACGACTGAAAAATCAGGCCCCAGGAAATGCATTGCGAGCCCCTTTGGACCATCCAAAAGTGCCCCCAAAGGAAGGCTTTGGGTACAAGTGAACTCCCCAGGGGAGCCTTTACGCAGCCCCACATGCAACTGGACCCTCCGGGTTCGCTGTTTCCGAGCATCCGTAAACATATCCCTAGCCGGCATGGGAGAAGACTGAAAACCCGGGCCCCAGAAAACGCGTTGCAAGCCCCTTTGGAGCATCCAAAAGTGTCACCAAGGGAAGGCTTTGGGTACAAGAGAACTCCCCAGGGGAGCCTTTACGCAGCCCCACATGCAACTGGACCCTCCGAGTTCGATTTTTCCGAGCATCCCTAAACATACCCCTAGCCGGCATCGAAGACGACTGAAAAATCCGGCCCCAGGAAATGCGTTGCAAGCCCTTTTCGCCCATCCAAAAGTTTCACCAAAGGAAGGCTTTGGGTACAAGAGAACTCCCCAGGGGAGCCTTTACGCAGCCCCACATGCAACTGGACCCTCCGGGTTCGCTGTTCCTCAGCAAACCTAAACGTAGCCCTAGCCGTCATCGGAGACGACTGAAAAATCATGCCCCAGGAAATGCGTTGCGAGCCCTTTTCGCCCATCCAAAAGTGCCCCCAAAGGAAGGCTTTGGGTACAAGTGAACTCCCCAGGGGAGCCTTTACGCAGCCCCACATGCAACTGGACCCTGCGGGTTCAATTTTTCCGAGCAACCCTAAATATTTCACTAGCCGGCATGGGAGAAGACTGAAATCCCGGGCCCCAGAAAACGCGTTGCAAACCCCTTTGGACCATCCAAAAGTGTCACCAAAGGAAGGCTTTGGGTACAAGTGAACTCCCCAGGGGAGCCTTTACGCAGCCCCACATGCAACTGGACCCTCCGGGTTCGCTGTTCCTGAGCAAACCTAAACGTAGCCCTAGCCGTCATCGGAGACGAATGAAAAATCAGGCCCCTGGAAATGCATTCCGAGCCCTTTTCGCGACTCCAAAAGTGTCACCAAAAGAAGGCTTTGGGTACAAGAGAACTCCCCAGGGGAGCCTTTACGCAGCCCCACATGCAACTGGACCCTCCGAGTTCGATTTTTCCGAGCATCCCTAAACATAGCCTTAGCCGGCATCGAAGACGACTGAAAAATCAGACCCCAGGAAATGCGTTCCGAGCCCTTTTCGCCCATCCAAAAGTGCCCCCAAAGGAAGACTATGGGTATAAGAGAACTCCCCAGGGGAGCCTTTACGCAGCCCCACATGCAACTGGACCCTCCGGGTTCGCTATTCCTCAACAAACCTAAACGTAGCCCTAGCCGTCATCGGAATCGACTGAAAAATCAGGCCCCTGGAAATGCATTGCAAGCCCCTTTGGACCATCTAAAAGTGCCCCCAAAGGAAGGCTTTGGGTACAAGTGAACTCCCCAGGGGAGCCTTTACGCAGCCCCACATGCAACTGGACCCTGCGGGTTCGCTGTTCCTGAGCAAACCTAAACGTAGCACTAGCCGTCATCGGAGACGAGTGAAAATCAGCCCCAGGAAATGCGTTCCGAGGCCTTTTCGCCCATCCAAATGTGCCCCCAAAGGAAGACTATGGGTATAAGAGAACTCCCCAGGGGAGCCTTTACGCAGCCCCACATGCAACTGGACCCTCCGGGTTCGCTGTTTCCGAGCATCCCTAAACACAGCCCTAGCCGGCATCGAAGACGACTGAAAAATCAGGCCCCAGGAAATGCGTTCCGAGCCCTTTTCGTCATCCAAATGTGCCCCCAAAGGAAGGCTTTGGGTACAAGTGAACTCCCCAGGGGAGACTTTACGCAGCCCCACATGCAACTGGACCCTCCAGGTTCGCTGTTTCCGAGCATCCGTAAACACAGCCCTAGCCGGCATCGAAGACGACTGAAAAATCAGGCCCCAGGAAATGCGTTGCGAGCCCTTTTCGCCCATCCAAAAGTGCCCCCAAAGGAAGGCTTTGGGTACAAGTGAACTCCCCAGGGGAGACTTTACGCAGCCCCACATGCAACTGGACGCTCCGGGTTCGCTGCTCCTGAGCAAACCTAAACGTAGCCCTAGCCGTCATCGGAGACGACTGAAAAATCAGGCCCCAGGAAATGCATTGCGAGCCCCTTTGGACCATCCAAAAGTGCCCCCAAAGGAAGGCTTTGGGTACAAGTGAACTCCCCAGGGGAGCCTTTACGCAGCCCCACATGCAACTGGACCCTCCGGGTTCGCTGTTTCCGAGCATCCGTAAACATATCCCTAGCCGGCATGGGAGAAGACTGAAAACCCGGGCCCCAGAAAACGCGTTGCAAGCCCCTTTGGAGCATCCAAAAGTGTCACCAAGGGAAGGCTTTGGGTACAAGAGAACTCCCCAGGGGAGCCTTTACGCAGCCCCACATGCAACTGGACCCTCCGAGTTCGATTTTTCCGAGCATCCCTAAACATACCCCTAGCCGGCATCGAAGACGACTGAAAAATCCGGCCCCAGGAAATGCGTTGCAAGCCCTTTTCGCCCATCCAAAAGTTTCACCAAAGGAAGGCTTTGGGTACAAGAGAACTCCCCAGGGGAGCCTTTACGCAGCCCCACATGCAACTGGACCCTCCGGGTTCGCTGTTCCTCAGCAAACCTAAACGTAGCCCTAGCCGTCATCGGAGACGACTGAAAAATCATGCCCCAGGAAATGCGTTGCGAGCCCTTTTCGCCCATCCAAAAGTGCCCCCAAAGGAAGGCTTTGGGTACAAGTGAACTCCCCAGGGGAGCCTTTACGCAGCCCCACATGCAACTGGACCCTGCGGGTTCAATTTTTCCGAGCAACCCTAAATATTTCACTAGCCGGCATGGGAGAAGACTGAAATCCCGGGCCCCAGAAAACGCGTTGCAAACCCCTTTGGACCATCCAAAAGTGTCACCAAAGGAAGGCTTTGGGTACAAGTGAACTCCCCAGGGGAGCCTTTACGCAGCCCCACATGCAACTGGACCCTCCGGGTTCGCTGTTCCTGAGCAAACCTAAACGTAGCCCTAGCCGTCATCGGAGACGAATGAAAAATCAGGCCCCTGGAAATGCATTCCGAGCCCTTTTCGCGACTCCAAAAGTGTCACCAAAAGAAGGCTTTGGGTACAAGAGAACTCCCCAGGGGAGCCTTTACGCAGCCCCACATGCAACTGGACCCTCCGAGTTCGATTTTTCCGAGCATCCCTAAACATAGCCTTAGCCGGCATCGAAGACGACTGAAAAATCAGACCCCAGGAAATGCGTTCCGAGCCCTTTTCGCCCATCCAAAAGTGCCCCCAAAGGAAGACTATGGGTATAAGAGAACTCCCCAGGGGAGCCTTTACGCAGCCCCACATGCAACTGGACCCTCCGGGTTCGCTATTCCTCAACAAACCTAAACGTAGCCCTAGCCGTCATCGGAATCGACTGAAAAATCAGGCCCCTGGAAATGCATTGCAAGCCCCTTTGGACCATCTAAAAGTGCCCCCAAAGGAAGGCTTTGGGTACAAGTGAACTCCCCAGGGGAGCCTTTACGCAGCCCCACATGCAACTGGACCCTGCGGGTTCGCTGTTCCTGAGCAAACCTAAACGTAGCACTAGCCGTCATCGGAGACGAGTGAAAATCAGCCCCAGGAAATGCGTTCCGAGGCCTTTTCGCCCATCCAAATGTGCCCCCAAAGGAAGACTATGGGTATAAGAGAACTCCCCAGGGGAGCCTTTACGCAGCCCCACATGCAACTGGACCCTCCGGGTTCGCTGTTTCCGAGCATCCCTAAACACAGCCCTAGCCGGCATCGAAGACGACTGAAAAATCAGGCCCCAGGAAATGCGTTCCGAGCCCTTTTCGTCATCCAAATGTGCCCCCAAAGGAAGGCTTTGGGTACAAGTGAACTCCCCAGGGGAGACTTTACGCAGCCCCACATGCAACTGGACGCTCCGGGTTCGCTGTTCCTGAGCAAACCTAAACGTAGCCCTAGCCGTCATCGGAGACGAATGAAAAATCAGGCCCCAGGAAATGAATTGCGAGCCCCTTTGGACCATCCAAAAGTGCCCCCAAAGGAAGGCTTTGGGTACAAGTGAACTCCCCAGGGGAGCCTTTACGCAGCCCCACATGCAACTGGACCCTCCGGGTTCGCTGTTTCCGAGCATCCGTAAACATATCCCTAGCCGGCATGGGAGAAGACTGAAAACCCGGGCCCCAGAAAACGCGTTGCAAGCCCCTTTGGACCATCCAAAAGTGTCACCAAAGGAAGGCTTTGGGTACAAGAGAACTCCCCAGGGGAGCCTTTACGCAGCCCCACATGCAACTGGACCCTCTGGGTTCGCTGTTTCTGAGCATCAATAAACATAGCCCTAGCCGGCATCGAAGACGACTGAAAAATCAGGCCCCGGTAAATGCGTTACGAGCCCTTTTCGCCCATCCAAAAGTGTCACCAAAGGAAGGCTTTGGGTACAAGAGAACTCCCCAGGGGAGCCTTTACGCAGCCCCACATGCAACTGGACCCTCCGGGTTCGCTGTTTCCGAGCATCCCTAAACATAACCCTAGCCGGCATCGAAGACGACTGAAAAATCCGGCCCCAGGAAATGCGTTCCGAGCCCTTTTCGCCCATGCAAAAGTGCCCCCAAAGGAAGACTATGGGTATAAGAGAACTCCCCAGGGGAGCCTTTACGCAGCCCCACATGCAACTGGACCCTCCGGGTTCGCTGTTTCCGAGCATCCCTAAACATAGCCCTAGCCGGCATCGAAGACGACTGAAAAATCAGGCCCCAGGAAATGCGCTGCGAGCCCTTTTCGCCCATCCAAAAGTGCCCCCAAAGGAAGGCTTTGGGTACAAGTGAACTCCCCAGGGGAGCCTTAACGCAGCCCCACATGCAACTGGACCCTCCGGGTTCGCTGTTTCTGAGCATCCCTAAACATAGCCCTAGCCGGCATCGAAGACGACTGAAAAATCAGGCCCCAGGAAATGCGTTACGAGCCCTTTTCGCCCATCCAAAAGTGTCACCAAAGGAAGGCTTTGGGTACAAGAGAACTCCCCAGGGGAGCCTTTACGCAGCCCCACATGCAACTGGACCCTCCGGGTTCGCTGTTTCCGAGCATCCCTAAACATAACCCTAGCCGGCATCGAAGACGACTGAAAAATCCGGCCCCAGGAAATGCGTTCCGAGCCCTTTTCGCCCATCCAAAAGTGCCCCCAAAGGAAGACTATGGGTATAAGAGAACTCCCTAGGGGAGCCTTTACGCAGCCCCACATGCAACTGGACCCTCCGGGTTCGCTGTTTCCGAGCATCCCTAAACATAGCCCTAGCCGGCATCGAAGACGACTGAAAAATCAGGCCCCAGGAAATGCGCTGCGAGCCCTTTTCGCCCATCCAAAAGTGCCCCCAAAGGAAGGCTTTGGGTACAAGTGAACTCCCCAGGGGAGCCTTAACGCAGCCCCACATGCAACTGGACCCTCCGGGTTCGCTGTTCCTGAGCAAACCTAAACGTAGCCTTAGCCGTCATCGGAGACGACTGAAAAATCAGGCCATTGGAAATGCGTTGCGAGCCCCTTTGGACCATCCAAAAGTGCCCCCAAAGAAGGCTTTGGATACAAGTGAACTCCCCAGGGGAGCCTTTACGCAGCCCCACATGCAACTGGACCCTCCAGGTTCGCTGTTTCCGAGCATCCCTAAACATAGCCCTAGCCGGCATCGAAGACGACTGAAAAATCAGGCCCCAGGAAATGCGTTGCGAGCCCTTTTCGCCCATCCAAAAGTGCCCCCAAAGGAAGGCTTTGGGTACAAGTGAACTCCCCAGGGGAGACTTTACGCAGCCCCACATGCAACTGGACGCTCCGGGTTCGCTGCTCCTGAGCAAACCTAAACGTAGCCCTAGCCGTCATCGGAGACGACTGAAAAATCAGGCCCCAGGAAATGCATTGCGAGCCCCTTTGGACCATCCAAAAGTGCCCCCAAAGGAAGGCTTTGGGTACAAGTGAACTCCCCAGGGGAGCCTTTACGCAGCCCCACATGCAACTGGACCCTCCGGGTTCGCTGTTTCCCCCTAGCCGGCATGGGAGAAGACTGAAAACCCGGGCCCCAGAAAACGCGTTGCAAGCCCCTTTGGAGCATCCAAAAGTGTCACCAAGGGAAGGCTTTGGGTACAAGAGAACTCCCCAGGGGAGCCTTTACGCAGCCCCACATGCAACTGGACCCTCCGAGTTCGATTTTTCCGAGCATCCCTAAACATACCCCTAGCCGGCATCGAAGACGACTGAAAAATCCGGCCCCAGGAAATGCGTTGCGAGCCCTTTTCGCCCATCCAAAAGTTTCACCAAAGAAGGCTTTGGGTACAAGAGAACTCCCCAGGGGAGCCTTTACGCAGCCCCACATGCAACTGGACCCTCCGGGTTCGCTGTTCCTCAGCAAACCTAAACGTAGCCCTAGCCGTCATCGGAGACGACTGAAAAATCATGCCCCAGGAAATGCGTTGCGAGCCCTTTTCGCCCATCCAAAAGTGCCCCCAAAGGAAGGCTTTGGGTACAAGTGAACTCCCCAGGGGAGCCTTTACGCAGCCCCACATGCAACTGGACCCTGCGGGTTCAATTTTTCCGAGCAACCCTAAATATTTCACTAGCCGGCATGGGAGAAGACTGAAATCCCGGGCCCCAGAAAACGCGTTGCAAACCCCTTTGGACCATCCAAAAGTGTCACCAAAGGAAGGCTTTGGGTACAAGTGAACTCCCCAGGGGAGCCTTTACGCAGCCCCACATGCAACTGGACCCTCCGGGTTCGCTGTTCCTGAGCAAACCTAAACGTAGCCCTAGCCGTCATCGGAGACGAATGAAAAATCAGGCCCCTGGAAATGCGTTCCGAGCCCTTTTCGCGACTCCAAAAGTGTCACAAAAAAAAGAAGGCTTTGGGTACAAGAGAACTCCCCAGGGGAGCCTTTACGCAGCCCCACATGCAACTGGACCCTCCGAGTTCGATTTTTCCGAGCATCCCTAAACATAGCCTTAGCCGGCATCGAAGACGACTGAAAAATCAGACCCCAGGAAATGCGTTCCGAGCCCTTTTCGCCCATCCAAAAGTGCCCCCAAAGGAAGACTATGGGTATAAGAGAACTCCCCAGGGGAGCCTTTACGCAGCCCCACATGCAACTGGACCCTCCGGGTTCGCTATTCCTCAACAAACCTAACGTAGCCCTAGCCGTCATCGGAATCGACTGAAAAATCAGGCCCCTGGAAATGCATTGCAAGCCCCTTTGGACCATCTAAAGTGCCCCCAAAGGAAGGCTTTGGGTACAAGTGAACTCCCCAGGGGAGCCTTTACGCAGCCCCACATGCAACTGGACCCTGCGGGTTCGCTGTTCCTGAGCAAACCTAAACGTAGCACTAGCCGTCATCGGAGACGAGTGAAAATCAGCCCCAGGAAATGCGTTCCGAGGCCTTTTCGCCCATCCAAATGTGCCCCAAAGGAAGACTATGGGTATAAGAGAACTCCCCAGGGGAGCCTTTACGCAGCCCCACATGCAACTGGACCCTCCGGGTTCGCTGTTTCCGAGCATCCCTAAACACAGCCCTAGCCGGCATCGAAGACGACTGAAAAATCAGGCCCCAGGAAATGCGTTCCGAGCCCTTTTCGTCATCCAAATGTGCCCCCAAAGGAAGGCTTTGGGTACAAGTGAACTCCCCAGAGGAGACTTTACGCAGCCCCACATGCAACTGGACGCTCCGGGTTCGCTGTTCCTGAGCAAACCTAAACGTAGCCCTAGCCGTCATCGGAGACGAATGAAAAATCAGGCCCCAGGAAATGAATTGCGAGCCCCTTTGGACCATCCAAAAGTGCCCCCAAAGGAAGGCTTTGGGTACAAGTGAACTCCCCAGGGGAGCCTTTACGCAGCCCCACATGCAACTGGACCCTCCGGGTTCGCTGTTCCGAGCATCCGTAAACATATCCCTAGCCGGCATGGGAGAAGACTGAAAACCCGGGCCCCAGAAAACGCGTTGCAAGCCCCTTTGGACCATCCAAAAGTGTCACCAAAGGAAGGCTTTGGGTACAAGAGAACTCCCCAGGGGAGCCTTTACGCAGCCCCACATGCAACTGGACCCTCCGGGTTCGATTTTTCCGAGCATCCCTAAACATAGCCCTAGCCGGCATCGAAGACGACTGAAAAATCAGGCCCCAGGAAATGCGTTGCGAGCCCTTTTCGCCCATCCAAAAGTGCCCCAAAGGAAGGCTTTGGGTACAAGTGAACTCCGCAGGGGAGCCTTTACGCAGCCCCACATGCAACTGGACCCTTCGGGTTCGATTTTTCCAAGCAACCCTAAATATATCACTAGCAGGCATAGGAGACGACTGAAAACCCGGGCCCCAGAAAACGCGTTGCAAGCCCCTTTGGACCATCCAAATGTGTCACCAAAGGAAGGCTTTGGGTACAAGAGAACTCCCCAGGGGAGCCTTTACGCAGCCCCACATGCAACTGGACCCTCCGGGGTTCGCTGTTTCCGAGCATCCCTAAACATAGCCCTAGCCGGCATCGAAGACGACTGAAAAATCCGGCCCCAGGAAATGCGTTCCGAGCCCTTTTCGCCCATCCAAAAGTGCCCCCAAAGGAAGACTATGGGTATAAGAGAACTCCCCAGGGGAGCCTTTACGCAGCCCCACATGCAACTGGACCCTCCGGGTTCGCTGTTTCCGAGCATCCCTAAACATAGCCCTAGCCGGCATCGAAGACGACTGAAAAATCAGGCCCCAGGAAATGCGCTGCGAGCCCTTTTCGCCCATCCAAAAGTGCCCCCAAAGGAAGGCTTTGGGTACAAGTGAACTCCCCAGGGGAGCCTTAACGCAGCCCCACATGCAACTGGACCCTCGGGGTTCGCTGTTTCTGAGCATCCCTAAACATAGCCCTAGCCGGCATCGAAGACGACTGAAAAATCAGGCCCCAGGAAATGCGTTACGAGCCCTTTTCGCCCATCCAAAAGTGTCACCAAAGAAGGCTTTGGGTACAAGAGAACTCCCCAGGGGAGCCTTTACGCAGCCCCACATGCAACGGACCTCCGGGTTCGCTGTTTCCGAGCATCCCTAAACATAACCCTAGCCGGCATCGAAGACGACTGAAAAATCCGGCCCCAGGAAATGCGTTCCGAGCCCTTTTCGCCCATCCAAAAGTGCCCCCAAAGGAAGACTATGGGTATAAGAGAACTCCCCAGGGGAGCCTTTACGCAGCCCCACATGCAACTGGACCCTCCGGGTTCGCTGTTTCCGAGCATCCCTAAACATAGCCCTAGCCGGCATCGAAGACGACTGAAAAATCAGGCCCCAGGAAATGCGCTGCGAGCCCTTTTCACCCATCCAAAAGTGCCCCCAAAGGAAGGCTTTGGGTACAAGTGAACTCCCCAGGGGAGCCTTAACGCAGCCCCACATGCAACTGGACCCTCCGGGTTCGCTGTTCCTGAGCAAACCTAAACGTAGCCTTAGCCGTCATCGGAGACGACTGAAAAATCAGGCCATTGGAAATGCGTTGCGAGCCCCTTTGGACCATCCAAAAGTGCCCCCAAAGAAGGCTTTGGATACAAGTGAACTCCCCAGGGGAGCCTTTACGCAGCCCCACATGCAACTGGACCCTCCAGGTTCGCTGTTTCCGAGCATCCCTAAACATATCCCTAGCCGGCATCGAAGACGACTGAAAAATCAGGCCCCAGGAAATGCGTTCCGAGCCCTTTTCGCCCATCCAAATGTGCCCCCAAAGGAAGGCTTTGGGTAAAAGTGAACTCCCCAGGGGAGACTTTACGCAGCCCCACATGCAACTGGACGCTCCGGGTTCGCTGTTCCTGAGCAAACCTAAACGTAGCCCTAGCCGTCATCGGAGACGACTGAAAAATCAGGCCCCAGGAAATGCATTGCGAGCCCCTTTGGACCATCCAAAAGTGCCCCCAAAGGAAGGCTTTGGGTACAAGTGAACTCCCCAGGGGAGCCTTTACGCAGCCCCACATGCAACTGGACCCTCCGGGTTCGCTGTTTCCGAGCATCCGTAAACATATCCCTAGCCGGCATGGGAGAAGACTGAAAACCCGGGCCCCAGAAAACGCGTTGCAAGCCCCTTTGGAGCATCCAAAAGTGTCACCAAAGGAAGGCTTTGGGTACAAGAGAACTCCCCAGGGGAGCCTTTACGCAGCCCCACATGCAACTGGACGCTCCGGGTTCGATTTTTCCGAGCATCCCTAAACATACCCCTAGCCGGCATCGAAGACGACTGAAAAATCAGGCCCCAGGAAATGCGTTGCGAGCCCTTTTCGCCCATCCAAAAGTTTCACCAAAGGAAGGCTTTGGGTACAAGAGAACTCCCCAGGGGAGCCTTTACGCAGCCCCACATGCAACTGGACCCTCCGGGTTCGCTGTTCCTCAGCAAACCTAAACGTAGCCCTAGCCGTCATCGGAGACGACTGAAAAATCAGGCCCCAGGAAATGCGTTACGAGCCCTTTTCGCCCATCCAAAAGTGCCCCCAAAGGAAGGCTTTGGGTACAAGTGAACTCCCCAGGGGAGCCTTTACGCAGCCTCACATGCAACTGGACCCTCCGGGTTCGCTGTTTCCGAGCATCCCTAAACATAGCCCTAGCCGGCATCGAAGACGACTGAAAAATCCGGCCCCAGAAAATGCGTTGCGAGCCCTTTTCGCCCATCCAAAAGTGCCCCCAAAGGAAGGCTTTGGGTACAAGTGAACTCCCCAGGGGAGCCTTAACGCAGCCCCACATGCAACTGGACCCTCCGGGTTCGTTCTTTCCGAGCATCCCTAAACATAGCCCTAGCCGGAATGGATGATGACTGAAAAATCAGGCCCCGGAACATGCGTTACGAGCCCTTTTCGCCCATCCAAAAGTTTCACCAAAGGAAGGCTTTGGGTACAAGTGAACTCCCCAGGGGAGCCTTTACGCAGCCCCACATGCAACTGGACCCTCCGGGTTCGCTGTTTCCGAGCATCCCTAAAAATAGCCCTAGCCGGCATCGAAGACGACTGAAAAACCCGGGCCCCAGAAAACGCGTTGCAAGCCCCTTTGGACCATCCAAAAGTGTCACCAAAGGAAGACTTTGGGTACAAGAGAACTCCCCAGGGGAGCCTTTACGCAGCCCCACATGCAACTGGACCCTCCGGGTTCGCTGTTCCTGAGCATCCCTAAACATAGCTCTAGCCGGCATCGAAGACGACTGAAAAATCCGGCCCCAGGAAATGCGTTCCGAGCCTTTTTCGCCCATCCAAAAGTGCCCCCACAGGAAGGCTTTGGGTACAAGAGAACTCCCCAGGGGAGCCTTTACGCAGCCCCACATGCCACTGGACCCTCCGCGTTCGCTGTTTCCGAGCATCCCTAAACATAGCCCTAGCCGGCATCGAAGACGACTGAAAAATCCGGCCCCAGGAAATGCGTTCCGAGGCCTTTTCGCCCATGCAAAAGTGTCACGAAAGGAAGGCTTTGGGTACAAGTGAACTCCCCAGGGGAGCCTTTACGCTGCCCCACATGCAACTGGACTTTCTGGGTTCGATTTTTCCGAGCAAACCAAAATATATCACTAGCCGGCATGGGAGAAGTCTGAAAACCCGGGCCCCAGAAAACGCGTTGCAAGCCTCTTTGGACCATCCAAAAGTGTCACCAAAGGAAGGCTTTGGGTACAAGTGAACTCCCCAGGGGAGCATTTATGCAGTCCCACATGCAACTGGACCCTCCGGGTTCGCTGTTTCCGAGCATCCCTAAACATAGCCCTAGCCGGCAGCGAAGACGACTGAAAAATCAGGCCCCAGGAAATGCGTTGCGAGCCCTTTTCGCCCATCCAAAAGTGTCACGGAAGGAAGGCTTTGGGTACAAGTGAACTCCCCAGGGGAGCCTTTACGCAGCCCCACATGCAACTGGACCCTCCGGGTTCGCTGTTTCTGAGCTTCCTTAAACATATCCCTAGCCGGCATCGAAGACGACTGAAAAATCAGGCCCCAGGAAATGCGTTGCAAGCCCTTTTCGCCCATCCAAAAGTGCCCCCAAAGGAAGGCTTTGGGTACAAGTGAACTCCCCAGGGGAGCCTTTACGCAGCCCCACATGCAACTGGACCCTCCGGGTTCGGTTGTTTCCGAGCATCCCTAAACATAGCCCTAGCCGGAATGGATGATGACTGAAAAATCAGGCCCCGGGAAATGCGTTACGAGCCCTTTTCGCCCATCCAAATGTGCCCCCAAAGAAGGCTTTGGGTACAAGTGAACTCCCCAGGGGAGCCTTTACGCAGCCCCACATGCACTGGACCCTCCGGGTTCGTTGTTTCCGAGCATCCCTAAACATAGCCCTAGCCGGAATGGATGATGACTGAAAAATCAGGCCCCGGGAAATGCGTTACGAGCCCTTTTCGCCCATCCAAATGTGCCCCCAAAGGAAGGCTTTGGGTACAAGTGAACTCCCCAGGGGAGCATTTATGGAGCCCCACATGCAACTGGACCCTCCGGGTTCGCTGTTTCCGAGCATCCCTAAACATAGCCCTAGCCGGCATCGAAGACGACTGAAAAATCAGGCCCCAGGAAATGCGTTACGAGCCCTTTTCGCCCATCTAAAAGTGCCCCCAAAGGAAGGCTTTGTGTACAAGTGAACTCCCCAGGGGAGCCTTACGCAGCCCCACATGCAACTGGACCCTCCGGGTTCGCTGTTTCCGAGCATCCCTAAACATAGCCCTAGCCGGCATCGAAGACGACTGAAAAATCAGGCCCCAGGAAATGCGTTGCGAGCCCTTTTCGCCCATCCAAAAGTGCCCCCAAAGGAAGGCTTTGGGTACAAGAGAACTCCCCAGGGGAGCCTTTACTCAGCCCCACATGCAACTAGACCCTTCGGGTTCGATTTTTCGAGGAACCCTAAATATATCCCTAGTCGTCATGGGAGAAGACTGAAAACCCGGGCCCCAGAAAACGCGTTGCAAGCCCCTTTGGACCATCCAAAAGTGTCACCAAAGGAAGGCTTTGGGTTCAAGTGAACTCCCCAGGGGAGCCTTTACGCAGCCCCACATGCAACTGGACCCTTCGGGTTCGATTTTTCCGAGCAACCCTAAATATATCCGTAGACGGCATGGGAGAAGACTGAAAACCCGGGCCCCAGAAAACGCATTGCAAGCCCCTTTGGACCATCCAAAAGTGCCCCCAAAGGAAGGCTTTGGGTACAAGTGAACTCACCAGGGGAGCCTTTACGCAGCCCCACATGCAACTGGACCCTCCGGGTTCGCAGTTCCTGAGCAAACCTAACCGTAGCCCTAGCCGTCATCGGAGACGAGTGAAAAATCAGGCCCCAAGAAATGCGTTGCGAGCTCCTTTCGACCATCCAAAAGTGCCCCCAAAGGAAGGCTTTGGGTATAAGAGAACTCCCCAGGGGAGCCTTTACGCAGCCCCACATGCAACTGGACCCTCTGGGTTCGATTTTTCCGAGCACCCCTAAACATAGCCCTAGCAGTCATCGGAGACAAGTGAAAAATCAGGCCCCAGGAAATGCGTTCCGAGCCCCTTTGGACCATCCAAAAGTGTCACCAAAGGAAGGCTTTGGGTACAAGAGAACTCCCCAGGGGAACCTTTACGCAGCCCCACATGCAACTGGACCCTCCGGGTTCGGTGTTTCTGAGCATCCCTAAACATATCCCTTGCCGGCAACGAAGACGAATGAAAAATCAGGCCCACGGAAATGCGTTGCGAGCCCTTTTCGCCCATCCAAAAGTGCCCCCAAAGGAAGACTTTGGGTACAAGAGAACTCCCCAGGGGATCCTTTACGCAGCCCCACATGCAACTGGACCCTCCGGGTTCGATTTTTCCGAGCAACCCTAAATATATCACTAGCCGGCATGGGAGAACACTGAAAACCGGGCCCCAGAAAACGCGTTGCAAGCCCCTTTGGAGCATCCAAAAGTGTCACCAAAGGAAGGCGTTGGGTACAAGTGAACTCCCCAGGGGAGCCTTTACGCAGCCCCACATGCAACTGGACCCTCCGGGTTCGCTGTTTCCGAGCATCCCTAAACATAGCCCTAGACGGCATCGAAGACGACTGAAAAATCAGGCCCCAGGAAATGACTTGCGAGCCCTTTTCGTCCATCCAAAAGTGCCCCCTCAGGAAGACTTTGGGTACAAGTGATATCCCCAGGGGAGCCTTTACGCAGCCCCACATGCAACTGGACCCTCCGGGTTCGCTGTTCCTGAGCAAACCTAAACGTAGCCCTAGCCGTCATCGGAGACGAGTGAAAAATCAGGCCCAGGAAATGCGTTGCGAGCCCTTTTCGCCCATCCAAAAGTTTCACCAAAGGAAGGCTTTGGGTACAAGAGACTCCCCAGGGGAGCCTTTACGCAGCCCCACATGCAACTGGACCCTTCGGGTTCGATTTTTCCGAGCAACCCTAAATATATCACTAGCAGGCATAGGAGACGACTGAAAACCCGGGCCCCAGAAAACGCGTTGCAAGCCCCTTTGGACCATCCAAAAGTGTCACCAAAGGAAGGCTTTGGGTACAAGAGAACTCCCCAGGGGAGCCTTTACGCAGCCCCACATGCAACTGGACCCTCCGGGTTCGCTGTTTCCGAGCATCCCTAAACATAGCCCTAGCCGTCATCGAAGACGACTGAAAAATCAGGCCCCAGGAAATGCGTTACGAGCCCTTTTCGCCCATCCAAAAGTGCCCCCAAAGGAAGGCTTTGGGTACAAGTGAACTCCCCAGGGGAGCCTTTACGCAGCCCCACATGCAACTGGACCCTCCGGGTTCGCTGTTTCCGAGCATCCCTAAACATAGCCCTAGCCGGCATCGAAGACGACTGAAAAATCAGGACCCAGAAAACGCGTTGCAAGCCCCCTTTGGACCATCCAAAAGTGTCACCAAAGGAAGACTTTGGGTACAAGAGAACTCCCCAGGGGAGCCTTTACGCAGCCCCACATGCAACTGGACCCTGCGGGTTCGCTGTTCCTGAGCATCCCTAAACATAGCTCTAGCCGGCATCGAAGACGACTGAAAAATCCGGCCCCAGGAAATGCGTTCCGAGCCCTTTTCGCCCATCCAACAGTGCCCCCAAAGGAAGGCTTTGGGTACAAGAGAACTCCCCAGGGGAGCCTTTACGCAGCCCCACATGCCACTGGACCCTCCGCGTTCGCTGTTTCCGAGCATCCCTAAACATAGCCCTAGCCGGCATCGAAGACGACTGAAAAATCAGGCCCCAGGAAATGCGTTGCGAGCCCTTTTCGCCCATCCAAAAGTTTCACCAAAGGAAGGCTTTGGGTACAAGAGAGCTCCCCAGGGGAGCCTTTACTCAGCCCCACATGCAACTGGACCCTTCGGGTTCGATTTTTCCGAGCAACCCTAAATATATCACTAGCAGGCATAGGAGACGACTGAAAACCCGGGCCCCAGAAAACGCGTTGCAAGCCCCTTTGGACCATCCAAAAGTGTCACCAAAGGAAGGCTTTGGGTACAAGAGAACTCCCCAGGGGAGCCTTTACGCAGCCCCACATGCAACTGGACCTCCGGGTTCGCTGTTTCTGAGCATCCCTAAACATAGCCCTAGCCGTCATCGAAGACGACTGAAAAATCAGGCCATTGGAAATGCGTTGCGAGCCCCTTTGGACCATCCAAAAGTGCCCCCAAAGGAAGGCTTTGGGTACAAGTGAACTCCCCAGGGGAGCCTTTACGCAGCCCCACATGCAACTGGACCCTCCGGGTTCGTTGTTTCCGAGCATCCCTAAACATAGCCCTAGCCGGAATGGATGATGACTGAAAAATCAGGCCCCGGGAAATGCGTTACGAGCCCTTTTCGCCCCATCCAAATGTGCCCCCAAAGGAAGGCTTTGGGTACAAGTGAACTCCCCAGGGGAGCCTTTACGCAGCCCCACATGCAACTGGACCCTCCGGGTTCGTTGTTTCCGAGCATCCCTAAACATAGCCCTAGCCGGATGGATGATGACTGAAAAATCAGGCCCCGGGAAATGCGTTACGAGCCCTTTTCGCCCATTCAAATGTGCCCCCAAAGGAAGGCTTTGGGTACAAGTGAACTCCCCAGGGGAGCCTTTACGTAGCCCCACATGCAACTGGACCCTCCGGGTTCGCTGTTTCCGAGCATCCCTAAACATAGCCCTAGCCGGCATCGAAGACGACTGAAAAATCAGGCCCCAGGAAATGCGTTACGAGCCCTTTTCGCCCATCTAAAAGTGCCCCCAAAGGAAGGCTTTGTGTACAAGTGAACTCCCCAGGGGAGCCTTTACGCAGCCCCACATGCAACTGGACCCTCCGGGTTCGATTTTACCGAGCTACCCTAAATATATCCCTAGTCGTCATGGGAGAAGACTGAAAACCCGGGCCCCAGAAAACGCGTTGCAAGCCCCTTTGGACCATCCAAAAGTGTCACCAAAGGAAGGCTTTGGGTTCAAGTGAACTCCCCAGGGGAGCCTTTACGCAGCCCCACATGCAACTGGACCCTCCGGGTTCGCAGTTCCTGAGCAAACCTAACCGTAGCCCTAGCCGTCATCGGAGACGAGTGAAAAATCAGGCCCCAGGAAATGCGTTGCGAGCTCCTTTCGACCATCCAAAAGTGCCCCCAAAGGAAGGCTTTGGGTATAAGAGAACTCCCCAGGGGAGCCTTTACGCAGCCCCACATGCAACTGGACCCTCCGGGTTCGATTTTTCCGAGCACCCCTAAACATAGCCCTAGCAGTCATCGGAGACAAGTGAAAAATCAGGCCCCAGGAAATGCGTTCCGAGCCCCTTTGGACCATCCAAAAGTGTCACCAAAGGAAGACTTTGGGTACAAGAGAACTCCCCAGGGGAGCCTTTACGCAGCCCCACATGCAACTGGACCCTCCGGGTTCGATTTTCCGAGCAACCCTAAATATATCACTAGCCGGCATGGGAGAACACTGAAAACCCGGGCCCCAGAAAACGCGTTGCAAGCCCCTTTGGAGCATCCAAAAGTGTCACCAAAGGAAGGCGTTGGGTACAAGAGAACTCCCAGGGGAGCCTTTACGCAGCCCCACATGCAACTGGACCCTCCGGGTTCGCTGTTTCCGAGCATCCCTAAACATAGCCCTAGACGGCATCGAAGACGACTGAAAAATCAGGCCCCAGGAAATGCCTTGCGAGCCCTTTTCGCCCATCCAAAAGTGCCCCCACAGGAAGACTTTGGGTACAAGTGATCTCCCCAGGGGAGCCTTTACGCAGCCCCACATGCAACTGGACCCTCCGGGTTCGCTGTTCCTGAGCAAACCTAAACGTAGCCCTAGCCGTCATCGGAGACGAGTGAAAAATCAGGCCCCAGGAAATGCGTTGCGAGCCCTTTTCGCCCATCCAAAAGTGCCCCCAAAGGAAGGCTTTGGGTACAAGTGAACTCCCCAGGGGAGCCTTTACGCAGCCCCACATGCAACTGGACCCTCCAGGTTCGCTGTTTCCGAGCATCCCTAAACATATCCCTAGCCGGAATTTATGATGACTGAAAAATCAGGCCCCGGTAAATGCGTTACGTGCCCTTTTCGCCCATCCAAATGCGCCCCCAAAGGAAGGCTTTGGGTACAAGTGAACTCCCCAGGGAAGCCTTTACGCAGCCCCACATGCAACTGGACCCTCGGCGTTCGCTGTTTCCGAGCATCCCTAAACATAGCCCTAGCCGGCATCGAAGACGAATGAAAAATCAGGCCCCAGGAAATGCGTTGCGAGCCCTTTTCGCCCATCCAAAAGTGCCCCCAAAGGAAGGCTTTGGGTACAAGTGAACTCCCCAGGGGAGCCTTTACGCAGCCCCACATGCAACTGGACCCTGCGGGTTCAATTTTTCCGAGCAACCCTAAATATATCACTAGCCGGCATGGGAGAAGACTGAAATCCCGGGCCCCAGAAAACGCGTTGCAAGCCCCTTTGGACCATCCAAAAGTGTCACCAAAGGAAGGCTTTGGGTACAAGTGAACTCCCCAGGGGAGCATTTATGGAGCCCCACATGCAACTGGACCCTCCGGGTTCGCTGTTTCCGAGCATCCCTAAACATAGCCCTAGCCGGCATCAATGACGACTGAAAAATCAGGCCCCAGGAAATGCGTTACGAGCCCTTTTCGCCCATCCAAAAGTGCCCCCAAAGGAAGGCTTTGGGTACAAGTGAACTCCCCAGGGGAGCCTTTACGCAGCCCCACATGCAACTGGACCCTCCGGGTTCGCTGTTTCCGAGCATCACTAAACATAGCCCTAGCCGGCATCGAAGACGACTGAAAAATCAGGCCCCAGGAAATGCGTTGCGAGCCCTTTTCGCCCATCCAAAAGTGCCCCCAAAGGAAGGCTTTGGGTACAAGAGAACTCCCCAGGGGAGCCTTTACGCAGCCCCACATGCCACTGGACCCTCCGCGTTCGCTGTTTCCGAGTATCCCTAAACATAGCCCTAGCCGGCATCGAAGACGACTGAAAAATCAGGCCCCAGGAAATGCGTTGCGAACCCTTTTCGCCCATCCAAAAGTGCCCCCAAAGGAAGGCTTTGGGTACAAGAGAACTCCCCAGGGGAGCCTTTACGCAGCCCCACATGCAACTGGACCCTCCGCGTTCGCTGTTTCCGAGCATCCCTAAACATAGCCCTAGCCGGCATCGAAGACGACTGAAAAATCAGGCCCCAGGAAATGCGTTGCGAGCCCTTTTCGCCCATCCAAAAGTGCCCCGAAAGGAAGGCTTTGGGTACAAGTGAACTCCCCAGGGGAGCCTTTACGCAGCCCCACATGCAACTGGACCCTCCGGGTTCGCTGTTCCTGAGCAAACCTAAACGTAGCCCTAGCCGTCATCGAGACGAGTGAAAAATCAGGCCCCAGGAAATGCGTTGCGAGCCCTTTTCGCCCATCCAAAAGTGCCCCCAAAGGAAGGCTTTGGGTACAAGTGAACTCCCCAGGGGAGCCTTTACGCAGCCCCACATGCAACTGGACCCTCCAGGTTCGCTGTTTCCGAGCATCCCTAAACATAGCCCTAGCCGGAATTTATGATGACTGAAAAATCAGGCCCCGGTAAATGCGTTACGAGCCCTTTTCGCCCATCCAAAAGTGCCCCCAAAGGAAGGCTTTGGGTACAAGTGAACTCCCCAGGGGAGCATTTATGGAGCCCCACATGCAACTGGACCCTCCGGGTTCGCTGTTTCCGAGCATCCCTAAACATAGCCCTAGCCGGCATCAATGACGACTGAAAAATCAGGCCCCAGGAAATGCGTTACGAGCCCTTTTCGCCCATCCAAAAGTGCCCCCAAAGGAAGGCTTTGGGTACAAGTGAACTCCCCAGGGGAGCCTTTACGCAGCCCCACATGCAACTGGACCCTCCGGGTTCGCTGTTTCCGAGCATCACTAACATAGCCCTAGCCGGCATCGAAGACGACTGAAAAATCAGGCCCCAGGAAATGCGTTGCGAGCCCTTTTCGCCCATCCAAAAGTGCCCCCAAAGGAAGGCTTTGGGTACAAGAGAACTCCCCAGGGGAGCCTTTACGCAGCCCCACATGCCACTGGACCCTCCGCGTTCGCTGTTTCCGAGTATCCCTAAACATAGCCCTAGCCGGCATCGAAGACGACTGAAAAATCAGGCCCCAGGAAATGCGTTGCGAACCCTTTTCGCCCATCCAAAAGTGCCCCCAAAGGAAGGCTTTGGGTACAAGAGAACTCCCAGGGGAGCCTTTACGCAGCCCCACATGCAACTGGACCCTCCGCGTTCGCTGTTTCCGAGCATCCCTAAACATAGCCCTAGCCGGCATCGAAGACGACTGAAAAATCAGGCCCCAGGAAATGCGTTGCGAGCCCTTTTCGCCCATCCAAAAGTGCCCCGAAAGGAAGGCTTTGGGTACAAGTGAACTCCCCAGGGGAGCCTTTACGCAGCCCCACATGCAACTGGACCCTCCGGGTTGGCTGTTCCTGAGCAAACCTAAACGTAGCCCTAGCCGTCATCGGAGACGAGTGAAAAATCAGGCCCCAGGAAATGCGTTGCGAGCCCTTTTCGCCCATCCAAAAGTGCCCCCAAAGGAAGGCTTTGGGTACAAGTGAACTCCCCAGGGGAGCCTTTACGCAGCCCCACATGCAACTGGACCCTCCAGGTTCGCTGTTTCCGAGCATCCCTAAACATAGCCCTAGCCGGAATTTATGATGACTGAAAAATCAGGCCCCGGTAAATGCGTTACGAGCCCTTTTCGCCCATCCAAAAGTGCCCCCAAAGGAAGGCTTTGGGTACAAGTGAACTCCCCAGGGGAGCATTTATGGAGCCCCACATGCAACTGGACCCTCCGGGTTCGATTTTTCCGAGCAACCCTAAATATATCTCTAGCCAGCATGGGAGAAGACTGAAAACCTGGGTCCCAGAAAACGCGTTGCAAGCCCCTTTGGACCATCCAAAAGTGTCACCAAAGGAAGGCGTTGGGTACAAGTGAACTCCCCAGGGGAGCCTTTACGCAGCCCCACATGCAACTGGACCCTCCGGGTTCGCTGTTTCCGAGCATCCCTAAACATAGCCCTAGCCGGCATCGAAGACGACTGAAAAATCAGGCCCCAGGAAATGCGTTGCGAGCCCTTTTCGCCCATCCAAAAGTGCCCCGAAAGGAAGGCTTTGGGTACAAGTGAACTCCCCAGGGGAGCCTTTACGCAGCCCCACATGCAACTGGACCCTGCGGGTTCAATTTTTCCGAGCAACCCTAAATATATCACTAGCCGGCATGGGAGAAGACTGAAATCCCGGGCCCCAGAAAACGCGTTGCAAGCCCCTTTGGACCATCCAAAAGTGTCACCAAAGGAAGGCTTTGGGTACAAGTGAACTCCCCAGGGGAGCATTTATGGAGCCCCACATGCAACTGGACCCTCCGGGTTCGCTGTTTCCGAGCATCCCTAAACATAGCCCTAGCCGCCATCAATGACGACTAAAAAATCAGGCCCCAGGAAATGCGTTGCGAGCCCTTTTCGCCCATCCAAAAGTGCCCCCAAAGGAAGGCTTTGGGTACAAGTGAACTCCCCAGGGGAGCCTTTACGCAGCCCCACATGCCACTGGACCCTCCGCGTTCGCTGTTTCCGAGCATCCCTAAACATAGCCCTAGCCGGCATCGAAGACGACTGAAAAATCAGGCCCCAGGAATGCGTTGCGAGCCCTTTTCGCCCATCCAAAAGTGCCCCCAAAGGAAGGCTTTGGGTACAAGTGAACTCCCCAGGGGAGCCTTTACGCAGCCCCACATGCAACTGGACCCTCCGCGTTCGCTGTTTCCGAGCATCCCTAAACATAGCCCTAGCCGGCATCGAAGACGACTGAAAAATCAGGCCCCAGGAAATGCGTTGCGAGCCCTTTTCGCCCATCCAAAAGTGCCCCCAAAGAAGGCTTTGGGTACAAGTGAACTCCCCAGGGGAGCCTTTACGTAGCCCCACATGCAACTGGACCCTTTGGGTTCGTTGTTTCCGAGCATCCCTAAACATAGCCCTAGCCGGAATTTATGATGACTGAAAAATCAGGCCCCGGTAAATGCGTTACGAGCCCTTTTCGCCCATCCAAATGTGCCCCCAAAGGAAGGCTTTGGGTACAAGTGAACTCCCCAGGGGAGCCTTTACGCAGCCCCAATGCAACTGGACCCTCCGCGTTCGCTGTTTCCGAGCATCCCTAAACATAGCCCTAGCCGGCATCGAAGACGACTGAAAAATCAGGCCCACGGAAATGCGTTGCGAGCCCTTTTCGCCCATCTAAAAGTGCCCCCAAAGGAAGGCTTTGTGTACAAGTGAACTCCCCAGGGGAGCCTTTACGCAGCCCCACATGCAACTGGACCCTCCGGGTTCGATTTTTCCGAGCAACCCTAAATATATCCCTAGCCGGCATGGGAGAAGACTGAAAACCTGGGTCCCAGAAAACGCGTTGCAAGCCCCTTTGGACCATCCAAAAGTGTCACCAAAGGAAGGCTTTGGGTACAAGTGAACTCCCCAGGGGAGCCTTTACGCAGCCCCACATGCCACTGGACCCTCCGGGTTCGCTGTTTCCGAGCATCCCTAAACATAGCCCTAGCCGGCATCGAAGACGAATGAAAAATCAGGCCCCAGGAAATGCGTTGCGAGCCCTTTTCGCCCATCCAAAACTGCCCCCAAAGGAAGGCTTTGGGTACAAGTGAACTCCCCAGGGGAGCCTTTACGCAGCCCCACATGCAACTGGACCCTGCGGGTTCAATTTTTCCGAGCAACCCTAAATATATCACTAGCCGGCATGGGAGAAGACTGAAATCCCGGGCCCCAGAAAACGCGTTGCAAGCCCCTTTGGACCATCCAAAAGTGTCACCAAAGGAAGGCTTTGGGTACAAGTGAACTCCCCAGGGGAGCATTTATGGAGCCCCACATGCAACTGGACCCTCCGGGTTCGCTGTTTCCGAGCATCCCTAAACATAGCCCTAGCCGCCATCAATGACGACTGAAAAATCAGGCCCCAGGAAATGGGTTGCAAGCCCTTTTCGCCCATCCAAAAGTGCCCCCAAAGGAAGGCTTTGGGTACAAGTGAACTCCCCAGGGGAGCCTTTACGCAGCCCCACATGCAACTGGACCCTCCGGGTTCGCTGTTTCCGAGCATCCCTAAACATAGCCCTAGCCGGCATCGAAGACGACTGAAAAATCAGGCCCCAGGAAATGCGTTGCGAGCCCTTTTCGCCCATCCAAAAGTGCCCCCAAAGGAAGGCTTTGGGTACAAGAGAACTCCCCAGGGGAGCCTTTACGCAGCCCCACATGCCACTGGACCCTCCGCGTTCGCTGTTTCCGAGCATCCCTAAACATAGCCCTAGCCGGCATCGAAGACGACTGAAAAATCAGGCCCCAGGAAATGCGTTGCGAGCCCTTTTCGCCCATCCAAAAGTGCCCCCAAAGGAAGGCTTTGGGTACAAGTGAACTCCCCAGGGGAGCCTTTACGCAGCCCCACATGCAACTGGACCCTGCGGGTTCAATTTTTCCGAGCAACCCTAAATATATCACTAGCCGGCATGGGAGAAGACTGAAATTCCGGGCCCCAGAAAACGCGTTGCAAGCCCCTTTGGACCATCCAAAAGTGTCACCAAAGGAAGGCTTTGGGTACAAGAGAACTCCCCAGGGGAGCCTTTACGCAGCCCCACATGCCACTGGACCCTCCGCGTTCGCTGTTTCCGAGCATCCCTAAACATAGCCCTAGCCGGCATCGAAGACGACTGAAAAATCAGGCCCCAGGAAATGCGTTGCGAGCCCTTTTCGCCCATCCAAAAGTGCCCCCAAAGGAAGGCTTTGGGTACAAGAGAACTCCCCAGGGGAGCCTTTACGCAGCCCCACATGCCACTGGACCCTCCGCGTTCGCTGTTTCCGAGCATCCCTAAACATAGCCCTAGCCGGCATCGAAGACGACTGAAAAATCAGGCCCCAGGAAATGCGTTGCGAGGCCTTTTCGCCCATCCAAAAGTGCCCCCAAAGGAAGGCTTTGGGTACAAGAGAACTTCCCAGGGGAGCCTTTACGCAGCCCCACATGCAACTGGACCCTCCGGGTTCGTTGTTTCAGAGCATCCCTAAACATAGCCCTAGCCGGAATTTATGATGACTGAAAAATCAGGCCCCGGTAAATGCGTTACGAGCCCTTTTCGCCCATCCAAATGTGCCCCCAAAGGAAGGCTTTGGGTACAAGAGAACTCCCCAGGGAAGCCTTTACGCAGCCCCACATGCAACTGGACCCTCCGCGTTCGCTGTTTCCGAGCATCCCTAAACATAGCCCTAGCCGGCATCGAAGACGAATGAAAAATCAGACCCCAGGAAATGCGTTGCGAGCCCTTTTCGCCCATCCAAAAGTGCCCCCAAAGGAAGGCTTTGGGTACAAGTGATCTCCCCAGGGGAGCCTTTACGCAGCCCCACATGCAACTGGACCCTTCGGGTTCGCTGTTCCTGAGCATCCCTAAACATAGCCCTAGCCGGCATGGGAGAAGACTGAAAAACCCGGCCTCAGAAAACGCGTTGCGAGCCTCTTTGGACCATCCAAAAGTGTCACCAAAGGAAGGCTTTGGGTACAAGAGAACTCCCCAGGGGAGCCTTTACGCAGCCCCACATGCAACTGGACCCTCCGGGTTCGCTGTTCCTGAGCATCCCTAAACATAGCCCTAGCCGGCATGGGAGAAGACTGAAAAACCCGGGCCCCAGAAAACGCGTTGCAAGCCTCTTTGGACCATCCAAAAGTGTCACCAAAGGAAGGCTTTGGGTACAAGTGAACTCCCCAGGGGAGCCTTTACGCAGCCCCACATGCAACTGGACCCTCCGGGTTCGCTGTTCCTGAGCAAGCCGAAACATCGCCCATGGGAGACCGAACCCTAACCCTAACCCGAACCCGAACCCTGGATCTAACCCTAACCTCACAGCCACAGCGTACCTGCTGCAATGCCTCTCTCGTCCCAGCTCCAGTTCTTCAGCTGCTCACCAGCTCTAACAGAGATTCTTCGCTCACAGCGCCACGGCAAACTCTGCCCGGGCCACACAACACACTGCACAAGCTACATTGCTTAAGACACACAAAAGCTGGAACGTTCCAGCCCAACAATTAGTCACGTCACACAGGAAGGATGCCGCGTACTCCTAGAAACCAAACCTTCCAGTCCTGAGCAGCTCCCCACCTCCTCCTGCCACCCACGCGCAGCAGACACACTATGCACCCCTCAAAAAAACAAAAAGTTAGAACATAAACAGACAGAAAAAAAAACAACTGAGCTCCATAAATGCCAAAAAGACATGCACACACAGCAGCCCCGGCAGGGGTAATCACAGACTCACCCTTGGCAGATGAAAGAGGAGACTCTGATACAACCCTGCTCAGTCTCTTGGCAATGCTGCATATCTACGCTGCCGAGCCACAGGTACCATGCAATCAAGCTGCTTTTAGTCCTCAGGAGAGTTACACAGGTGGGTTTATACATTTAGAGATTGAAGTATAGGTCAAAACCAGAAGAGTGTCCCACCACCCCAAAAAACAGTGAGCCAGCGGCCTCTGCTAAATAGAGCTCTATTAAGCGAATTCCAAGCACTTAAAATCCAGAAATCCATAGACTTTGACCCACCTAAAGAACCCTGCAACTGACTGAAGGAAACACAAAGCACTTACCCCAAAGAGCAGCCCAGGCAGAAGGAGCTCTCTGGTGGCATGCCTGGGGCTCATATACCTTTTGCCCCCGCCCCCAGCACCCAAACCCAATCACCTGGGAAAGGGGAGGGGCAAAGCACAGGACATCAGAAAGAGGAGCAGCAGCTGTGCTTTATTTACTTATTTTTAAGGCTTAGCTCAACAGCATGCAGAGTGCAGGCAGGAGACCTGGGGTGTTTCTAGAAGCAAAAATCCCCTTTCGTTTTTGCTGCAGCTTTGAATATTGAACTGACAATATCACCAAGCTAGTAACTGAAACTTTCTCAACTGGAATTAGTTTCAGCAGGCTCATCCACAGAATCACAGAATTTCTAGGTTGGAAGAGACCTCAAGATTATCGAGTCCAACCTCTGACCTAACACTAACAGTCCCCACTAAACCATATCCCTAAGCTCTACATCTAAACGTCTTTTGAAGACTTCCAGGGATGGTGACTCCACCACTTCCCTGGGCAGCCCGTTCCAGTGCCTAACAACCCTTTCGGTAAAGAAATTCTTCCTAACGTCTAACCTAAAACTCCCCTGGCACAATTTTAGCCCATTCCCCCCCGTCCTGTCACCAGGCATGTGGGAGAACAGACCAACCCCCACCTCGCTACAGCCTCCTTTAAGGTATCTGTAGAGAGCAATAAGGTCACCCCTGAGCCTCCTCTTCTCCAGGCTGAACAAGCCCAGCTCTCTCAGCCGATCCTTGTAGGACTTGTTCTCCAGGCCCCTCACCAGCTTCGTCGCCCTTCTTTGGACCCGCTCAAGCACCTCGATATCTTTCTTGTAGCGAGGGGCCCAAAACTGAACACAGTACTCGAGGTGCGGCCTCACCAGAGCCGAGTACAGGGGGACAATCACCTCCCTAGCCCTGCTGGTCACACTGTTTCTGATACAAGCCAGGATGCCGTTGGCCTTCTTGGCCACCTGAGCACACTGCTGGCTCATATTCAGCCGACTGTCCACCATCACTCCCAGGTCCTTCTCTGCCTGGCAGCTCTCCAACCACTCCTCTCTGTATGACCATCCCCAGCTGTCTGTATGTCCGTCCCCATCGGAACGCATTTCCTGGGGCCTGATTTTTCATTCGTCTCCGATGACAGCTAGGGCTACGTTTAGGTTTGCTCAGGAACAGCGAACCCGGAGGGTGCAGTTGCATGTGGGGCTGCCTAAAGGCTCCCCCGGGGAGTTCACTTGTACCCAAAGCCTTCCCAGCCCCTTTCGCCCATCAAAAACCAACGCAAAGGCACCGAGAGGAAGGTTCTAGAAACTTTATTTTGTTCTGGGGGGGTCGGGGTCTGGTGAGGGGCAGGGGAGGGGCTCTGGGGGGGCTCTGAGGTTGGGGGGGGTCCCGGCGGGGTCACGGGGCGGCGTCGGGGGGGCAGTCGATGAAGTCAGCCAGCATGGAGGCCGTGGGGTCGGGGGCCTGGGGGCACAGCGGGGTCAGCGCCTGACCCCCGACCCCTGACCCCACCCCATCCCACCCCCACCACCCCCTTCTCACCCCAAGTGCCCCAAAACCACCCCATCTTGCCCCAAACCACCTCAATCACACCCAAAACTGTCCCAAACCCGCTCGATCTTGCCCCAAACCACCCCAGTTCCACACAAACTGCCCCAAAACCCCCCAATCTTGCCCCAAACCCCCCCACACTCACCTCTCCCTTGCCCGGGGGGGCGGGGGATCTTCCTCCTCCTCCTCCTCCTCTCCCTGCAGCTGGAGGGGGTCCAGGGGGGGTTGCGGGGGGGGGTTCGGGGCTGCCCCCTTCCCCCTTGGGCCCCTCGGGGGGGGCGGCTCCGGAGGGCGAGGGGGGGGCGCAGCTTCCAGGGCTGGGTGGGTACCCTCGGGGGGGGGGGCGGGGGGGGCTGGGGGCTACCCGGGGGGAGCTGCCCTTCCTCCCCCCCATCATCTCCTCCTCCTCCTCCTGATTCGCTGGGGGCTGCTGGCCCCCCCCTTCCTCCTCCTCCTCCTGGCAGGGGGGGGGCTGGCCTTCATTCACCTCCATCAGCAGGGCGCCTGTCTCCTCTTCCTCCTCCTCCTCCTCCGGCAGCGTCACCACGGGGGGGGCCGTGGGGGGGGCGCTTTCCTCAGCCCCGCTGCCTTCCTCCTCCTCGTCCTCCTCCTCCGAGAGGCCTTCCTCCTCCTCGAACTCCTCCTCCTCCTCGAAGTCCTCCTCGCCCAGCTCTTCCTCCAGCTCGTCCTCCTCCTCCTCGAAGAACTCTTCCTCCTCTTAGGAACCCCGAAGAACTCTTCCTCCTCTTAGGAACCCCGAACCCGAACCCTAACCCCCTAACTAAAACCCTAACCCTAACCCTAATGAACCCTAAGCCTAACCCTATCCCTAACCCTAACGCTAACCTTAACCCTAACCCTAATGAACCCTAAGCCTAACCCTATCCCTAACCCTAACGCTAACCTTAACCCTAACCCTAACCCCCTGGCAACCGCACCCCGCACACTTGGTTCCCCCCTCATTTTGGTTCCCCCCCCAGTGCGCCCCGCAAATGCGTCCCCCTGGCAACCGCACCCCGCACACTTGGTTCCCCCCTCATTTTGGTTCCCCCTACCGGTGTGCCCCGCAAATGCGTCCCCCCGGCAAACACACCCCACACACTTGGTTCCCCCCTCATTTTGGTTCCCCCGGTGTGCCATGGAAATGCATCCCCCCGGCAAGCGCACCCCGCACACTTGGTTCCCCCCTCATTTTGGTTCCCTTTCCCCCCATCCCTTGGGGTCCCCCCAAGCCCCATGGACACCCCCCCCCGTGAGCCCCGCAAATGCCGCTGACCCGCTAAAATGTTTCCAGGCTGCGCCGCGCTTAAATGTGTCCGGGTGGTGCTGTGCTAAAATGTGACCAGGCGGCGCCGAACCCGAACCATTACCCGAACCACCACCCGAACCCGGACCCTAACCCGAACCCGGACCCTAACCCTAACCCGAACCCTAACAGTAACCCAAACACGAACTTGAACATGAACCCGAAACCAAACACAAACCCGAACCCGAACCTGAACACAAACCCGAACCAAAACCCTAAGCCGAACCCAAAACCTAAGCCAAACCCGAACCCTAACCCAAACCCTAACCGAAACCCTAACTCGAACCCAAACCCGAAACCTAACCCAAACCCTAACCCTAACGCTAACCCTAACCCTAACAGCCCTCACCCTCACCCTAATGCACCTTGACACTCCGTGTACAATACTTCACATTAAGATTAAATATAGGCCTAGCCGGCATGGGAGAAGACTAAAAAACCGGGCCCCAGAAAATGCGTTGCGAGCCCCTTTCGCCCATCCAAAAGTTCCCCCAAAGGAAGGCTTTGGGCACAACTGAAGTCCCCAGGGGAGCCTTTACGCAGCCCCACATGCAACTGGACCCTCCGGGTTCGCTGTTTCCGAGCATCCCTAAACATAGCCCTAGCCAGCATCGAAGACGACTGAAAAATCAGGCCCCAGGAAATGTGTTGCGAGCCCTTTTCGCCCATCCAAAAGTGCCCCCAAAGGAAGGCTTTGGGTACAAGAGAACTCCCCAGGGGAGCCTTTACGCAGCCCCACATGCAACTGGACCCTCCGGGTTCGCTGTTCCTGAGCAAACCTAAACGTAGCCCTAGCCATCATCGGAGACGAGTGAAAAATCTGGCCCCAGGAAATGCGTTGCAAGCCCCTTTGGACCATCCAAAAGTGTCACCAAAGGAAGGCTTTGGGTACAAGTGAACTCCCCAGGGGAGCCTTTACGCAGCCCCACATGCAACTGGACTCTCCGGGTTCGCTGTTCCTGAGCAAACCTAAACGTAGCCCTAGCCGTCATCGCAGACGAGTGAAAAATCAGGCCCCAGGAAATGCATTGCAAGCCCCTTTGGACCATCTAAAAGTGCCCCCAAAGGAAGGCTTTGGGTACAAGTGAACTCCCCAGGGGAACCTTTACGCAGCCCCACATGCAACTGCACCCTCCGGGTTCGCTGTTCCTGAGCAAACCTAAACGTAGCCCTAGCCATCATCGCAGACGAGTGAAAAATCAGGCCCCAGGAAATGCATTGCGAGCCCCTTTGGAGCATCCAAAACTGTCACCAAAGGAAGGCTTTGGGTACAAGTGAACTCCCCAGGGGAGCCTTTACGCAGCCCCACATACAACAGGACCCTCCGGCTTCGCTGTTTCCGAGCAACCCTAAATATATCCCTAGCCGCCATGGGAGAAGACTGAAAAACTGGGCCCCAGAAAAAGTGTTGCAAGCCCCTTTGGATCGTCCAAAACTGTCACCAAAGGAAGGCTTTGGGTACAAGAGAACTCCCCAGGGGAGCCTTTACGCAGCCCAACATGCAACTGGACCCTCCGCGTTCGCTGTTTCCAAGCATCCCTAAACATAGCCCTAGCCGGCATCGAAGACGACTGAAAAATCAGGACCCAGGAAATGCGTTGCGAGCCCTTTTCGCCCATCCAAAAGTGCCCCGAAAGGAAGGCTTTGGGTACAAGTGAACTCCCCAGGGGAGCCTTTACGCAGCCCCACATGCAACTGGACCCTGCGGGTTCAATTTTTCCGAGCAACCCTAAATATATCACTAGCCGGCATGGGAGAAGACTGAAATCCCGGGCCCCAGAAAACGCGTTGCAAGCCCCTTTGGACCATCCAAAAGTGTCACCAAAGGAAGGCTTTGGGTACAAGTGAACTCCCCAGGGGAGCATTTATGGAGCCCCACATGCAACTGGACCCTCCGGGTTCGCTGTTTCCGAGCATCCCTAAACATAGCCCTAGCCGGCATCAATGACGACTGAAAAATCAGGCCCCAGGAAATGCGTTGCGAGCCCTTTTCTCCCATCCAAAAGTGCCCCCAAAGGAAGGCTTTGGGTACAAGTGAACTCCCCAGGGGAGCCTTTACGCAGCCCCACATGCAACTGGACCCTCCGGGTTCGCTGTTTCCGAGCATCCCTAAACATAGCCCTAGCCGGCATCGAAGACGACTGAAAAATCAGGCCCCAGGAAATGCGTTGCGAGCCCTTTTCGCCCATCCAAAAGTGCCCCCAAAGAAGGCTTTGGGTACAAGTGAACTCCCCAGGGGAGCCTTTACGTAGCCCCACATGCAACTGGACCCTTTGGGTTCGTTGTTTCCGAGCATCCCTAAACATAGCCCTAGCCGGAATTTATGATGACTGAAAAATCAGGCCCCGGTAAATGCGTTACGAGCCCTTTTCGCCCATCCAAATGTGCCCCCAAAGGAAGGCTTTGGGTACAAGTGAACTACCCAGGGGAGCCTTTACGCAGCCCCACATGCCACTGGACCCTCCGGGTTCGCTGTTTCCGAGCATCCCTAAACATAGCCCTAGCCGGCATCGAAGACGACTGAAAAATCAGGCCCACGGAAATGCGTTGCGAGCCCTTTTCGCCCATCTAAAAGTGCCCCCAAAGGAAGGCTTTGTGTACAAGTGAACTCCCCAAGGGAGCCTTTACGCAGCCCCACATGCAACTGGACCCTGCGGGTTCAATTTTTCCGAGCAACCCTAAATATATCACTAGCCGGCATGGGAGAAGACTGAAATCCCGGGCCCCAGAAAACGCGTTGCAAGCCTCTTTGGACCATCCAAAAGTGTCACCAAAGGAAGGCTTTGGGTACAAGTGAACTCCCCAGGGGAGCATTTATGGAGCCCCACATGCAACTGGACCCTCCGGGTTCGCTGTTTCCGAGCATCCCTAAACATAGCCCTAGCCGCCATCAATGACGACTGAAAAATCAGGCCCCAGGAAATGCGTTGCGAGCCCTTTTCGCCCATCCAAAAGTGCCCCCAAAGGAAGGCTTTGGGTACAAGAGAACTCCCCAGGGGAGCCTTTACGCAGTCGCACATGCAACTGGACCCTCCGCGTTCGCTGTTTCCGAGCATCCCTAAACATAGCCCTAGCCGGCATCGAAGACGACTGAAAAATCAGGCCCCAGGAAATGCGTTGCGAGCCCTTTTCGCCCATCCAAAAGTGCCCCCAAAGGAAGGCTTTGGGTACAAGTGAACTCCCCTGGGGAGCCTTTACGCAGCCCCACATGCAACTGGACCCTGCGGGTTCAATTTTTCCGAGCAACCCTAAATATATCACTAGCCGGCATGGGAGAAGACTGAAATTCCGGGCCCCAGAAAACGCGTTGCAAGCCCCTTTGGGCCATCCAAAAGTGTCACCAAAGGAAGGCTTTGGGTACAAGTGAACTCCCCAGGGGAGCATTTATGGAGCCCCACATGCAACTGGACCCTCCGGGTTCGCTGTTTCCGAGCATCCCTAAACATAGCCCTAGCCGGCATCAATGACGACTGAAAAATCAGGCCCCAGGAAATGCGTTGCGAGCCCTTTTCGCCCATCCAAAAGTGCCCCCAAAGGAAGGCTTTGGGTACAAGAGAACTCCCCAGGGAAGCCTTTACACAGCCCCACATGCAACTGGACCCTCCGGGTTCGCTGTTTCCGAGCATCCCTAAACATAGCCCTAGCCGGCATCGAAGACGACTGAAAAATCAGGCCCCAGGAAATGCGTTGCGAGCCCTTTTCGCCCATCCAAAAGTGCCCCCAAAGGAAGGCTTTGGGTACAAGAGAACTCCCCAGGGGAGCCTTTACGCAGCCCCACATGCCACTGGACCCTCCGCGTTCGCTGTTTCCGAGCATCCCTAAACATAGCCTTAGCCGGCATCGAAGACGACTGAAAAATCAGGCCCCAGGAAATGCGTTGCGAGCCCTTTTCGCCCATCCAAAAGTGCCCCCAAAGAAGGCTTTGGGTACAAGTGAACTCCCCAGGGGAGCCTTTACGCAGCCCCACATGCAACTGGACCCTCCGGGTTCGTTGTTTCAGAGCATCCCTAAACATAGCCCTAGCCGGAATTTATGATGACTGAAAAATCAGGCCCCGGTAAATGCGTTACGAGCCCTTTTCGCCCATCCAAATGTGCCCCCAAAGGAAGGCTTTGGGTACAAGAGAACTCCCCAGGGAAGCCTTTACGCAGCCCCACATGCAACTGGACCCTCCGCGTTCGCTGTTTCCGAGCATCCCTAAACATAGCCCTAGCCGGCATCGAAGACGACTGAAAAATCAGGCCCCAGGAAATGCGTTGCGAGCCCTTTTCGCCCATCCAAAAGTGCCCCCAAAGGAAGGCTTTGGGTACAAGTGAACTCCCCAGGGGAGCCTTTACGCAGCCCCACATGCAACTGGACCCTGCGGGTTCAATTTTTCCGAGCAACCCTAAATATATCACTAGCCAGCATGGGAGAAGACTGAAATTCCGGGCCCCAGAAAACGCGTTGCAAGCCCCTTTGGGCCATCCAAAAGTGTCACCAAAGGAAGGCTTTGGGTACAAGTGAACTCCCCAGGGGAGCATTTATGGAGCCCCACATGCAACTGGACCCTCCGGGTTCGCTGTTTCCGAGCATCCCTAAACATAGCCCTAGCCGGCATCAATGACGACTGAAAAATCAGGCCCCAGGAAATGCGTTGCGAGCCCTTTTCGCCCATCCAAAAGTGCCCCCAAAGGAAGGCTTTGGGTACAAGTGAACTCCCCAGGGGAGCCTTTACGCAGCCCCACATGCAACTGGACCCTCCGGGTTCGCTGTTTCCGAGCATCCCTAAACATAGCCCTAGCCGGCATCGAAGACGACTGAAAAATCAGGCCCCAGGAAATGCGTTGCGAGCCCTTTTCGCCCATCCAAAAGTGCCCCCAAAGGAAGGCTTTGGGTACAAGAGAACTCCCCAGGGGAGCCTTTACGCAGCCCCACATGCCACTGGACCCTCCGCGTTCGCTGTTTCCGAGCATCCCTAAACATAGCCCTAGCCGGCATCGAAGACGACTGAAAAATCAGGCCCCAGGAAATGCGTTGCGAGGCCTTTTCGCCCATCCAAAAGTGCCCCCAAAGGAAGGCTTTGGGTACAAGAGAACTCCCCAGGGGAGCCTTTACGCAGCCCCACATGCCACTGGACCCTCCGCGTTCGCTGTTTCCGAACATCCCTAAACATAGCCCTAGCCGGCATCGAAGAAGACTGAAAAATCAGGCCCCAGGAAATGCGTTGCGAGCCCTTTTCGCCCATCCAAAAGTGCCCCCAAAGAAGGCTTTGGGTACAAGTGAACTCCCCAGGGGAGCCTTTACGCAGCCCCACATGCAACTGGACCCTCCGGGTTCGTTGTTTCAGAGCATCCCTAAACATAGCCCTAGCCGGAATTTATGATGACTGAAAAATCAGGCCCCGGTAAATGCGTTGCGAGCCCTTTTCGCCCATCCAAAAGTGCCCCCAAAGGAAGGCTTTGGGTACAAGAGAACTCCCCAGGGGAGCCTTTACGCAGTCGCACATGCAACTGGACCCTCCGCGTTCGCTGTTTCCGAGCATCCCTAAACATAGCCCTAGCCGGCATCGAAGACGACTGAAAAATCAGGCCCCAGGAAATGCGTTGCGAGCCCTTTTCGCCCATCCAAAAGTGCCCCCAAAGGAAGGCTTTGGGTACAAGTGAACTCCCCTGGGGAGCCTTTACGCAGCCCCACATGCAACTGGACCCTGCGGGTTCAATTTTTCCGAGCAACCCTAAATATATCACTAGCCGGCATGGGAGAAGACTGAAATTCCGGGCCCCAGAAAACGCGTTGCAAGCCCCTTTGGGCCATCCAAAAGTGTCACCAAAGGAAGGCTTTGGGTACAAGTGAACTCCCCAGGGGAGCATTTATGGAGCCCCACATGCAACTGGACCCTCCGGGTTCGCTGTTTCCGAGCATCCCTAAACATAGCCCTAGCCGGCATCAATGACGACTGAAAAATCAGGCCCCAGGAAATGCGTTGCGAGCCCTTTTCGCCCATCCAAAAGTGCCCCCAAAGGAAGGCTTTGGGTACAAGAGAACTCCCCAGGGAAGCCTTTACACAGCCCCACATGCAACTGGACCCTCCGGGTTCGCTGTTTCCGAGCATCCCTAAACATAGCCCTAGCCGGCATCGAAGATGACTGAAAAATCAGGCCCCAGGAAATGCGTTGCGAGCCCTTTTCGCCCATCCAAAAGTGCCCCCAAAGGAAGGCTTTGGGTACAAGAGAACTCCCCAGGGGAGCCTTTACGCAGCCCCACATGCCACTGGACCCTCCGCGTTCGCTGTTTCCGAGCATCCCTAAACATAGCCTTAGCCGGCATCGAAGACGACTGAAAAATCAGGCCCCAGGAAATGCGTTGCGAGGCCTTTTCGCCCATCCAAAAGTGCCCCCACAGGAAGGCTTTGGGTACAAGAGAACTCCCCAGGGGAGCCTTTACGCAGCCCCACATGCCACTGGACCCTCCGCGTTCGCTGTTTCCGAACATCCCTAAACATAGCCCTAGCCGGCATCGAAGACGACTGAAAAATCAGGCCCCAGGAAATGCGTTGCGAGCCCTTTTCGCCCATCCAAAAGTGCCCCCAAAGAAGGCTTTGGGTACAAGTGAACTCCCCAGGGGAGCCTTTACGCAGCCCCACATGCAACTGGACCCTCCGGGTTCGTTGTTTCAGAGCATCCCTAAACATAGCCCTAGCCGGAATTTATGATGACTGAAAAATCAGGCCCCGGTAAATGCGTTACGAGCCCTTTTCGCCCATCCAAATGTGCCCCCAAAGGAAGGCTTTGGGTACAAGAGAACTCCCCAGGGAAGCCTTTACGCAGCCCCACATGCAACTGGACCCTCCGCGTTCGCTGTTTCCGAGCATCCCTAAACATATCCCTAGCCGGCATCGAAGACGACTGAAAAATCAGGCCCCAGGAAATGCGTTGCGAGCCCTTTTCGCCCATCCAAAAGTGCCCCCAAAGGAAGGCTTTGGGTACAAGTGAACTCCCCAGGGGAGCCTTTACGCAGCCCCACATGCAACTGGACCCTGCGGGTTCAATTTTTCCGAGCAACCCTAAATATATCACTAGCCAGCATGGGAGAAGACTGAAATTCCGGGCCCCAGAAAACGCGTTGCAAGCCCCTTTGGGCCATCCAAAAGTGTCACCAAAGGAAAGCTTTGGGTACAAGTGAACTCCCCAGGGGAGCATTTATGGAGCCCCACATGCAACTGGACCCTCCGGGTTCGCTGTTTCCGAGCATCCCTAAACATAGCCCTAGCCGGCATCAATGACGACTGAAAAATCAGGCCCCAGGAAATGCGTTGCGAGCCCTTTTCGCCCATCCAAAAGTGCCCCCAAAGGAAGGCTTTGGGTACAAGTGAACTCCCCAGGGGAGCCTTTACGCAGCCCCACATGCAACTGGACCCTCCGGGTTCGCTGTTTCCGAGCATCCCTAAACATAGCCCTAGCCGGCATCGAAGACGACTGAAAAATCAGGCCCCAGGAAATGCGTTGCGAGCCCTTTTCGCCCATCCAAAAGTGCCCCCAAAGGAAGGCTTTGGGTACAAGAGAACTCCCCAGGGGAGCCTTTACGCAGCCCCACATGCCACCGGACCCTCCGCGTTCGCTGTTTCCGAGCATCCCTAAACATAGCCCTAGCCGGCATCGAAGACGACTGAAAAATCAGGCCCCAGGAAATGCGTTGCGAGGCCTTTTCGCCCATCCAAAAGTGCCCCCAAAGGAAGGCTTTGGGTACAAGAGAACTCCCCAGGGGAGCCTTTACGCAGCCCCACATGCCACTGGACCCTCCGCGTTCGCTGTTTCCGAGCATCCCTAAACATAGCCCTAGCCGGCATCGAAGACGACTGAAAAATCAGGCCCCAGGAAATGCGTTGCGAGCCCTTTTCGCCCATCCAAAAGTGCCCCCAAAGAAGGCTTTGGGTACAAGTGAACTCCCCAGGGGAGCCTTTACGCAGCCCCACATGCAACTGGACCCTCCGGGTTCGTTGTTTCAGAGCATCCCTAAACATAGCCCTAGCCGGAATTTATGATGACTGAAAAATCAGGCCCCGGTAAATGCGTTACGAGCCCTTTTCGCCCATCCAAATGTGCCCCCAAAGGAAGGCTTTGGGTACAAGAGAACTCCCCAGGGAAGCCTTTACGCAGCCCCACATGCAACTGGACCCTCCGCGTTCGCTGTTTCCGAGCATCCCTAAACATAGCCCTAGCCGGCATCGAAGACGAATGAAAAATCAGGCCCCAGGAAATGCGTTGCGAGCCCTTTTCACCCATCCAAAAGTGCCCCCAAAGAAGGCTTTGGGTACAAGTGATCTCCCCAGGGGAGCCTTTACGCAGCCCCACATGCAACTGGACCCTTCGGATTCGCTGTTCCTGAGCATCCCTAAACATAGCCCTTGCCGGCATGGGAGAAGACTGAAAAACCCGGCCTCAGAAAACGCGTTGCGAGCCTCTTTGGACCATCCAAAAGTGTCACCAAAGGAAGGCTTTGGGTACAAGAGAGCTCCCCAGGGGAGCCTTTACGCAGCCCCACATGCAACTGGACCCTCCGGGTTCGCTGTTCCTGAGCATCCCTAAACATAGCCCTAGCCGGCATGGGAGAAGACTGAAAAACCCGGGCCCCAGAAAACGCGTTGCAAGCCTCTTTGGACCATCCAAAAGTGTCACCAAAGGAAGGCTTTGGGTACAAGTGAACTCCCCAGGGGAGCCTTTACGCAGCCCCACATGCAACTGGACCCTCCGGGTTCGCTGTTCCTGAGCAAGCCGAAACATCGCCCATGGGAGACCGAACCCTAACCCTAACCCGAACCCGAACCCTGGATCTAACCCTAACCTCACAGCCACAGCGTACCTGCTGCAATGCCTCTCTCGTCCCAGCTCCAGTTCTTCAGCTGCTCACCAGCTCTAACAGAGATTCTTCGCTCACAGCGCCACGGCAAACTCTGCCCGGGCCACACAACACACTGCACAAGCTACATTGCTTAAGACACACAAAAGCTGGAACGTTCCAGCCCAACAATTAGTCACGTCACACAGGAAGGATGCCGCGTACTCCTAGAAACCAAACCTTCCAGTCCTGAGCAGCTCCCCACCTCCTCCTGCCACCCACGCGCAGCAGACACACTATGCACCCCTCAAAAAAACAAAAAGTTAGAACATAAACAGACAGAAAAAAAAAACAACTGAGCTCCATAAATGCCAAAAAGACATGCACACACAGCAGCCCCGGCAGGGGTAATCACAGACTCACCCTTGGCAGATGAAAGAGGAGACTCTGATACAACCCTGCTCAGTCTCTTGGCAATGCTGCATATCTACGCTGCCGAGCCACAGGTACCATGCAATCAAGCTGCTTTTAGTCCTCAGGAGAGTTACACAGGTGGGTTTATACATTTAGAGATTGAAGTATAGGTCAAAACCAGAAGAGTGTCCCACCACCCCAAAAAACAGTGAGCCAGCGGCCTCTGCTAAATAGAGCTCTATTAAGCGAATTCCAAGCACTTAAAATCCAGAAATCCATAGACTTTGACCCACCTAAAGAACCCTGCAACTGACTGAAGGAAACACAAAGCACTTACCCCAAAGAGCAGCCCAGGCAGAAGGAGCTCTCTGGTGGCATGCCTGGGGCTCATATACCTTTTGCCCCCGCCCCAGCACCCAAACCCAATCACCTGGGAAAGGGGAGGGGCAAAGCACAGGACATCAGAAAGAGGAGCAGCAGCTGTGCTTTATTTACTTATTTTTAAGGCTTAGCTCAACAGCATGCAGAGTGCAGGCAGGAGACCTGGGGTGTTTCTAGAAGCAAAAATCCCCTTTCGTTTTTGCTGCAGCTTTGAATATTGAACTGACAATATCACCAAGCTAGTAACTGAAACTTTCTCAACTGGAATTAGTTTCAGCAGGCTCATCCACAGAATCACAGAATTTCTAGGTTGGAAGAGACCTCAAGATTATCGAGTCCAACCTCTGACCTAACACTAACAGTCCCCACTAAACCATATCCCTAAGCTCTACATCTAAACGTCTTTTGAAGACTTCCAGGGATGGTGACTCCACCACTTCCCTGGGCAGCCCGTTCCAGTGCCTAACAACCCTTTCGGTAAAGAAATTCTTCCTAACGTCTAACCTAAAACTCCCCTGGCACAATTTTAGCCCATTCCCCCCCGTCCTGTCACCAGGCATGTGGGAGAACAGACCAACCCCCACCTCGCTACAGCCTCCTTTAAGGTATCTGTAGAGAGCAATAAGGTCACCCCTGAGCCTCCTCTTCTCCAGGCTGAACAAGCCCAGCTCTCTCAGCCGATCCTTGTAGGACTTGTTCTCCAGGCCCCTCACCAGCTTCGTCGCCCTTCTTTGGACCCGCTCAAGCACCTCGATATCTTTCTTGTAGCGAGGGGCCCAAAACTGAACACAGTACTCGAGGTGCGGCCTCACCAGAGCCGAGTACAGGGGGACAATCACCTCCCTAGCCCTGCTGGTCACACTGTTTCTGATACAAGCCAGGATGCCGTTGGCCTTCTTGGCCACCTGAGCACACTGCTGGCTCATATTCAGCCGACTGTCCACCATCACTCCCAGGTCCTTCTCTGCCTGGCAGCTCTCCAACCACTCCTCTCTGTATGACCATCCCCAGCTGTCTGTATGTCCGTCCCCATCAGAACGCATTTCCTGGGGCCTGATTTTTCATTCGTCTCCGATGACAGCTAGGGCTACGTTTAGGTTTGCTCAGGAACAGCGAACCCGGAGGGTGCAGTTGCATGTGGGGCTGCCTAAAGGCTCCCCCGGGGAGTTCACTTGTACCCAAAGCCTTCCCAGCCCCTTTCGCCCATCAAAAACCAACGCAAAGGCACCGAGAGGAAGGTTCTAGAAACTTTATTTTGTTCTGGGGGGGTCGGGGTCTGGTGAGGGGCAGGGGAGGGGCTCTGGGGGGGCTCTGAGGTTGGGGGGGGTCCCGGCGGGGTCACGGGGCGGCGTCGGGGGGGCAGTCGATGAAGTCAGCCAGCATGGAGGCCGTGGGGTCGGGGGCCTGGGGGCACAGCGGGGTCAGCGCCTGACCCCCGACCCCTGACCCCACCCCATCCCACCCCCACCACCCCCTTCTCACCCCAAGTGCCCCAAAACCACCCCATCTTGCCCCAAACCACCTCAATCACACCCAAAACTGTCCCAAACCCGCTCGATCTTGCCCCAAACCACCCCAGTTCCACACAAACTGCCCCAAAACCCCCCAATCTTGCCCCAAACCCCCCCACACTCACCTCTCCCTTGCCCGGGGGGGGCGGGGGCTCTTCCTCCTCCTCCTCTCCCTGCAGCTGGGGGGGGTGCGGGGGGGGTGCGGGGGGGGGTTCGGGGCTGCCCCCGTCCCCCTTGGGCCCCTCGGGGGGGGGCGGCTCCGGAGGGCGAGGGGGGGGCGCAGCTTCCAGGGCTGGGGGGGGACCCTCGGGGGGGGGGCGGGGGGGGCTGGGGGCTACCCGGGGGGAGCTGCCCTTCCTCCCCCCCATCATCTCCTCCTCCTCCTCCTGATTCGCTGGGGGCTGCTGGGCCCCCCCCTTCCTCCTCCTCCTCCTCGCAGGGGGGGGGGGTTGGCCTTCATTCACCTCCATCAGCAGGGCGCCTGTCTCCTCTTCCTCCTCCTCCTCCTCCTCCTCCGGCAGCGTCACCGCGGGGGGGGGCCGTGGGAGGGGCGCCTTCCTCAGCCCCGCCGCCTTCCTCCTCCTCCTCTTCCTCCTCCTCGTCCTCCTCCGAGAGGCCTTCCTCCTCCTTGAACTCTTCCTCCTCCTCCTCGAAGAACTCTTCCTCCTCTTAGGAACCCCGAAGAACTCTTCCTCCTCTTAGGAACCCCGAACCCGAACACTAACCCCCTAACCATAACCCTAAGCCCAAACCCTAACCCTAACCCTAATGAACCCTAAGCCTAACCCTATCCCTAACCCTAACACTAACCTAAACCCTAACCCAAACCTAACGCCCTGACCATAACCCTAACCCAAACCGTAACCCCAAACCATAACCCCTAACCCTAACCCTACACCCCTAACACTACCCCTTACCCCCTAACGATAACCCTAGACCTAACCCTAACGAAACCTAACCCTAAACCAAAACCCTAACCCTAACCCTAACCCCCTGGCAACCGCACCCCGCACACTTGGTTCCCCCCTCATTTTGGTTCCCCCCCCACCGTGCGCTCCGCAAAGGCGTCCCCCCGGCAACCGCACCCCGCACACTTGGTTCTCCCCTCATTTTGGTCCCCCCCCCGGTGAGCCCAGCAAATGCGTCCCCCCGGAAACCGCACCCCGCACACTTGGTTCCCCCCTCATTTTGGTTCCCCCGGTGCGTCCCGGAAATGCGTCCCCCGGGCAAACAAACCCCGCAAACTTGGTTCCCCCCTCATTTTGGTTCCCTTTCCCCCCATCCCTTGAGGTCCCCCCAAGCCCCATGGACCCCCACCCTGTTGTGCTTTACAAATGCGTCCCCCCGGCAACCGCACCCCGCACACTTGGTTCCCCCCTCATTTTGGTTCCCCCCCCCCCCCCTTGGGGTCCATCCAAGCCCCATGGACCCCCTCCCCGGTGAACCCCACAAATGCCGCTGACCCGCTAAAATGTGTCTGGGCTGCGCTGCGCTTAAATGTGTCCGGCGGAATTGCGCTTAAATGTGTCCGGGAGGTGCCGTGCTAAAATGTGTCCAGGCGGCACCGAACACAAACCCTAAGCCAAACCCGAACCCTAACCCAAACCCTAACCGAAACCCTAACTCGAACCCAAACCCGAAACCTAACCCGAACCCGAACCCTAACCCTAACCCTAACGCTAACCCTAACCCTAACCCCTAACCCCTAACCCTAACAACCCTCAACCTGACCCTCAACCTCACCCTCACCCTAATGCACCTTGACACTCCGTGTACGCTACTTCACATTAAGATTAAATATAGGCCTTGCCGGCATGGGAGAAGACTAAAAAACCGGGCCCCAGAAAACGCGTTGCGAGCCCCTTTCGCCCATCCAAAAGTGCCCCCAAAGGAAGGCTTTGGGTACAAGAGAACTCCCCAGGGGAACCTTTACGCAGCCCCACATGCAACTGCACCCTCCGGGTTCGCTGTTCCTGAGCAAACCTAAACGTAGCCCTAGCCGTCATCGGAGATGAGTGAAAAATCAGGCCCCAGGAAATGCGTTGTGAGCCCTTTTCGCCCATCCAAAAGTGCCTCCAAATGAAGGCTTTGGGTACAAGTGAACTCCCCAGGGGAGCCATTAGGGTTAGGGTTAGGGTTAGGGTTAGGGTTAGGGTTAGGCTTAGGCTTAGGCTTAGGCTTAGGCTTAGGGTTCATTAGGGTTAGGGTTAGGGTTAGGGTTAGGGGTAGGGTTAGGGTTTGGGTTAGGGTTAGGGTTAGGGTCAGAGTCAGAGTCAGAGTCAGGGTAAGCGTAGTGAGATCCTCTCCTGAGCCTATGTTATTTTCCAAAGATTGATTGACGCTTTTAAGGTTTCAGGGGTAGGGCACTAGGGTTGGGTTTCAGGGTAAGTATTCTCAGGGTTTATGTTTAGGATTTTAAGTTGTTTAGGTTTGGATTTTTAACGGTTAGTATTTTAGGGATTTGGGGGTTAAGGTTTTAAGTTTTTCAGGGTTAGTGTGTTAGGGTTTTAGAGTTTATGGGTTGTAGTGTTGAAAGGTTTTTTAGGGTTAGGGTCTTAGGGTTTTCTTTTTGGTCAATTATTTAGGGTTAGGGTTTTAAAATTTTATTTTTATTTATTTATTTATTTATTTATTTATTTATTTTTTCAGGTTAGGTTCTCCAGGGTTAGGGTTTTGAGTGTCCTAATTTTTTGGGTTAGGGTTTGGAGCATCTTAATTTTTTGCGTTAGGGTTTTGAGCATCTTAATATTTTGTGTTAGTGCTTTGAGCGTCTTATTTTTTTTGGATTAGTGTTTGGAGCGTTTTTGGGTTTAGGTTTTTGGGTTTTTAGGTTTTAGTTTTTGGGTTTAGGTTTTGAGAGTCCTATTTTTTGGGCTTGGGATTTGAACGTCTTAATTTATTGGTTTAGGAGTTTTAGGCATAGGTCTTCAGTTGTTTAGTGTGGTAAATATTTTGGGTTATGTCTGTAGGGGTTTCGAGGATTTTTAGGGTTAGGGCTTGAGGCTTTTTTGTAAAGGCGGTAAGGGCTAGGGTTACAGTGCGTGCTGGTAAATGTAATTCTCGAAAACTCGGCCCGTGATTGGCTGTGCCGGCTGTCCAAGGAATGCTGGTAAATATAGTTTTCCGGCACCAGGCTTCCGGGAGGCCATGTTGGGTGCCCAGAGCATGCCTGGAGATGCAGGGTTAGGGTTAGGGTTAGGGTTAGGGTTAGAGCACATTTTAGCGCGACGCCGCCCGGACACATTTTAGCACGGCGCCGCCCGGACACATTGTACTTGTGGGGCTGGGAGGTTGTGGGGAACATCTGGAGAAGGTGCCTGTAGGGTTTGGGGGAGCACCTACAGGGTTTGGGGTGGGATCTGTGGGGCTGGGGGGGGTCTCTATGGGGCCGGGGGGGTTTTGGGGGGGTTGTGACCCTATGGGGTGCCCCCCCCCAGAGCCCCAACCCGCGGCTGACCTAGCATTTTAGCGTGGCCGCCGTCCACCGGCAGCTTCATGCCCGTCTTCCGCTCCCAGTGGCCCGCGGGGCGCCCGGTGGCCCTACCGGCGTCACCAGCGGCCACCTTGGGGTCAACGGCGGCGGTTTTGGTGTCAATGGCAGCGGTTTTGGGGTTTCGGTCTGGGGGGTGCTGACATGCCCCCCCCCGCACCCCCCAGGCATCCTGGCCCTGCAATTGCCCCCCGGGGGGGCTCGACGCCGAGTCCTACAGGTGAGAACCAGTCCCCTCCGCCCCCTAAATGCTCCCCCAGCCCCCCAAATGCCCCTAGACCCCCCCCAAATTGACCCCCCCCAATTTATTCCCCCCCCCCAGCGCCTGCCTCCAGCTGGCCGAGATGCAGCGCCGGGTGCGGGAGGTGCTGGCGGAGCGCGAGCGGCTGCTGCGGGCACGGGTAGGATGGGGGTAGGGACAAAATGGGGGGGGGCACCAAGGGGGGGGGGCCATGGGGCTTGGGGGGACCCCAAGGGTTGGGGGGAACCAAAATGAGGGGGGAACCAAGTGTGCGGGGTGCATTTGCCGGGGGGACGCAGTTGCGGGGCGCACCGGGAGGGGAACCAAAATGAGGGGGGAACCAAATGTGCGGGGTGCGGTTTCCGGTGGGACGCATTTGCTGGGCGCACCGGGGGGATCCAAAATGAGGGGGGAACCAAGTGTGCGGGTTGCGGTTGCCGGGGGGACGCATTTGCGGGGCTCACCGGGGGGGGAACCAAAAAGAGGGTGGAACCAAGTGTGCGGGGTGCGGTTGCCGGGGGGACGCATTTGCGGAGCACACCGCGGGGGGGGGCAAAATGAGGGGGGAACCAAGTGTGCGGGGTTCGGTTGCCGCGGGGACACATTTGCGGAGCGCACCGTGGGGGGGAACCAAAATGAGGGTGGAACCAAGTGTGCGGGGTGCGGTTTCCGGGGGGAGGCATTTGCGGTGCTCACCGTGGGGGGTCCATGGGGCTTGGGGGGAACCCAAGGGGGGGGGGGAACCAAAATGAGGGGGGAACCAAGTGTGTGGGGTGCGGTTGCCAGGGGGTTAGGGTTAGGGTTAGGATTAGGGTTTTGGTTTAGGGTTAGGGTTCGTTAGGGTTAGGGCTAGGGTTATCGTTAGGGGGTTTGGGGTAGTGTTAGGGGGGTAGGGTTAGGGTTAGGGGTAGTGTTAGGGTTTGGGGTTAGGGTTTGGGTTAGGGTTAGTGTTATGGTCAGGGCATTAGGTTTAGGGTTAGGGTTAAGGTTAGCGTTAGGGTTAGGGATAGGGTTAGGCTTAGGGTTCATTAGGGTTAGGGTTAGGGCTTAGGGTTATGATTAGGGGGTTAGGGTTCGGGTTCGGGGTTAGGGTTAGGTTTAGGGTTAGGGTTAGGCGGGTTAGGGTTAGGGTTAGGGTTAGGGTTCGGGTTAGGGCTCGGTTTAGGGTTAGGGTTTTGGGTTAGCGTTAGGGTTTCACAGAATCACAGAATTTCTAGGTTGGAAGAGACCTCAAGATCATCGAGTCCAACCTCTGACCTAACACTAACAGTCCCCACTAAACCATATCCCTAAGCTCTACATCTAAACGTCTTTTGAAGACTTCCAGGGATGGTGACTCCACCACCTCCCTGGGCAGCCTTTTCCAGTGCCTAACAACCCTTTCAGTAAAGAAATTCTTCCTAACATCTAACCTAAAACTCCCCTGGCGTAACTTTAGCCCATTCCCCCTCGTCCTGTCACCAGGCACATGGGAGAACAGACCAACCCCCACCTCGCTACAGCCTCCTTTAATGTACTTATACAGAGCAATAAGGTCACCCCTGAGCCTCCTCTTCTCTAGGCTGAACAAGCCCAGCTCCTTCAGCCGCTCCTCATAGGATTTGTTCTCCAGGCCCCTCACCAGCTTCGTCGCCCTTCTTTGGACCCGCTCAAGCACTTCGATGTCCTTCTTGTAGCGAGGGGCCCAAAACTGAACACAGTACTCGAGGTGCGGCCTCACCAGAGCCGAGTACAGGGGGACGATCACCTCCCTAGCCCTGTTGGTCACAGTGTTTCTGATACAAGCCAGGATGCCGTTGGCCTTCTTGGCCACCTGAGCACACTGCTGGCTCATATTCAGCCGACTGTCCACCATCACTCCCAGGTCCTTCTCTGCCTGGCAGCTCTCCAACCATTCCTCTCCCAGCCTGTAGTTCTGCTTGGGGCTATTGTGCCCCAGGTGCAGGACCCGGCACTTGGCCTTGTTGAACTTCACGCAGTTGACCTCAGCCCATCGATGCAGCCTATCCAGATCCTCCTGCAGAGCCTTCCTACCCTCGAGCAGATCGACACACGCACCTAGCTTGGTGTCATCTGCAAACTTACTGAGGGTGCACTCAATGCCGTCATCCAGATCATTGATGAAGATGTTAAAGAGGACCGGCCCCAGCACCGAGCCCTGGGGGACGCCACTAGTGACTGGCCTCCAACTGGACTTGGCTCCATTTACCACAACTCTTTGGGCCCGGCTATCCAGCCAGTTTCTAACCCAACGAAGCGTGCGCCAGTCCAAGCCAAGAGCAGCCAGTTTCTTGAGGAGAATGCTGTGGGAGACGGTGTCAAAAGCCTTGCTGAAGTCAAGGTAGACCACATCCACAGCCTTTCCCTCATCCACCCAGCGCGTCACTTTGTCGTAGAAGGAGATCAGGTTCGTCAAGCAGGACCTGCCTTCCATAAACCCATGCTGGCTGGGCCTGATCGCCTGCTTGCCCTTCAAGTGCCGCATGATGACTCCCAAGAGGATCTGCTCCATGAGCTTCCCTGGTACTGAGGTCAAACTGACCGGCCTGTAGTTCCCCAGGTCTGCCCTCTGGCCCTTCTTGTAGATGGGCGTCACATTTGCTAGTCGCCAGTCAGCTGGGACCTCCCCGATAGCCAGGACTGCTGATAAATGATGGATAGGGGCTTGGCCAGGGGTTTTTTAGGGTTAGGGCTAGGGTTATGGTTAGGGGGTTAGGGTTTGGGGGTTAGGTTTATGGTTAGGGGTTAGGGTTAGGGGTAGGGTTAGGGTTAGGGTTAGGTTTTGGGTTAGTGTTAGGGTTAGAGGGTTAGGCTTAGGGTTAGGGGTAGGGTTAGGGTTAGGGTCAGGGTCAGAGTCAGAGTCAGGGTAAGCGTAGTGAGATCCTCTCCTGAGCCTATGTTATTTTCCAAAGATTGATTGACGCTTTTAAGGTTTCAGGGGTAGAGCACTAGGGTTGGGTTTCAGGGTAAGTATTCTCAGGGTTTATGTTTAGGATTTTAAGTTGTTTAGGTTTGGATTTTTAACGGTTAGTATTTTAGGGATTTGGGGGTTAAGGTTTTAAGTTTTTCAGGGTTAGTGTGTTAGGGTTTTAGAGTTTATGGGTTGTAGTGTTGAAAGGTTTTTTAGGGTTAGGGTCTTAGGGTTTTCTTTTTGGTCAATTATTTAGGGTTAGGATTTTAAAATTTTATTTTTATTTATTTATTTATTTATTTATTTATTTATTTTTTCAGGTTAGGTTCTCCAGGGTTAGGGTTTTGAGTGTCCTAATTTTTTGGGTTAGGGTTTGGAGCATCTTAATTTTTTGCGTTAGGGTTTTGAGCATCTTAATATTTTGTGTTAGTGCTTTGAGCGTCTTATTTTTTTGGATTAGTGTTTGGAGCGTTTTTGGGTTTAGGTTTTTGGGTTTTTAGGTTTTAGTTTTTGGGTTTAGGTTTTGAGAGTCCTATTTTTTGGGCTTGGGATTTGAACGTCTTAATTTATTGGTTTAGGAGTTTTAGGCATAGGTCTTCAGTTGTTTAGTGTGGTAAATATTTTGGGTTATGTCTGTAGGGGTTTCGAGGATTTTTAGGGTTAGGGCTTGAGGCTTTTTTGTAAAGGCGGTAAGGGCTAGGGTTACAGTGCGTGCTGGTAAATGTAATTCTCGAAAACTCGGCCCGTGATTGGCTGTGCCGGCTGTCCAAGGAATGCTGGTAAATATAGTTTTCCGGCACCAGGCTTCCGGGAGGCCATGTTGGGTGCCCAGAGCATGCCTGGAAATGCAGGGTTAGGGTTAGGGTTAGGGTTAGGGCACATTTTAGCGCGACGCCGCCCGGACACATTTTAGCGCGGCGCCGCCCGGACACATTGTACTTGTGGGGCTGGGAGGTTGTGGGGAACATCTGGAGAAGGTGCCTGTAGGGTTTGGGGGAGCACCTACAGGGTTTGGGGTGGGATCTGTGGGGCTGGGGGGGGTCTCTATGGGGCCGGGGGGGTTTTGGGGGGGATGTGACCCTATGGGGTGCCCCCCCCAGAGCCCCAACCCGCGGCTGACCTAGCATTTTAGCGTGGCCGCCGTCCACCGGCAGCTTCATGCCCGTCTTCCGCTCCCAGTGGCCCGCGGGGCGCCCGGTGGCCCTACCGGCGTCACCAGCGGCCACCTTGGGGTCAACGGCGGCGGTTTTGGGGTCAACGGCAGCGGTTTTGGGGTTTCGGTTTGGGGGGTGCTGACATGCCCCCCCCGCACCCCCCAGGCATCCTGGCCCTGCAGCTGCCCCCGGGGGGGCTCGACGCCGAGTCCTACAGGTGAGAACCAGTCCCCTCCGCCCCCTAAATGCGCCCCCAGCCCCTCAAATGCCCCCAGACAACCCCCAAATTGACCCCCCCCAATTTATTGCCCCCCCCCAGCGCCTGCCTCCACCTGGCCGAGATGCAGCGTCGGGTGTGGGAGGCGCTGGCGGAGCGCGAGCAGCTGCTGCGGGCACGGGTAGGACGGCGGGGGGTACAAAATTGGGGGGGGGCACCAAGGGGGGGGGGTCCATGGGGCTTGGGGGGACCCCAAGGGTTGGGGGGAACCAAAATGAGGGGAAAACCAAGTGTGCGGGGTGCGGTTGCCGGGGGGACGCATTTGCGGGGCGCACCGGGGGGGTCCATGGGGCTTGGGTTAGGGTTAGGGTTAGGGTTAGGGTTAGGGTTAGGGTTAGGGTTAGGGTTAGGGTCAGAGTCAGAGTCAGGGTAAGCGTAGTGAGATCCTCTCCTGAGCCTATGTTAATTTCCAAAGATTGATTGACGCTTTTAAGGTGTCAGGGGTAGGGCACTAGCGTTGGGTTTCAGGGTAAGTATTCTCAGGGTTTATGTTTAGGATTTTAAGTTGTTTAGGTTTGGATTTTTAACGGTTAGTATTTTAGGGATTTGGGGGTTAAGGTTTTAAGTTTTTCAGGGTTAGTGTGTTAGGGTTTTAGAGTTTATGGGTTGTAGTGTTGAAAGGTTTTTTAGGGTTAGGGTCTTAGGGTTTTCTTTTTGGTCAATTATTTAGGGTTAGGGTTTTAAAATTTTATTTTTATTTATTTATTTATTTATTTATTTATTTATTTATTTATTTTTTTCAGGTTAGGTTCTCCAGGGTTAGGGTTTTGAGTGTCCTAATTTTTTGGGTTAGGGTTTGGAGCATCTTAATTTTTTGCGTTAGGGTTTTGAGCATCTTAATATTTTGTGTTAGTGCTTTGAGCGTCTTATTTTTTTGGATTAGTGTTTGGAGCGTTTTTGGGTTTAGGTTTTTGGGTTTTTAGGTTTTAGTTTTTGGGTTTAGGTTTTGAGAGTCCTATTTTTTGGGCTTGGGATTTGAACGTCTTAATTTATTGGTTTAGGAGTTTTAGGCATAGGTCTTCAGGTGTTTAGTGTGGTAAATATTTTGGGTTATGTCTGTAGGGGTTTCGAGGATTTTTAGGGTTAGGGCTTGAGGCTTTTTTGTAAAGGCGGTAAGGGCTAGGGTTACAGTGCGTGCTGGTAAATGTAATTCTCGAAAACTCGGCCCGTGATTGGCTGTGCCGGCTGTCCAAGGAATGCTGGTAAATATAGTTTTCCGGCACCAGGCTTCCGGGAGGCCATGTTGGGTGCCCAGAGCATGCCTGGAAATGCAGGGTTAGGGTTAGGGTTAGGGTTAGGGCACATTTTAGCGCGACGCCGCCCGGACACATTTTAGCGCGGCGCCGCCCGGACACATTGTACTTGTGGGGCTGGGAGGTTGTGGGGAACATCTGGAGAAGGTGCCTGTAGGGTTTGGGGGAGCACCTACAGGGTTTGGGGTGGGATCTGTGGGGCTGGGGGGGGTCTCTATGGGGCCGGGGGGGTTTTGGGGGGTTTTGGGGGGGATGTGACCCTATGGGGTGCCCCCCCCAGAGCCCCAACCCGCGGCTGACCTAGCATTTTAGCGTGGCCGCCGTCCACCGGCAGCTTCATGCCCGTCTTCCGCTCCCAGTGGCCCGCGGGGCGCCCGGTGGCCCTACCGGCGTCACCAGCGGCCACCTTGGGGTCAACGGCGGCGGTTTTGGGGTCAACGGCAGCGGTTTTGGGGTTTCAGTTTGGGGGGTGCTGACATGCCCCCCCCCCGCACCCCCCAGGCATCCTGGCCCTGCAGCTGCCCCCGGGGGGGCTCGATGCCGAGTCCTACAGGTGAGAACCAGTCCCCTCCGCCCCCTAAATGCGCCCCCAGCCCCTCAAATGCCCCCAGACAACCCCCAAATTGACCCCCCCCAATTTATTGCCCCCCCCCAGCGCCTGCCTCCACCTAGCCGAGATGCAGCGTCGGGTGTGGGAGGCACTGGCGGAGCGCGAGCGGCTGCTGCGGGCACGGGTAGGACGGCAGGGGGTACAAAACTGGGGGGGGGCACCAGGGGGGGGGGTCCATGGGGCTTGGGGGGACCCCAAGGGTTGGGGGGAACCAAAATGAGGGGAAAACCAAGTGTGCGGGGTGCGGTTGCCTGGGGGGACACATTTGCGGGGCGCACCGGGGGAGGAACCAAAATGAGGGGGGAACCAAGTGTGCGGGGTGCGGTTGCCGGGGGGACGCATTTGCGGGGCGCACCGTGGGGGGGAACCAAAATGAGGGGGGAACCAAGTGTGCGGGGTGCGGTTGCCGGGGGGACGCATTTGCGGGGCGCACCGGGCGGGGAACCAAAATGAGGGGGGAACCAAGTGTGCGGGGTGCGGTTGCCGGGGGGACGCATTTGCGGGGCGCACCGGGGGGTCCATGGGGCTTGGGTTAGGGTTAGGGTTAGGGTCAGAGTCAGAGTCAGAGTCAGAGTCAGAGTCAGAGTCAGGGTAAGCGTAGTGAGATCCTCTCCTGAGCCTATGTTAATTTCCAAAGATTGATTGACGCTTTTAAGGTGTCAGGGGTAGGGCACTAGCGTTGGGTTTCAGGGTAAGTATTCTCAGGGTTTATGTTTAGGATTTTAAGTTGTTTAGGTTTGGATTTTTAACGGTTAGTATTTTAGGGATTTGGGGGTTAAGGTTTTAAGTTTTTCAGGGTTAGTGTGTTAGGGTTTTAGAGTTTATGGGTTGTAGTGTTGAAAGGTTTTTTAGGGTTAGGGTCTTAGGGTTTTCTTTTTGGTCAATTATTTAGGGTTAGGGTTTTTAAATTTTATTTTTATTTATTTATTTATTTATTTATTTATTTATTTTTTCTGGTTAGGTTCTCCAGGGTTAGGGTTTTGAGTGTCCTAATTTTTTGGGTTAGGGTTTGGAGCATCTTAATTTTTTGCGTTAGGGTTTCGAGCATCTTAATATTTTGTGTTAGTGCTTTGAGCGTCTTATTTTTTTGGATTAGTGTTTGGAGCGTTTTTGGGTTTAGGTTTTTGGGTTTTTAGGTTTTAGTTTTTGGGTTTAGGTTTTGAGATTCATATTTTTTGGGCTTGGGATTTGAACGTCTTAATTTTGTGGGCTTGGGATTTGAACGTCTTAATTTATTGGTTTAGGAGTTTTAGGCATAGGTCTTCAGTTGTTTAGTGTGGTAAATATTTTGGGTTATGTCTGTAGGGGTTTCGAGGATTTTTAGGGTTAGGGCTTGAGGCTTTTTTGTAAAGGCAGTAAGGGCTAGGGTTACAGTGCGTGCTGGTAAATGTAATTCTTGAAAACTCGGCCCGTGATTGGCTGTGCCGGCTGTCCAAGGAATGCTGGTAAATATAGTTTTCCGGCACCAGGCTTCCGGGAGGCCATGTTGGGTGCCCAGAGCATGCCTGGAAATGCAGGGTTAGGGTTAGGGTTAGGGTTAGGGCACATTTTAGCGCGACGCCGCCCGGACACATTTTAGCGCGGCGCCGCCCGGACACATTGTACTTGTGGGGCTGGGAGGTTGTGGGGAACATCTGGAGAAGGTGCCTGTAGGGTTTGGGGGAGCACCTACAGGGTTTGGGGTGGGATCTGTGGGGCTGGGGGGGGTCTCTATGGGGCCGGGGGGGTTTTGGGGGGTTTTGGGGGGGATGTGACCCTATGGGGTGCCGCCCCCAGAGCCCCAACCCGCGGCTGACCTAGCATTTTAGCGTGGCCGCCGTCCACCGGCAGCTTCATGCCCGTCTTCCGCTCCCAGTGGCCCGCGGGGCGCCCGGTGGCCCTACCGGCGTCACCAGCGGCCACCTTGGGGTCAACGGCGGCGGTTTTGGGGTCAACGGCAGCGGTTTTGGGGTTTCGGTTTGGGGGGTGCTGACATGCCCCCCCCCGCACCCCCCAGGCATCCTGGCCCTGCAGCTGCCCCCGGGGGGGCTCGACGCCGAGTCCTACAGGTGAGAACCAGTCCCCTCCGCCCCCTAAATGCGCCCCCAGCCCCTCAAATGCCCCCAGACAACCCCCAAATTGACCCCCCCTCAATTTATTGCCCCCCCCCAGCGCCTGCCTCCACCTAGCCGAGATGCAGCGTCGGGTGTGGGAGGCGCTGGCGGAGCGCGAGCGGCTGCTGCGGGCACGGGTAGGACGGCGGGGGGTACAAAACTGGCGGGGGGCACCAGGGGGGGGCGGTCCATGGGGCTTGGGGGGACCCCAAGGGTTGGGGGGAACCAAAATGAGGAGAAAACCAAGTGTGCGGGGTGCGGTTGCCGGGGGGACACATTTGCGGGGCGCACCGGGGGAGGAACCAAAATGAGGGGGGAACCAAGTGTGCGGGGTGCGGTTGCCGGGGGGACGCATTTGCGGGGCGCACCGTGGGGGGGAACCAAAATGAGGGGGGAACCAAGTGTGCGGGGTGCGGTTGCCGTTGGGACGCATTTGCGGGGCGCACGGGGGGGGAACCAAAATGAGTGGGGAACCAAGTGTGCGGGGTGCGGTTGCCGGGGGGACGCATTTGCGGGGCGCACCGGGGGGTCCATGGGGCTTGGGTTAGGGTTAGGGTTAGGGTTAGGGTTAGGGTCAGAGTCAGAGTCAGAGTCAGAGTCAGGGTAAGCGTAGTGAGATCCTCTCCTGAGCCTATGTTAATTTCCAAAGATTGATTGACGCTTTTAAGGTGTCAGGGGTAGGGCACTAGCGTTGGGTTTCAGGGTAAGTATTCTCAGGGTTTATGTTTAGGATTTTAAGTTGTTTAGGTTTGGATTTTTAACGGTTAGTATTTTAGGGATTTGGGGGTTAAGGTTTTAAGTTTTTCAGGGTTAGTGTGTTAGGGTTTTAGAGTTTATGGGTTGTAGTGTTGAAAGGTTTTTTAGGGTTAGGGTCTTAGGGTTTTCTTTTTGGTCAATTATTTAGGGTTAGGGTTTTTAAATTTTATTTTTATTTATTTATTTATTTATTTATTTATTTATTTATTTATTTTTTCTGGTTAGGTTCTCCAGGGTTAGGGTTTTGAGTGTCCTAATTTTTTGGGTTAGGGTTTGGAGCATCTTAATTTTTTGCGTTAGGGTTTCGAGCATCTTAATATTTTGTGTTAGTGCTTTGAGCGTCTTATTTTTTTGGATTAGTGTTTGGAGCGTTTTTGGGTTTAGGTTTTTGGGTTTTTAGGTTTTAGTTTTTGGGTTTAGGTTTTGAGATTCATATTTTTTGGGCTTGGGATTTGAACGTCTTAATTTTGTGGGCTTGGGATTTGAACGTCTTAATTTATTGGTTTAGGAGTTTTAGGCATAGGTCTTCAGTTGTTTAGTGTGGTAAATATTTTGGGTTATGTCTGTAGGGGTTTCGAGGATTTTTAGGGTTAGGGCTTGAGGCTTTTTTGTAAAGGCGGTAAGGGCTAGGGTTACAGTGCGTGCTGGTAAATGTAATTCTCGAAAACTCGGCCCGTGATTGGCTGTGCCGGCTGTCCAAGGAATGCTGGTAAATATAGTTTTCCGGCACCAGGCTTCCGGGAGGCCATGTTGGGTGCCCAGAGCATGCCTGGAAATGCAGGGTTAGGGTTAGGGTTAGGGTTAGGGCACATTTTAGCGCGACGCCGCCCGGACACATTTTAGCGCGGCGCCGCCCGGACACATTGTACTTGTGGGGCTGGGAGGTTGTGGGGAACATCTGGAGAAGGTGCCTGTAGGGTTTGGGGGAGCACCTACAGGGTTTGGGGTGGGATCTGTGGGGCTGGGGGGGGTCTCTATGGGGCCGGGGGGGTTTTGGGGGGTTTTGGGGGGGATGTGACCCTATGGGGTGCCGCCCCCAGAGCCCCAACCCGCGGCTGACCTAGCATTTTAGCGTGGCCGCCGTCCACCGGCAGCTTCATGCCCGTCTTCCGCTCCCAGTGGCCCGCGGGGCGCCCGGTGGCCCTACCGGCGTCACCAGCGGCCACCTTGGGGTCAACGGCGGCGGTTTTGGGGTCAACGGCAGCGGTTTTGGGGTTTCGGTTTGGGGGGTGCTGACATGCCCCCCCCCGCACCCCCCAGGCATCCTGGCCCTGCAGCTGCCCCCGGGGGGGCTCGACGCCGAGTCCTACAGGTGAGAACCAGTCCCCTCCGCCCCCTAAATGCGCCCCCAGCCCCTCAAATGCCCCCAGACAACCCCCAAATTGACCCCCCCTCAATTTATTGCCCCCCCCCAGCGCCTGCCTCCACCTAGCCGAGATGCAGCGTCGGGTGTGGGAGGCGCTGGCGGAGCGCGAGCGGCTGCTGCGGGCACGGGTAGGACGGCGGGGGGTACAAAACTGGCGGGGGGCACCAGGGGGGGGCGGTCCATGGGGCTTGGGGGGACCCCAAGGGTTGGGGGGAACCAAAATGAGGAGAAAACCAAGTGTGCGGGGTGCGGTTGCCGGGGGGACACATTTGCGGGGCGCACCGGGGGAGGAACCAAAATGAGGGGGGAACCAAGTGTGCGGGGTGCGGTTGCCGGGGGGACGCATTTGCGGGGCGCACCGTGGGGGGGAACCAAAATGAGGGGGGAACCAAGTGTGCGGGGTGCGGTTGCCGTTGGGACGCATTTGCGGGGCGCACGGGGGGGGAACCAAAATGAGTGGGGAACCAAGTGTGCGGGGTGCGGTTGCCGGGGGGACGCATTTGCGGGGCGCACCGGGGGGTCCATGGGGCTTGGGTTAGGGTTAGGGTTAGGGTTAGGGTTAGGGTCAGAGTCAGAGTCAGAGTCAGAGTCAGGGTAAGCGTAGTGAGATCCTCTCCTGAGCCTATGTTAATTTCCAAAGATTGATTGACGCTTTTAAGGTGTCAGGGGTAGGGCACTAGCGTTGGGTTTCAGGGTAAGTATTCTCAGGGTTTATGTTTAGGATTTTAAGTTGTTTAGGTTTGGATTTTTAACGGTTAGTATTTTAGGGATTTGGGGGTTAAGGTTTTAAGTTTTTCAGGGTTAGTGTGTTAGGGTTTTAGAGTTTATGGGTTGTAGTGTTGAAAGGTTTTTTAGGGTTAGGGTCTTAGGGTTTTCTTTTTGGTCAATTATTTAGGGTTAGGGTTTTTAAATTTTATTTTTATTTATTTATTTATTTATTTATTTATTTATTTATTTATTTTTTCTGGTTAGGTTCTCCAGGGTTAGGGTTTTGAGTGTCCTAATTTTTTGGGTTAGGGTTTGGAGCATCTTAATTTTTTGCGTTAGGGTTTCGAGCATCTTAATATTTTGTGTTAGTGCTTTGAGCGTCTTATTTTTTTGGATTAGTGTTTGGAGCGTTTTTGGGTTTAGGTTTTTGGGTTTTTAGGTTTTAGTTTTTGGGTTTAGGTTTTGAGATTCATATTTTTTGGGCTTGGGATTTGAACGTCTTAATTTTGTGGGCTTGGGATTTGAACGTCTTAATTTATTGGTTTAGGAGTTTTAGGCATAGGTCTTCAGTTGTTTAGTGTGGTAAATATTTTGGGTTATGTCTGTAGGGGTTTCGAGGATTTTTAGGGTTAGGGCTTGAGGCTTTTTTGTAAAGGCGGTAAGGGCTAGGGTTACAGTGCGTGCTGGTAAATGTAATTCTCGAAAACTCGGCCCGTGATTGGCTGTGCCGGCTGTCCAAGGAATGCTGGTAAATATAGTTTTCCGGCACCAGGCTTCCGGGAGGCCATGTTGGGTGCCCAGAGCATGCCTGGAAATGCAGGGTTAGGGTTAGGGTTAGGGTTAGGGCACATTTTAGCGCGACGCCGCCCGGACACATTTTAGCGCGGCGCCGCCCGGACACATTGTACTTGTGGGGCTGGGAGGTTGTGGGGAACATCTGGAGAAGGTGCCTGTAGGGTTTGGGGGAGCACCTACAGGGTTTGGGGTGGGATCTGTGGGGCTGGGGGGGGTCTCTATGGGGCCGGGGGGGTTTTGGGGGGTTTTGGGGGGGATGTGACCCTATGGGGTGCCGCCCCCAGAGCCCCAACCCGCGGCTGACCTAGCATTTTAGCGTGGCCGCCGTCCACCGGCAGCTTCATGCCCGTCTTCCGCTCCCAGTGGCCCACGGAGCGCCCGGTGGCCCTACCGGCGTCACCAGCGGCCACCTTGGGGTCAACGGCGGCGGTTTTGGGGTCAACGGCAGCGGTTTTGGTATTTTGGTTTGGGGGGTGCTGACATGCCCCCCCCCGCACCCCCCAGGCATCCTGGCCCTGCAGCTGCCCCCGGGGGGGCTCGACGCCGAGTCCTACAGGTGAGAACCAGTCCCCTCCGCCCCCTAAATGCGCCCCCAGCCCCTCAAATGCCCCCAGACAACCCCCAAATTGACCCCCCCTCAATTTATTGCCCCCCCCCAGCGCCTGCCTCCACCTGGCCGAGATGCAGCGTCGGGTGTGGGAGGCGCTGGCGGAGCGCGAGCGGCTGCTGCGGGCACGGGTAGGATGGCGGGGGGTACAAAACTGGGGGGGGGCACCAAGGGGGGGGGGGTCCATGGGGCTTGGGGGGACCCCAAGGGTTGGGGGGAACCAAAATGAGGGGAAAACCAAGTGTGCGGGGTGCGGTTGCCGGGGGGACGCATTTGCGGGGCGCACCGGGGGAGGAACCAAAATGAGGGGGGAACCAAGTGTGCGGGGTGCGGTTGCCGGGGGGACGCATTTGCGGGGCGCACCGGGGGGGAACCAAAATGAAGGGGGAACCAAGTGTGCGGGGTGCGGTTGCCGGGGGTATGCATTTGCGGGGCGCACCGGGGGGTGGAACCAAAATGAGGGGGGAACCAAGTGTGCGGGGTGCGGTTGCCGGGGGGACGCATTTGCGGGGCGCACCGGGGGGTCCATGGGGCTTGGGTTAGGGTTAGGGTTAGGGTTAGGGTTAGGGTTAGGGTTAGGGTTAGGGTCAGAGTCAGAGTCAGAGTCAGAGTCAGAGTCAGAGTCAGAGTCAGAGTCAGGGTAAGCGTAGTGAGATCCTCTCCTGAGCCTATGTTAATTTCCAAAGATTGATTGACGCTTTTAAGGTGTCAGGGGTAGGGCACTAGCGTTGGGTTTCAGGGTAAGTATTCTCAGGGTTTATGTTTAGGATTTTAAGTTGTTTAGGTTTGGATTTTTAACGGTTAGTATTTTAGGGATTTGGGGGTTAAGGTTTTAAGTTTTTCAGGGTTAGTGTGTTAGGGTTTTAGAGTTTATGGGTTGTAGTGTTGAAAGGTTTTTTAGGGTTAGGGTCTTAGGGTTTTCTTTTTGGTCAATTATTTAGGGTTAGGGTTTTTAAATTTTATTTTTATTTATTTATTTATTTATTTATTTATTTATTTATTTATTTTTTCTGGTTAGGTTCTCCAGGGTTAGGGTTTTGAGTGTCCTAATTTTTTGGGTTAGGGTTTGGAGCATCTTAATTTTTTGCGTTAGGGTTTCGAGCATCTTAATATTTTGTGTTAGTGCTTTGAGCGTCTTATTTTTTTGGATTAGTGTTTGGAGCGTTTTTGGGTTTAGGTTTTTGGGTTTTTAGGTTTTAGTTTTTGGGTTTAGGTTTTGAGATTCATATTTTTTGGGCTTGGGATTTGAACGTCTTAAATTTGTGGGCTTGGGATTTGAACGTCTTAATTTATTGGTTTAGGAGTTTTAGGCATAGGTCTTCAGTTGTTTAGTGTGGTAAATATTTTGGGTTATGTCTGTAGGGGTTTCGAGGATTTTTAGGGTTAGGGCTTGAGGCTTTTTTGTAAAGGCGGTAAGGGCTAGGGTTACAGTGCGTGCTGGTAAATGTAATTCTTGAAAACTCGGCCCGTGATTGGCTGTGCCGGCTGTCCAAGGAATGCTGGTAAATATAGTTTTCCGGCACCAGGCTTCCGGGAGGCCATGTTGGGTGCCCAGAGCATGCCTGGAAATGCAGGGTTAGGGTTAGGGTTAGGGTTAGGGCACATTTTAGCGCGACGCCGCCCGGACACATTTTAGCGCGGCGCCGCCCGGACACATTGTACTTGTGGGGCTGGGAGGTTGTGGGGAACATCTGGAGAAGGTGCCTGTAGGGTTTGGGGGAGCACCTACAGGGTTTGGGGTGGGATCTGTGGGGCTGGGGGGGGTCTCTATGGGGCCGGGGGGGTTTTGGGGGGTTTTGGGGGGGATGTGACCCTATGGGGTGCCGCCCCCAGAGCCCCAACCCGCGGCTGACCTAGCATTTTAGCGTGGCCGCCGTCCACCGGCAGCTTCATGCCCGTCTTCCGCTCCCAGTGGCCCGCGGAGCGCCCGGTGGCCCTACCGGCGTCACCAGCGGCCACCTTGGGGTCAACGGCGGCGGTTTTGGGGTCAACGGCAGCGGTTTTGGGGTTTCAGTTTGGGGGGTGCTGACATGCCCCCCCCCGCACCCCCCAGGCATCCTGGCCCTGCAGCTGCCCCCGGGGGGGCTCGATGCCGAGTCCTACAGGTGAGAACCAGTCCCCTCTGCCCCCTAAATGCGCCCCCAGCCCCTCAAATGCCCCCAGACAACCCCCAAATTGACCCCCCCCAATTTATTGCCCCCCCCCAGCGCCTGCCTCCACCTAGCCGAGATGCAGCGTCGGGTGTGGGAGGCACTGGCGGAGCGCGAGCGGCTGCTGCGGGCACGGGTAGGACGGCGGGGGGTACAAAACTGGGGGGGGGCACCAGGGGGGGGGGGTCCATGGGGCTTGGGGGGACCCCAAGGGTTGGGGGGAACCAAAATGAGGGGAAAACCAAGTGTGCGGGGTGCGGTTGCCTGGGGGACACATTTGCGGGGCGCACCGGGGGAGGAACCAAAATGAGGGGGGAACCAAGTGTGCGGGGTGCGGTTGCCGGGGGGACGCATTTGCTGGGCGCACCGTGGGGGGGAACCAAAATGAGGGGGGAACCAAGTGTGCGGGGTGCGGTTGCCGGGGGGACGCATTTGCGGGGCGCACCGTGGGGGGGAACCAAAATGAGGGGGGAACCAAGTGTGCGGGGTGCGGTTGCCGGGGGGACGCATTTGCGGGGCTCACCGGGGGGTCCATGGGGCTTGGGTTAGGGTTAGGGTTAGGGTTAGGTTTAGGGTCAGAGTCAGAGTCAGAGTCAGAGTCAGGGTAAGCGTAGTGAGATCCTCTCCTGAGCCTATGTTAATTTCCAAAGATTGATTGACGCTTTTAAGGTGTCAGGGGTAGGGCACTAGCGTTGGGTTTCAGGGTAAGTATTCTCAGGGTTTATGTTTAGGATTTTAAGTTGTTTAGGTTTGGATTTTTAACGGTTAGTATTTTAGGGATTTGGGGGTTAAGGTTTTAAGTTTTTCAGGGTTAGTGTGTTAGGGTTTTAGAGTTTATGGGTTGTAGTGTTGAAAGGTTTTTTAGGGTTAGGGTCTTAGGGTTTTCTTTTTGGTCAATTATTTAGGGTTAGGGTTTTTAAATTTTATTTTTATTTATTTATTTATTTATTTATTTATTTATTTTTTCTGGTTAGGTTCTCCAGGGTTAGGGTTTTGAGTGTCCTAATTTTTTGGGTTAGGGTTTGGAGCATCTTAATTTTTTGCGTTAGGGTTTCGAGCATCTTAATATTTTGTGTTAGTGCTTTGAGCGTCTTATTTTTTTGGATTAGTGTTTGGAGCGTTTTTGGGTTTAGGTTTTTGGGTTTTTAGGTTTTAGTTTTTGGGTTTAGGTTTTGAGATTCATATTTTTTGGGCTTGGGATTTGAACGTCTTAATTTTGTGGGCTTGGGATTTGAACGTCTTAATTTATTGGTTTAGGAGTTTTAGGCATAGGTCTTCAGTTGTTTAGTGTGGTAAATATTTTGGGTTATGTCTGTAGGGGTTTCGAGGATTTTTAGGGTTAGGGCTTGAGGCTTTTTTGTAAAGGCGGTAAGGGCTAGGGTTACAGTGCGTGCTGGTAAATGTAATTCTCGAAAACTCGGCCCGTGATTGGCTGTGCCGGCTGTCCAAGGAATGCTGGTAAATATAGTTTTCCGGCACCAGGCTTCCGGGAGGCCATGTTGGGTGCCCAGAGCATGCCTGGAAATGCAGGGTTAGGGTTAGGGTTAGGGTTAGGGCACATTTTAGCGCGACGCCGCCCGGACACATTTTAGCGCGGCGCCGCCCGGACACATTGTACTTGTGGGGCTGGGAGGTTGTGGGGAACATCTGGAGAAGGTGCCTGTAGGGTTTGGGGGAGCACCTACAGGGTTTGGGGTGGGATCTGTGGGGCTGGGGGGGGTCTCTATGGGGCCGGGGGGGTTTTGGGGGGGATGTGACCCTATGGGGTGCCGCCCCCAGAGCCCCAACCCGCGGCTGACCTAGCATTTTAGCGTGGCCGCCGTCCACCGGCAGCTTCATGCCCGTCTTCCGCTCCCAGTGGCCCGCGGGGCGCCCGGTGGCCCTACCGGCGTCACCAGCGGCCACCTTGGGGTCAACGGCGGCGGTTTTGGGGTCAACGGCAGCGGTTTTGGTATTTTGGTTTGGGGGGTGCTGACATGCCCCCCCCCGCACCCCCCAGGCATCCTGGCCCTGCAGCTGCCCCCGGGGGGGCTCGACGCCGAGTCCTACAGGTGAGAACCAGTCCCCTCCGCCCCCTAAATGCGCCCCCAGCCCCTCAAATGCCCCCAGACAACCCCCAAATTGACCCCCCCTCAATTTATTGCCCCCCCCCAGCGCCTGCCTCCACCTGGCCGAGATGCAGCGTCGGGTGTGGGAGGCGCTGGCGGAGCGCGAGCGGCTGCTGCGGGCACGGGTAGGATGGCGGGGGGTACAAAACTGGGGGGGGGCACCAAGGGGAGGGGGGTCCATGGGGCTTGGGGGGACCCCAAGGGTTGGGGGGAACCAAAATGAGGGGAAAACCAAGTGTGCGGGGTGCGGTTGCCGGGGGGACGCATTTGCGGGGCGCACCGGGGGAGGAACCAAAATGAGGGGGGAACCAAGTGTGCGGGGTGCGGTTGCCGGGGGGACGCATTTGCGGGGCGCACCGGGGGGGAACCAAAATGAAGGGGGAACCAAGTGTGCGGGGTGCGGTTGCCGGGGGGACGCATTTGCGGGGCGCACCGGGGGGGGTCCATGGGGCTTGGGTTAGGGTTAGGGTTAGGGTTAGGGTTAGGGTTAGGGTTAGGGTTAGGGTTAGGGTTAGGGTTAGGGTTAGGGTTAGGGTTAGGGTTAGGGTTAGGGTTAGGGTTAGGGTTAGGGTTAGGGTTAGGGTTAGGGTTAGGGTTAGGGTTAGGGTTAGGGTTAGGGTTAGGGTTAGGGTCAGGGTCAGAGTCAGAGTCAGAGTCAGAGTCAGAGTCAGAGTCAGGGTAAGCGTAGTGAGATCCTCTCCTGAGCCTATGTTAATTTCCAAAGATTGATTGACGCTTTTAAGGTGTCAGGGGTAGGGCACTAGCGTTGGGTTTCAGGGTAAGTATTCTCAGGGTTTATGTTTAGGATTTTAAGTTGTTTAGGTTTGGATTTTTAACGGTTAGTATTTTAGGGATTTGGGGGTTAAGGTTTTAAGTTTTTCAGGGTTAGTGTGTTAGGGTTTTAGAGTTTATGGGTTGTAGTGTTGAAAGGTTTTTTAGGGTTAGGGTCTTAGGGTTTTCTTTTTGGTCAATTATTTAGGGTTAGGGTTTTTAAATTTTATTTTTATTTATTTATTTATTTATTTATTTATTTATTTTTTCTGGTTAGGTTCTCCAGGGTTAGGGTTTTGAGTGTCCTAATTTTTTGGGTTAGGGTTTCGAGCATCTTAATTTTTTGCGTTAGGGTTTCTAGCATCTTAATATTTTGTGTTAGTGCTTTGAGCGTCTTATTTTTTTGGATTAGTGTTTGGAGCGTTTTTGGGTTTAGGTTTTTGGGTTTTTAGGTTTTAGTTTTTGGGTTTAGGTTTTGAGATTCATATTTTTTGGGCTTGGGATTTGAACGTCTTAATTTTGTGGGCTTGGGATTTGAACGTCTTAATTTATTGGTTTAGGAGTTTTAGGCATAGGTCTTCAGTTGTTTAGTGTGGTAAATATTTTGGGTTATGTCTGTAGGGGTTTCGAGGATTTTTAGGGTTAGGGCTTGAGGCTTTTTTGTAAAGGCGGTAAGGGCTAGGGTTACAGTGCGTGCTGGTAAATGTAATTCTTTAAAACTCGGCCCGTGATTGGCTGTGCCGGCTGTCCAAGGAATGCTGGTAAATATAGTTTTCCGGCACCAGGCTTCCGGGAGGCCATGTTGGGTGCCCAGAGCATGCCTGGAAATGCAGGGTTAGGGTTAGGGTTAGGGTTAGGGCACATTTTAGCGCGACGCCGCCCGGACACATTTTAGCGCGGCGCCGCCCGGACACATTGTACTTGTGGGGCTGGGAGGTTGTGGGGAACATCTGGAGAAGGTGCCTGTAGGGTTTGGGGGAGCACCTACAGGGTTTGGGGTGGGATCTGTGGGGCTGGGGGGGGTCTCTATGGGGCCGGGGGGGTTTTGGGGGGGATGTGACCCTATGGGGTGCCGCCCCCAGAGCCCCAACCCGCGGCTGACCTAGCATTTTAGCGTGGCCGCCGTCCACCGGCAGCTTCATGCCCGTCTTCCGCTCCCAGTGGCCCGCGGGGCGCCCGGTGGCCCTACTGGCGTCACCAGCGGCCACCTTGGGGTCAACGGCGGCGGTTTTGGGGTCAACGGCAGCGGTTTTGGTATTTTGGTTTGGGGGGTGCTGACATGCCCCCCCCCGCACCCCCCAGGCATCCTGGCCCTGCAGCTGCCCCCGGGGGGGCTCGACGCCGAGTCCTACAGGTGAGAACCAGTCCCCTCCGCCCCCTAAATGCGCCCCCAGCCCCTCAAATGCCCCCAGACAACCCCCAAATTGACCCCCCCAATTTATTGCCCCCCCCCAGCGCCTGCCTCCACCTAGCCGAGATGCAGCGTCGGGTGTGGGAGGCGCTGGCGGAGCGCGAGCGGCTGCTGCGGGCACGGGTAGGATGGCGGGGGGTACAAAACTGGGGGGGGGCACCAAGGGGGGGGGGGTCCATGGGGCTTGGGGGGACCCCAAGGGTTGGGGGGAACCAAAATGAGGGGAAAACCAAGTGTGCGGGGTGCGGTTGCCGGGGGGATGCATTTGCGGGGCGCACCGGGGGAGGAACCAAAATGAGGGGGGAACCAAGTGTGCGGGGTGCGGTTGCTGGGGGGACGCATTTGCAGGGCGCACCGGGGGGGGAACCAAAATGAAGGGGGAACCAAGTGTGCGGGGTGCGGTTGCCGGGGGGACGCATTTGCGGGGCGCACCGGGGGGGGGAACCAAAATGAGGGGGGAACCAAGTGTGCGGGGTGCGGTTGCCGGGGGGACGCATTTGCGGGGCGCACCGGGGGTCCATGGGGCTTGGGTTAGGGTTAGGGTTAGGGTTAGGGTTAGGGTTAGGGTTAGGGTTAGGGTTAGGGTCAGAGTCAGAGTCAGAGTCAGAGTCAGAGTCAGAGTCAGAGTCAGGGTAAGCGTAGTGAGATCCTCTCCTGAGCCTATGTTAATTTCCAAAGATTGATTGACGCTTTTAAGGTGTCAGGGGTAGGGCACTAGCGTTGGGTTTCAGGGTAAGTATTCTCAGGGTTTATGTTTAGGATTTTAAGTTGTTTAGGTTTGGATTTTTAACGGTTAGTATTTTAGGGATTTGGGGGTTAAGGTTTTAAGTTTTTCAGGGTTAGTGTGTTAGGGTTTTAGAGTTTATGGGTTGTAGTGTTGAAAGGTTTTTTAGGGTTAGGGTCTTAGGGTTTTCTTTTTGGTCAATTATTTAGGGTTAGGGTTTTTAAATTTTATTTTTATTTATTTATTTATTTATTTATTTATTTATTTTTTCTGGTTAGGTTCTCCAGGGTTAGGGTTTTGAGTGTCCTAATTTTTTGGGTTAGGGTTTGGAGCATCTTAATTTTTTGCGTTAGGGTTTCGAGCATCTTAATATTTTGTGTTAGTGCTTTGAGCGTCTTATTTTTTTTGGATTAGTGTTTGGAGCGTTTTTGGGTTTAGGTTTTTGGGTTTTTAGGTTTTAGTTTTTGGGTTTAGGTTTTGAGATTCATATTTTTTGGGCTTGGGATTTGAACGTCTTAATTTTGTGGGCTTGGGATTTGAACGTCTTAATTTATTGGTTTAGGAGTTTTAGGCATAGGTCTTCAGTTGTTTAGTGTGGTAAATATTTTGGGTTATGTCTGTAGGGGTTTCGAGGATTTTTAGGGTTAGGGCTTGAGGCTTTTTTGTAAAGGCGGTAAGGGCTAGGGTTACAGTGCGTGCTGGTAAATGTAATTCTTGAAAACTCGGCCCGTGATTGGCTGTGCCGGCTGTCCAAGGAATGCTGGTAAATATAGTTTTCCGGCACCAGGCTTCCGGGAGGCCATGTTGGGTGCCCAGAGCATGCCTGGAAATGCAGGGTTAGGGTTAGGGTTAGGGTTAGGGCACATTTTAGCGCGACGCCGCCCGGACACATTTTAGCGCGGCGCCGCCCGGACACATTGTACTTGTGGGGCTGGGAGGTTGTGGGGAACATCTGGAGAAGGTGCCTGTAGGGTTTGGGGGAGCACCTACAGGGTTTGGGGTGGGATCTGTGGGGCTGGGGGGGGTCTCTATGGGGCCGGGGGGGTTTTGGGGGGGATGTGACCCTATGGGGTGCCGCCCCCAGAGCCCCAACCCGCGGCTGACCTAGCATTTTAGCGTGGCCGCCGTCCACCGGCAGCTTCATGCCCGTCTTCCGCTCCCAGTGGCCCGCGGGGCGCCCGGTGGCCCTACCGGCGTCACCAGCGGCCACCTTGGGGTCAATGGCGGCGGTTTTGGGGTCAACGGCAGCGGTTTTGGTATTTTGGTTTGGGGGGTGCTGACATGCCCCCCCCCGCACCCCCCAGGCATCCTGGCCCTGCAGCTGCCCCCGGGGGGGCTCGACGCCGAGTCCTACAGGTGAGAACCAGTCCCCTCCGCCCCCTAAATGCGCCCCCAGCCCCTCAAATGCCCCCAGACAACCCCCAAATTGACCCCCCCAATTTATTGCCCCCCCCCAGCGCCTGCCTCCACCTAGCCGAGATGCAGCGTCGGGTGTGGGAGGCGCTGGCGGAGCGCGAGCGGCTGCTGCGGGCACGGGTAGGATGGCGGGGGGTACAAAACTGGGGGGGGGCACCAAGGGGGGGGGGGTCCATGGGGCTTGGGGGGACCCCAAGGGTTGGGGGGAACCAAAATGAGGGGAAAACCAAGTGTGCGGGGTGCGGTTGCCGGGGGGATGCATTTGCGGGGCGCACCGGGGGAGGAACCAAAATGAGGGGGGAACCAAGTGTGCGGGGTGCGGTTGCTGGGGGGACGCATTTGCGGGGCGCACCGGGGGGGGGAACCAAAATGAAGGGGGATCCAAGTGTGCGGGGTGCGGTTGCCGGGGGGACGCATTTGCGGGGCGCACCGGGGGGGGGGGAACCAAAATGAGGGGGGAACCAAGTGTGCGGGGTGCGGTTGCCGGGGGGACGCATTTGCGGGGCGCACCGGGGGTCCATGGGGCTTGGGTTAGGGTTAGGGTTAGGGTTAGGGTTAGGGTTAGGGTTAGGGTTAGGGTTAGGGTCAGAGTCAGAGTCAGAGTCAGAGTCAGAGTCAGAGTCAGAGTCAGGGTAAGCGTAGTGAGATCCTCTCCTGAGCCTATGTTAATTTCCAAAGATTGATTGACGCTTTTAAGGTGTCAGGGGTAGGGCACTAGCGTTGGGTTTCAGGGTAAGTATTCTCAGGGTTTATGTTTAGGATTTTAAGTTGTTTAGGTTTGGATTTTTAACGGTTAGTATTTTAGGGATTTGGGGGTTAAGGTTTTAAGTTTTTCAGGGTTAGTGTGTTAGGGTTTTAGAGTTTATGGGTTGTAGTGTTGAAAGGTTTTTTAGGGTTAGGGTCTTAGGGTTTTCTTTTTGGTCAATTATTTAGGGTTAGGGTTTTTAAATTTTATTTTTATTTATTTATTTATTTATTTATTTATTTATTTTTTCTGGTTAGGTTCTCCAGGGTTAGGGTTTTGAGTGTCCTAATTTTTTGGGTTAGGGTTTCGAGCATCTTAATTTTTTGCGTTAGGGTTTCTAGCATCTTAATATTTTGTGTTAGTGCTTTGAGCGTCTTATTTTTTTGGATTAGTGTTTGGAGCGTTTTTGGGTTTAGGTTTTTGGGTTTTTAGGTTTTAGTTTTTGGGTTTAGGTTTTGAGATTCATATTTTTTGGGCTTGGGATTTGAACGTCTTAATTTTGTGGGCTTGGGATTTGAACGTCTTAATTTATTGGTTTAGGAGTTTTAGGCATAGGTCTTCAGTTGTTTAGTGTGGTAAATATTTTGGGTTATGTCTGTAGGGGTTTCGAGGATTTTTAGGGTTAGGGCTTGAGGCTTTTTTGTAAAGGCGGTAAGGGCTAGGGTTACAGTGCGTGCTGGTAAATGTAATTCTTGAAAACTCGGCCCGTGATTGGCTGTGCCGGCTGTCCAAGGAATGCTGGTAAATATAGTTTTCCGGCACCAGGCTTCCGGGAGGCCATGTTGGGTGCCCAGAGCATGCCTGGAAATGCAGGGTTAGGGTTAGGGTTAGGGTTAGGGCACATTTTAGCGCGACGCCGCCCGGACACATTTTAGCGCGGCGCCGCCCGGACACATTGTACTTGTGGGGCTGGGAGGTTGTGGGGAACATCTGGAGAAGGTGCCTGTAGGGTTTGGGGGAGCACCTACAGGGTTTGGGGTGGGATCTGTGGGGCTGGGGGGGGTCTCTATGGGGCCGGGGGGGTTTTGGGGGGGATGTGACCCTATGGGGTGCCGCCCCCAGAGCCCCAACCCGCGGCTGACCTAGCATTTTAGCGTGGCCGCCGTCCACCGGCAGCTTCATGCCCGTCTTCCGCTCCCAGTGGCCCGCGGGGCGCCCGGTGGCCCTACCGGCGTCACCAGCGGCCACCTTGGGGTCAACGGCGGCGGTTTTGGGGTCAACGGCAGCGGTTTTGGTATTTTGGTTTGGGGGGTGCTGACATGCCCCCCCCCGCACCCCCCAGGCATCCTGGCCCTGCAGCTGCCCCCGGGGGGGCTCGACGCCGAGTCCTACAGGTGAGAACCAGTCCCCTCCGCCCCCTAAATGCGCCCCCAGCCCCTCAAATGCCCCCAGACAACCCCCAAATTGACCCCCCCAATTTATTGCCCCCCCCCAGCGCCTGCCTCCACCTAGCCGAGATGCAGCGTCGGGTGTGGGAGGCGCTGGCGGAGCGCGAGCGGCTGCTGCGGGCACGGGTAGGATGGCGGGGGGTACAAAACTGGGGGGGGGCACCAAGGGGGGGGGGGGTCCATGGGGCTTGGGGGGACCCCAAGGGTTGGGGGGAACCAAAATGAGGGGAAAACCAAGTGTGCGGGGTGCGGTTGCCGGGGGGATGCATTTGCGGGGCGCACCGGGGGAGGAACCAAAATGAGGGGGGAACCAAGTGTGCGGGGTGCGGTTGCTGGGGGGACGCATTTGCGGGGCGCACCGGGGGGGGGAACCAAAATGAAGGGGGATCCAAGTGTGCGGGGTGCGGTTGCCGGGGGGACGCATTTGCGGGGCGCACCGGGGGGGGGGAACCAAAATGAGGGGGGAACCAAGTGTGCGGGGTGCGGTTGCCGGGGGGACGCATTTGCGGGGCGCACCGGGGGTCCATGGGGCTTGGGTTAGGGTTAGGGTTAGGGTTAGGGTTAGGGTTAGGGTTAGGGTTAGGGTTAGGGTCAGAGTCAGAGTCAGAGTCAGAGTCAGAGTCAGAGTCAGAGTCAGGGTAAGCGTAGTGAGATCCTCTCCTGAGCCTATGTTAATTTCCAAAGATTGATTGACGCTTTTAAGGTGTCAGGGGTAGGGCACTAGCGTTGGGTTTCAGGGTAAGTATTCTCAGGGTTTATGTTTAGGATTTTAAGTTGTTTAGGTTTGGATTTTTAACGGTTAGTATTTTAGGGATTTGGGGGTTAAGGTTTTAAGTTTTTCAGGGTTAGTGTGTTAGGGTTTTAGAGTTTATGGGTTGTAGTGTTGAAAGGTTTTTTAGGGTTAGGGTCTTAGGGTTTTCTTTTTGGTCAATTATTTAGGGTTAGGGTTTTTAAATTTTATTTTTATTTATTTATTTATTTATTTATTTATTTATTTTTTCTGGTTAGGTTCTCCAGGGTTAGGGTTTTGAGTGTCCTAATTTTTTGGGTTAGGGTTTCGAGCATCTTAATTTTTTGCGTTAGGGTTTCTAGCATCTTAATATTTTGTGTTAGTGCTTTGAGCGTCTTATTTTTTTGGATTAGTGTTTGGAGCGTTTTTGGGTTTAGGTTTTTGGGTTTTTAGGTTTTAGTTTTTGGGTTTAGGTTTTGAGATTCATATTTTTTGGGCTTGGGATTTGAACGTCTTAATTTTGTGGGCTTGGGATTTGAACGTCTTAATTTATTGGTTTAGGAGTTTTAGGCATAGGTCTTCAGTTGTTTAGTGTGGTAAATATTTTGGGTTATGTCTGTAGGGGTTTCGAGGATTTTTAGGGTTAGGGCTTGAGGCTTTTTTGTAAAGGCGGTAAGGGCTAGGGTTACAGTGCGTGCTGGTAAATGTAATTCTTGAAAACTCGGCCCGTGATTGGCTGTGCCGGCTGTCCAAGGAATGCTGGTAAATATAGTTTTCCGGCACCAGGCTTCCGGGAGGCCATGTTGGGTGCCCAGAGCATGCCTGGAAATGCAGGGTTAGGGTTAGGGTTAGGGTTAGGGCACATTTTAGCGCGACGCCGCCCGGACACATTTTAGCGCGGCGCCGCCCGGACACATTGTACTTGTGGGGCTGGGAGGTTGTGGGGAACATCTGGAGAAGGTGCCTGTAGGGTTTGGGGGAGCACCTACAGGGTTTGGGGTGGGATCTGTGGGGCTGGGGGGGGTCTCTATGGGGCCGGGGGGGTTTTGGGGGGGATGTGACCCTATGGGGTGCCGCCCCCAGAGCCCCAACCCGCGGCTGACCTAGCATTTTAGCGTGGCCGCCGTCCACCGGCAGCTTCATGCCCGTCTTCCGCTCCCAGTGGCCCGCGGGGCGCCCGGTGGCCCTACCGGCGTCACCAGCGGCCACCTTGGGGTCAACGGCGGCGGTTTTGGGGTCAACGGCAGCGGTTTTGGTATTTTGGTTTGGGGGGTGCTGACATGCCCCCCCCCGCACCCCCCAGGCATCCTGGCCCTGCAGCTGCCCCCGGGGGGGCTCGACGCCGAGTCCTACAGGTGAGAACCAGTCCCCTCCGCCCCCTAAATGCGCCCCCAGCCCCTCAAATGCCCCCAGACAACCCCCAAATTGACCCCCCCAATTTATTGCCCCCCCCCAGCGCCTGCCTCCACCTAGCCGAGATGCAGCGTCGGGTGTGGGAGGCGCTGGCGGAGCGCGAGCGGCTGCTGCGGGCACGGGTAGGATGGCGGGGGGTACAAAACTGGGGGGGGGCACCAAGGGGGGGGGGGGTCCATGGGGCTTGGGGGGACCCCAAGGGTTGGGGGGAACCAAAATGAGGGGAAAACCAAGTGTGCGGGGTGCGGTTGCCGGGGGGATGCATTTGCGGGGCGCACCGGGGGAGGAACCAAAATGAGGGGGGAACCAAGTGTGCGGGGTGCGGTTGCTGGGGGGACACATTTGCGGGGCGCACCGGGGGGGGAACCAAAATGAAGGGGGAACCAAGTGTGCGGGGTGCGGTTGCCGGGGGGACGCATTTGCGGGGCGCACCGGTGGGGGAACCAAAATGAGGGGGGAACCAAGTGTGCGGGGTGCGGTTGCCGGGGGGACGCATTTGCGGGGCGCACCGGGGGTCCATGGGGCTTGGGTTAGGGTTAGGGTTAGGGTTAGGGTTAGGGTTAGGGTTAGGGTTAGGGTTAGGGTTAGGGTTAGGGTCAGAGTCAGAGTCAGAGTCAGAGTCAGAGTCAGAGTCAGAGTCAGGGTAAGCGTAGTGAGATCCTCTCCTGAGCCTATGTTAATTTCCAAAGATTGATTGACGCTTTTAAGGTGTCAGGGGTAGGGCACTAGCGTTGGGTTTCAGGGTAAGTATTCTCAGGGTTTATGTTTAGGATTTTAAGTTGTTTAGGTTTGGATTTTTAACGGTTAGTATTTTAGGGATTTGGGGGTTAAGGTTTTAAGTTTTTCAGGGTTAGTGTGTTAGGGTTTTAGAGTTTATGGGTTGTAGTGTTGAAAGGTTTTTTAGGGTTAGGGTCTTAGGGTTTTCTTTTTGGTCAATTATTTAGGGTTAGGGTTTTTAAATTTTATTTTTATTTATTTATTTATTTATTTATTTTTTCTGGTTAGGTTCTCCAGGGTTAGGGTTTTGAGTGTCCTAATTTTTTGGGTTAGGGTTTGGAGCATCTTAATTTTTTGCGTTAGGGTTTTGAGCATCTTAATATTTTGTGTTAGTGCTTTGAGCGTCTTATTTTTTTTGGATTAGTGTTTGGAGCGTTTTTGGGTTTAGGTTTTTGGGTTTTTAGGTTTTAGTTTTTGGGTTTAGGTTTTGAGATTCATATTTTTTGGGCTTGGGATTTGAACGTCTTAATTTTGTGGGCTTGGGATTTGAACGTCTTAATTTATTGGTTTAGGAGTTTTAGGCATAGGTCTTCAGTTGTTTAGTGTGGTAAATATTTTGGGTTATGTCTGTAGGGGTTTCGAGGATTTTTAGGGTTAGGGCTTGAGGCTTTTTTGTAAAGGCGGTAAGGGCTAGGGTTACAGTGCGTGCTGGTAAATGTAATTCTCGAAAACTCGGCCCGTGATTGGCTGTGCCGGCTGTCCAAGGAATGCTGGTAAATATAGTTTTCCGGCACCAGGCTTCCGGGAGGCCATGTTGGGTGCCCAGAGCATGCCTGGAAATGCAGGGTTAGGGTTAGGGTTAGGGTCAGAGTCAGAGTCAGAGTCAGGGTAAGCGTAGTGAGATCCTCTCCTGAGCCTATGTTAATTTCCAAAGATTGATTGACGCTTTTAAGGTGTCAGGGGTAGGGCACTAGCGTTAGGTTTCAGGGTAAGTATTCTCAGGGTTTATGTTTAGGATTTTAAGTTGTTTAGGTTTGGATTTTTAACGGTTAGTATTTTAGGGATTTGGGGGTTAAGGTTTTAAGTTTTTCAGGGTTAGTGTGTTAGGGTTTTAGAGTTTATGGGTTGTAGTGTTGAAAGGTTTTTTAGGGTTAGGGTCTTAGGGTTTTCTTTTTGGTCAATTATTTAGGGTTAGGGTTTTTAAATTTTATTTTTATTTATTTATTTATTTATTTATTTTTTCTGGTTAGGTTCTCCAGGGTTAGGGTTTTGAGTGTCCTAATTTTTTGGGTTAGGGTTTGGAGCATCTTAATTTTTTGCGTTAGGGTTTTGAGCATCTTAATATTTTGTGTTAGTGCTTTGAGCGTCTTATTTTTTTTGGATTAGTGTTTGGAGCGTTTTTGGGTTTAGGTTTTTGGGTTTTTAGGTTTTAGTTTTTGGGTTTAGGTTTTGAGATTCATATTTTTTGGGCTTGGGATTTGAACGTCTTAATTTTGTGGGCTTGGGATTTGAACGTCTTAATTTATTGGTTTAGGAGTTTTAGGCATAGGTCTTCAGTTGTTTAGTGTGGTAAATATTTTGGGTTATGTCTGTAGGGGTTTCGAGGATTTTTAGGGTTAGGGCTTGAGGCTTTTTTGTAAAGGCGGTAAGGGCTAGGGTTACAGTGCGTGCTGGTAAATGTAATTCTCGAAAACTCGGCCCGTGATTGGCTGTGCCGGCTGTCCAAGGAATGCTGGTAAATATAGTTTTCCGGCACCAGGCTTCCGGGAGGCCATGTTGGGTGCCCAGAGCATGCCTGGAAATGCAGGGTTAGGGTTAGGGTTAGGGTCAGAGTCAGAGTCAGAGTCAGGGTAAGCGTAGTGAGATCCTCTCCTGAGCCTATGTTAATTTCCAAAGATTGATTGACGCTTTTAAGGTGTCAGGGGTAGGGCACTAGCGTTAGGTTTCAGGGTAAGTATTCTCAGGGTTTATGTTTAGGATTTTAAGTTGTTTAGGTTTGGATTTTTAACGGTTAGTATTTTAGGGATTTGGGGGTTAAGGTTTTAAGTTTTTCAGGGTTAGTGTGTTAGGGTTTTAGAGTTTATGGGTTGTAGTGTTGAAAGGTTTTTTAGGGTTAGGGTCTTAGGGTTTTCTTTTTGGTCAATTATTTAGGGTTAGGGTTTTTAAATTTTATTTTTATTTATTTATTTATTTATTTATTTTTTCAGGTTAGGTTCTCCAGGGTTAGGGTTTTGAGTGTCCTAATTTTTTGGGTTAGGGTTTGGAGCATCTTAATTTTTTGCGTTAGGGTTTTGAGCATCTTAATATTTTGTGTTAGTGCTTTGAGCGTCTTATTTTTTTTGGATTAGTGTTTGGAGCGTTTTTGGGTTTAGGTTTTTGGGTTTTTAGGTTTTAGTTTTTGGGTTTAGGTTTTGAGATTCATATTTTTTGGGCTTGGGATTTGAACGTCTTAATTTTGTGGGCTTGGGATTTGAACGTCTTAATTTATTGGTTTAGGAGTTTTAGGCATAGGTCTTCAGTTGTTTAGTGTGGTAAATATTTTGGGTTATGTCTGTAGGGGTTTCGAGGATTTTTAGGGTTAGGGCTTGAGGCTTTTTTGTAAAGGCGGTAAGGGCTAGGGTTACAGTGCGTGCTGGTAAATGTAATTCTCGAAAACTCGGCCCGTGATTGGCTGTGCCGGCTGTCCAAGGAATGCTGGTAAATATAGTTTTCCGGCACCAGGCTTCCGGGAGGCCATGTTGGGTGCCCAGAGCATGCCTGGAAATGCAGGGTTAGGGTTAGGGTTAGGGTTAGGGCACATTTTAGCGCGACGCCGCCCGGACACATTTTAGCGCGGCGCCGCCCGGACACATTGTACTTGTGGGGCTGGGAGGTTGTGGGGAACATCTGGAGAAGGTGCCTGTAGGGTTTGGGGGAGCACCTACAGGGTTTGGGGTGGGATCTGTGGGGCTGGGGGGGGTCTCTATGGGGCCGGGGGGGTTTTGGGGGGGATGTGACCCTATGGGGTGCCGCCCCCAGAGCCCCAACCCGCGGCTGACCTAGCATTTTAGCGTGGCCGCCGTCCACCGGCAGCTTCATGCCCGTCTTCCGCTCCCAGTGGCCCGCGGGGCGCCCGGTGGCCCTACCGGCGTCACCAGCGGCCACCTTGGGGTCAACGGCGGCGGTTTTGGGGTCAACGGCAGCGGTTTTGGGGTTTCGGTTTGGGGGGTGCTGACATGCCCCCCCCCGCACCCCCCAGGCATCCTGGCCCTGCAGCTGCCCCCGGGGGGGCTCGACGCCGAGTCCTACAGGTGAGAACCAGTCCCCTCCGCCCCCTAAATGCGCCCCCAGCCCCTCAAATGCCCCCAGACAACCCCCAAATTGACCCCCCCAATTTATTGCCCCCCCCCAGCGC